>NW_023339663.1:11403661-11421852 GCF_004916995.1 Morone saxatilis | reverse complement strand
TGTGTGTGTGTGTGTTAGGAGTGTTTGTTTCCCCCAAGGTGCAGGACAAGCCATTACTGTAGGATTCAGTGATATGCCAGTGTTAAGCTACAGTAAACCTAAAACCTAATTTTGATACCCAATCTCTGAAATGTTTCTTTCTTTTTCATTTCTTTTTTGTTTGTTTTTGTTTCTGAGTATTTGTAAAGATGCAATTTGAGCATAAGCTAAAGATCTGGTATGGGTCTTTATTTCCAGGCCAAGAAAGAAGCTTCACCTCTTTAAGGTTTATTTTATTTATTTCAGCCCTTCCCACATGCTCTAGCAATATGATCACCTCTATGTGTGTTAAACAGTCCAAAGGCCTTTACTTAAAGCAACAGAGGGCCATGCTCACAAATTTGATATTGATCATTGTAAACCCTACATGGTTGACCTCATAAACACTTGGACCAAACTTGAAAAAAAAAAAAAGAAAAATAGGTAACTCTTCTTCTTTTTGCAGTGAGTGGCAAAAACGTTGCTTTTTATTCAACAAAAAATAGATAAAGTAATACATTTTTTTTGACTATCTGAGACATATAATTCAAAAGGGATACGCGACAAGATACCCCTGCATCTGTGTGTAGCATTTCTGTATGTGTGTTATAATTACCGTGATTTGATGTTGACCTCAGCCTTTTTGTTTCCTTTTTCCTCCACTATTACCACAGACCACTCTTCATAATGCGCCCTTCACACTAGCTACCTCCTGTGACCATACAGCTAACCACCAGGAGAGGTTGACCTGGACTTTGAAAAGCTGGGCTAAGAGCAGACATGGAAATGCACATTTAAAAGCGCTAATGTGAATCCGCCTGAAAAATGATAAAAACTAAAACGTTGAAAGGAATTGCCATTACTCATGATGTAGAAGAATATTTATTCTCAGCAGACTTCTCCTTTCTGATCGCATCCCACTAACCAAACTAATACTGCTGGAATTAATTAAGTACACATACAGTCAAACCTTACTTAACTGAAAACAGAATCAACCATGACATGCCATTTGTTGTCCAAAACCAATAAAAGCACAAACCAAAGTACTCCTGCATAGTAGGCTTTGACACAAGGTGTATTGACAGATCAGAAATAATAAGGTTAGAGCTCCACTACACCAGTTAACCAAAGTGTCTGAAATGTACACAATCAGGGCACAAGAGTGAAGAGCACACTCAGTAAACCGGCTGAGTTTTATATGTGTAGAGTTCTTATTCAAGCAATCAAAGCGCTTGTTGTCTACATATTGAATAGTGCTTCTGTAAAAATAATGGAAGCATCTCCTTTGGAAAAGCCTACTGATTGCATGTTCTTACAGTTACAAAGCATTGCAGAGATAAAATGAATACATGGTGGGTGGGTGTTTTTTGTGTGAATGGTGGCGTGTGTGTTTTTGTAAAAAAAAAAAGAAAACAAAGAATTTTTTTCATGTCTCTGTACAAACTACTTGAAACCTTCAGAGCTTTAATGAAACATCCCAGACAGACTATAGTGGCAGATCGATTCACAAAATGTAGCAACAGCTTTGTGCAGTAAAATACGGTATTTGCGTACAATATCCTCATCAAAACAACATTGTAATGACAGTTCCATTCAACTCTTAAGTGCTTTGCATGTGCCTCCTTGTCTGCAAGTCAGCCCTAAGATAAACTAAACAAAGCCAAACCCAATAGATCTATTATAAATGACCAAAATACAACCAAAAGCTACAACTTTCTTCTTCAGATTTCACTTTGGTTCAGGTTTTTGTGTTATGTCCCAGCATTAGAGAACTTCAACGTGGTCGATTTTGCAGCAGTCCTACAAAAATCTGAGCTGTAGAGGAAAGAGCAAATTGTCCTTCCCTGAGATTCTGAGATTCAATGTTCTGTTCAGCTTCATTAAGTCATGAAACAATTGAGATATGTGCTGAGGTGTCACATCCCTTTCTCTGTGAAGATATTATAGATGGCTAACGCATAAGGGCTCTGCTATTGTGAATACCATCCAAGGGTCTCTGAACAATTTACATCAGCCACTTTTCTATTTGTTTAATTTTGTACATGATATGGGCAAATCGCATGTTTAGAAAAGACAAATATTAGCAGGTTGGCATTTGTCTCTCCCTACCCTAACCAGTAACTCTACCAATGAAGTTTCAAGGCTCATCTGATGTGATGGTGACACGTCCTTCCTGTGAAACAGGCACTGATGAATAGCTACAGCAGAAAGCTAAAGTGGCAAACAGTGGATTCAGCACTTGTTTTCCCAAAAGCCATGGCTCAGGATGGTCCTGTTTTTACCTTTACATAAATTGAAAAAAGGTTTATGGTTTTATATGTGTAGGGAAGCATTCTATACTGTATTGTGCAATACATTATTACAGAAAAAACATGTTTCTGTAGGAAAGGTTGGCGCTTTGAAGATCTTTCTCCTTTTGTTTTATTTCCCTCTTCAAAAGGTCCTGTTGCCGTTTTTAGATGAAGTTAACTGTGCCAGAAGAATTAAATTCTGATTTGTATTTATTTCTTGCATGCTTTCCTCCCTGTTGCTAATACCGCTCTTTAACTGTTCGCTCTGTTGGATGTGTGAAGCTGTAAAACATTCTAATTCAGGTTATTGTCTGTGTTGAACAATGTAACTGTGTAATTAAAACATGAAATGAAATATTCATCACTCTTGTTGCTTTTCTTCTTTACACTCAGGCATACTCTGAGATGACATCCTCAGAAGAGGAAAATGATCCCTTGTTACTGAATCATTAGTAACACAAAGTTATCACTGTAAACTTCAGAAGTCATACTGTATTATTGCATTCCCTTGGGTCAGAAATAGGATAGCAGCAGATCTAAAGAACATACTGAAAAATTCATATAATGTTTTCAAATTATATGCCAACACTCCCACACACTTTTGAATGTATAGCACACAAACAAGCTCAGTCCATGTCTTTGACATCATTACTGTCACAAGTATTTATAATTTGAAAGATGCTTAAAGACATATATTCTTCGAGTTCACATATATTCTACTAAACTAATTAAAATTTTAATTTGATCAATTACATCTATCGTACATTCTGACCAGGTTAAACCTTGCAAGATGCTGGTGAGTCAGTCAGTACAAACTCATGCTGTGCAGAAAAACTTTGTTTATACCCACAAAATGTTGTTTTAAATTCTAGTGGAGATCCCAACGCTTCTATACACTCGCTTCCATACACTAGATATGTCAGGCTGAATTTGCACAAAACGTCCAAAATATTTCCATTCAATGGAATTTGATGGTTTTTAAGTAAAAAAATACTTAGTATATCATCATATAGCTTCACTGACGAGTTACAACAACTGAATATAAACTGTCAAATAGAATACTAATGATGATAATGATTCTTCAACACTACTTAAGGGGAAATAAAAGGGGAAAACTAGATGGATAAATACACTAAATGCAATAATCAAGTAACTCTTCAAATTTCCTGTATATTGTAAAATTCTAGTGGTCGAAACTTGCAATATTTCTCCCTACAATTAGGTTTTTGTTGCTGTCTTTGTCATATTCACACAAAATGAACATATTATTCCACAGGTGTAATATCACAAAGTTTGTGGTTTTCACAGACATTTTAACATGTCTTGTTAAAAAAAAGCACAGTGTAAACCATACAATCAAACCTTACATCACATATGCAAAATGGATAGTTTTGTAGTTTCTTAAGGGAGTGAGTTTAAATCACCAAATAACATCTAAAGATTAGGCTGCAACAAAACTTCCTGTGATTTCTGTCAAATAGCTAGGCTTCAACAAAATGTACCAAATAAATTCTGTTCGATTTTGAAGAATTACTGTCATTTACTGTAAAGGAATGTTGTACAAAATATAATATTGTAGCCTAACTGTAGTTTTACTAGGTGTAAGTCATGGGGGAGAGGTGAGGAGAGGAATGAATAAGGGTACTAAGGGCAGAGGAGAGGGTCGGCCCCTCGTCGATGCGCCACTGGGACGTAGACTCTCTCTTCCAGCGTCGCTCTCACGTGCGCGCTCCTGTCAATCAATCCAGCGCGTCATGTGTCTCATTCACAGGTGATATCTATTAGCTTACCTCATATGCTGTCAGGTGTCGTGTCCGTGCACCATCAGCCCGTTTCCCTAACTGTGAGGTATTTTCTGTGGCGGGTTGTTTTTTTTTTTTTTCGGCAAGCTGCAGTCGGCTTTGCAGATGCCATGTTTGAGCAGTGAGCATGGCGGAAAATCATCTGGAGTACGGCTACCTGGAGGGCGAGTCCATGGGGGAGCATTTCGCCGAGGACCCGGTGGGTATCATTGTGTTTGCAGTGAATCAAAAGGCTGCCGTCAACATTTGTTCGTTTGTACGCACGTCGGGTGGGCGAACAAATGACGGTTGTCACGTTGGACAAACGCAAACATAAGCTATGCTATGTAGTGTCGTTATATCCATATGTAATATATATATATATCACTGATAAACGTTATGTACAAAGAACAACATCCGTGAGCCACATCCAGTGTAACATGCTGAGGGACTTGTTCGACATGGAGCCAATCGTGTGCATGTCCAGGTGGAAGAACACACAGTGGGGTTCAGACACTTAAATAACTGATGGTAAAATCCTGTTTTACGTATAGATATTAAAACCTCAGGCCAGCTACATGGAAAACTCTATCTGGACAGTATCAAATGTTCATTGTGCGTTCAAATTGACTGTATTTTAAGATATTGTAGGATATTTACTTCACTACAACTTCAAATAATAACATAGACATGCTGGTCCAAAGAAGTCAATCCCTTCTGGTCACTACATTTTCAGATACCAAACCACTACTGTTTAACCACATAGTTTCATTGTAATGCAGATTTATATACAAGACAATATCCAGGCTATCACGCTATATCTTTTTATGTCACAATCAATTCACAGATGGGTGACAAATTAAAGAAAGTGTAGTTCTTAAAGATGTTGGGCCACCACACGCCACTGACTTAATGCCATTCATCCAAAAGATATTCTTATTCGCCTTTATGTTTTTGCACTCATTCATTCATTCATTCATTCAGGTTTTCCTTGTAATTTGTCACCAGTCTGGTTTTCAGTGTATTCAGCTTAAGTCCACAGTGACTGGATGATCATGTTTCCATGCTTGTGTATTTTTCCCAGGAGCTGGCGGCCATCAAGGCCAGGGTTCAGGAGCTGGAAATGGAAGAAGAGTCGGAAAGACTGAAGGAGGAGGAGAGGTGTGATGCAGGAGAGATGCAGCTCCTGACCAGCAGCCCTCGGCCCGGTGAGGCAGCACACACGGGTCTTATCCGCCTTGTGGTTTGTTATTGTGTCACATTGTTGTACAGCTAAATGCTGATTATGCATTTAGGAAGCCTCGACAGCGTATTCTTAGCCAGGTGTGTAGCATCTCGGGCTCCCGGCAGGAGAGGTAGCCACATTCTTCACCATCTGGCTAACACCTGGGACACTTCACATGTGCCTCATCACTGCCCAATGAGACGAAGCAGTGAGCCCCAGAGAACCAGAAGGGTCCTCCTTGCTGCCTGTGGCGATTTTCTGCCTCTGTGCGTCTCCTCATCCCTTCCACCCTCTCTTTCCTCCCCTTTCGGTTCCTCAGAACAGAGATACAATCAGAGGGGAGCCGGATTCTGATTCTGAGATGTGTATTGTCAAAGATGATGCAAGAAGTTGATACGTTGGTTAAAAAGTAACCGTTGTGTTCATTTCACCTGGAGTGAACCCAGTGTAGACAGAACATGCTTTTACATTGCATGTGCGACAGCAGTATATACAATTGTTTTTGTTTCCTTCACTTCACAGGACCTTTCTACAATATGACTCCTGAGGAGAGGATAGACGCAGACAACAGATCAGTCTATGTAGGAAATGTAAGACTTGTCCATCTGTCTTTTCTTCATACTGAGCATGTGTTTTTTCACACCTCTAGTCTGACGCACTGTTGAACAAATCCTAGGTAGACTATGGGGCTACTGCAGATGAGCTGGAGATCCATTTCAACGGCTGTGGCCCTGTCAACCGAGTTACCATCCTGTGTGACAGGTTCTCTGGTCATCCCAAGGGGTGGGTTCAACTTTTAGCATTTACTTATGTATTTATACTTTTTTTCTTTTTCCTACCATAGAATACAGCTAAGTATGTTTGCATCAAGGTTTATGTTATTGTTGGTCTTTTCTCTCCCCCCCTCACAGCTTTGCTTACATTGAATTCTCTGATCGAGACTCTGTGCATAGTGCTATTGGTTTGCATGAGACGTTGTTCAGAGGAAGAGTCCTTAAGGTGAGGAGCATTACACTACACGTTAGTCTTACCCTCAGACTAGTTGGCTACTCACAATCTAAAACAGCCAAGTCTACAGCACCCAAGGTAAAACTAACACTAGATTTTAGGAAAGTTGCAGATAGTATGGTATAGATATGTGCTTGGTTTTGTCAGGGGAAGGATATCGTGTAGTAGTGTTTAAACAGTTTTAGATGGGTAGAGCTGCAATTTAGCACTTCCTCTTATGATTCATCATTATCCCTCCTGTTGAATTGAGAAATACCATTTGATCCACTGGAGAAAATAACCTTGCACATGTTTTGGTGTACGTAAGAACAAACATAAAAAGTCATGTAATTTGATTTTAAATATTCCTTTTAAAGCAAGCCTGTCAGAGCACCCATATCTTCCATTTTGCAATAAATTTTACTTGTCTTTATATTCTGAACAGCAAACATGGTATATCTTTAAACAGTTCTCAATCATCCTAAACAGTACAGTAAAAACCAGTGTTCTTTGGCTTGCAGGTAATGCCTAAGAGGACCAACATGCCCGGCATCAGCACCACAGACAGGGGAGGTGGTCACCGAGGTGGCCACTCCAGAGGGAGAGGCCGTGGTTACCGTCCACCCCGATACCAGAACAGCTCCCGAGGGAGGTTCCGGTACCAATCGACCAGGCCACAACATCAAACGCCCCACCCTTACTACGGAGGCCCCTCAGTGGGGAAGAGACAGTGGGGACACATGGACTACCATGAACAGATGCCTAAACGATATCCATGTCTTCTTCTCATCACCCCACCATCAGAGGAGTTGGGGGCAGGGTCGAGTGGACAGCACTACCCTCAACAGCGCTAGCGCTACCCACAGCATACATACTAAAGTGGGTGAATAGAACTGATTCATTTTAAAAGAAGTGTTTCCAGGAATTGCTGAGTTGAGCATCACGTGAGAAAGCCAGAACGGATGGCAGAGATGACTTTCTAATTTGCACCCCTGCATCAGTCCTTCCAGTAGCTGAGATGTGAAGAATGAGGACTGGAGTCAGAGGTGTTGCATTATAAGCTTATGTTGCTGTGAATGCATGGGACAATCCTCAAAATGTTATGCAGTTTGCATCTCTTACCGTTTTTACAAATTGATGCGAATGTATCGTGTTGCTGCCTGCAATGTTATGTATAAATCCTCCCTATGTATAACTTATAAGTTCTTTGCTATGTAAGTGAATGAATAAATAAAATAATGATCCGGTGCTCCATTTGTAGTAAATAACACACGTAGTGATGTACAACAATAGTTAAGATTTATTACGTCGGCATTTCAATAATCAAGGCAACATGTCAGCAAAAAATTAGGGGTATTCTGTACAGTGGAAGCTCAGACGAAGGGGTAGACGGGATGTCAGCCAGTTTGCACCATCATTCCAGATACGATACCATCAAAGGCCCTGGAGAATGATTGTAAAACAATGAAACACTGCCATATTAGGAAAATAGTGACGCAAATCTTGTTGAACATCAAGTTTTAGAAGAATGAACTCACTTAGACTGAATGGGGTCCCCAGGATTGTGGAATGGGTTGCACATCACATCGGTAAAAGAATTGTGTAATTTTCTGAACATCTGGAATAGAACAAGTTACTGCTTTAAACCATTTAAAGTTAAAAAAAATCAACAAGCACATCAAATTGTATCGCAGGATCATGTATGTGTAGCAGGACTAAGTTGCCTTGACAGCTGCACTGAGAAAATATCAAAAAGCTCTACTACAAAAGTCTTTGACAGTATTGTAGCAGCTTTTCTGAAATTAGCTTACATAAATTCATCTGTAAGATCATTACAGTGAAAAACATTGTAGAAAACTAACGTTTGTTTGTTCATTAGGTATAAGGCAACAAAGTATAATTCAGCACTTGCACACATACTGTATAACATAAGATCAGCATCCTGACAGAGTTTGTAGATGTGTATTACACAATACAAATGTGGCTTTTGGAGAATTATGCTTGTTGGGCTGTGTTTGATTATTAGACATGCAATCAATTTAGGCTCAACTTACACTTCTAATTTCATTGTCCCGTAATGATGTGTTTGATGAGTCCACAACAATGACAAATTTCACCTTGGAGTTGGTTACATATCCATATCTAGATTGCCAGTTAAGGACATTCAGTTACCCCTGTAAGAGACGATTACAGTATTTGCAAGTCTCACACACTTAACAATCAGACTTTATCCATTCTACAATAAATAGGAGGAATGCTTCTTGTAATACAGGCATATATGAGGTTTCCGCCTCTTTCTTGGTTAGTAAAGCTTTGTACATTTAATTATATTCTTCAGCTACAATAAAGATATGTTAACACTGCTGTTAAAAACATAATTAACCTTAGATCACAGTATAAACCCTATAAAGGAAGGAAAATCTACTTAAAACATAAATCAGGCGCTTGGAGCACTTGTCTTGGTTATCCCAACCCTTAACCTTTTAAAAAAACACAAGGATACACTTTGTAGTCTTCAGTGGGATAGAGCAGACCCAGGTACAGCTCTCTCTGGTCTCCCAAAGATTTGCCCACAGCTGAGATCTTCTCCTCCACCACATCCAGAGAGGTGTGTACTGTGTAGTGAAACTTCAGCTCATTTTGAGTGGGCACACTGCGAATATACAGCGGGTAGTTCTGGGAAAAGGTCATAAAGAGTACAAACACTTAATAACGAACCTGTTTGAACCCCTTGCACAAACACTAATTGGTAACAGCAGCCAGAATAAAACGATGCTAAGTTAATGTTAGCTGTTAACGTTGCTCTGTTTGGGTATTTCAACCCGCTGGACCTACACAGAAAGCTGACATTTACCTAGAGACGATTTAGAGAACAAGGACAATACTTTAACTCTAAGAAACCGGCTGTGGATAATATCTGGGACATTTAACAACACGAATAATTACCTCTTTTGCGATTACTGCTATACACACCGCCATGTTGGTGTTCCTCCTCTGAGCTGTCAGATGCTATCACGTGTTATGTTGCATTCAAAGGTTGTTGTAAAAGTGGGCTTATTGAAGAGTGGCTGATTTTGTTATGTTTTACACACCATTAGTTTTAGCTCCATTATTCATGCAACTTATTTATATTGTAAGTTTGATATTTTATTGACCAAAATACATTTGTTACATGGTTCATGTTTTCATTCTTTCCGGGCAATTTCAAATTTGATCTCGGACGTACAACATTTATCATAAGTCCCTGAATGCACCAAAAGTCAAGGAACAATTTTACGCTCAATTTTAACGATTTAATCCTGCTATACAACGCTACCAAAATCAGAAGTCAACAAAATAAAAATCTATTAAATTCATCTAAATTCAAATTTATCTAAATTCATTTAAAATTTAAACATTTAAAACAATTGCTCTATTATGTATGCGCAAGCGCTGCGCTGAAGACCCGCACGAAGGCAAACAAACCACTTCCTCGAGGTTGATGCTCATATGACTAAAGCTTAGCAAGGCGAGTGATGTGTACTGTAACTCTAACTCTGTTTTGTGCAATAATATGTTGTTCCCTGACAGAAAAGGCACCAAATATTTCACCTCCAAACATCATCGTCATGCTCATGGATGATGTAAGTTATTTTCTCTTTCCCTCGTGTCTTTTGCTCTGTTTCAGGAGTGGATGAGTCTGAGAGAATATGTCTCTGTCGCTTTCATTTTCTCTGTGTTTGTTTTATATCTCTCTCTGAGGAGTAACTGTGTTTCTGTACATCAAACTGAACACTGCAGCCTGTGTCTATGTCTGTCTTTGCATGTGTGTTTTACCTTTCTTGGTGTGAATGTAGACAGGAGTTGTTAATAAGCTATCCCTATGTCCACTGTGCTCTTCAGATGGGTTGGGGAGACTTGGGGGTGTTTGGCCAGCCTTCTAAAGAGACCCCAAACCTGGATGAGATGGCTGCTCAGGGCATGCTGCTTCCAAATTTCTACACTGCCAACCCACTCTGTTCCCCATGTGAGTCAGCTGAAAATGTTGCAAAACAGAACCTGAACCAGCAGTTCCTGTTTTGAAAGATGTTAGATTCATTTCTCTTATCGCAGTTGCAGCCTTCGATCTCTACTTGTGTTTTTTATTGTCACATCATTCAGATGTTGAAATAATCAGCAGGTGAATCCATATTGAAAATAGTAATTTAACAGTCACAGGAGCCATTTTTCTGCATTAAGTACTCTTACCTTCAATACTCTAATTAAGTTTTCACACTTTTTACAGTGTTTTTATCATTGTGATATTAGTACTTCCTGAATACTTCCTCCACCACTGGCTTAAATTAAGCTTGCACATCGCATCTTCAAATACAACTCTTGTGAGAAACCTTTCAATTCTAGTTTGAACACTTTCATGCTTTTAGGTATCTGTATAAAAAGCTATGTATTCAGAATAGAGTTTGTGTGCCTTTTTTGTTCATGGAAAGTAGATAGATAAAGTAATTTAATATATTATATTATGTTATATATATATATAATATTTTAAGTAACTTCCCCCTGGGATTATTAAAGTATTTCTGATTCTGATAGACTTAAAAAATGCAGAGCATAGCTGAAAAGATGCTTCTTTTTGAGTTGAACTGTGGAGATACAGGTTTTCTCCTGACTGCAGAGATTAGATTTGATAAAGGTTGATTGGGTACATAATGGAGTATAGCAGAGATGCGTAAAGGGTATTAAACTTGGTAGTTACAGAAAACAAATTCTTAAAAAGCTGAAAGATAAAGGTATAATTGTTGAATAAACCAATATAACCAAAATACTTTACGGGTTGGACAAATTAATTTGTAATCTCCAATATACAGTATGTAACATTGGGAAGAGGACACCAGTATTTGTTTGACAGTAAAAAAGCATTTAAAAGACCAACATACAGAAATCCTAATGACTTTTTTTCTATTATTTAATGACAGCCAGAGCGGCATTACTCAGCGGGAGGTTACCTGTCAGAAACGGCTTCTACACCACTAATGCCCACGCCAGAAACGGTACGCACTCAGTATATCCTTACTGTGCAAATCATCCAGCTGCAAATAATTTCTTGCAGGTTTTCTCATTACTTAGTCTATAATGTACAGTGTGCAATAAAGTAATGGAAAGTTTTGTACACTAAAATTTGACCTTTTTTTATAGCATACACACCACAGGAGATAGTGGGAGGAATCTCTAAGGATGAGATTTTGTTACCCCAGATGCTGAAGAAAAAGGGCTACGTCAGCAAGATAGTTGGCAAGTGGTGAGCCCTTTATCTTTCTTTAATCCTGGTTTTTAGAGGTTCCTGAAGTTTAGAGGTTATGCTGATGACGATAGGTGATGGTGGCTGTGGCTCAGGAGATAGTCTGTCCACATGCAGAAGTGTCCTTGAGCAGGACACCCAACCCCAAATTGCTCCTGATGGTGAACGAGATGCAAAACGTAAAGCGATTTGCATAAAAGCATTATATAAATGCAGCCCATGAGTATGAATTAACAGTCTGAATGAGCTGAATGATGTGAGTCACCACTATCCACTGCTCTTTCCACGTTGGTAAATTGGAAAAATAAATAGAATTTTAATGATTTTTTTTAAATGGATTACAAATTTATTACAAATGATCTATACATTTCTAATGATAATTTCCACAGTATACATTACAATGGTATGTCGTAGCACAAGTATATGTGATTTTGTATTAGTGGTCTAAATTTAAACATGCAAAAACATGAAAACCATCCTTCAGCCACATTGATCTTGCACTGTGTGATTGCACTTTGTTTGTCACTACAGGCATCTGGGCCACAGACCACAGTACCTGCCTCTGGAGAATGGTTTTGATGAATGGTTCGGTGCACCAAACTGCCACTTTGGCCCCTACAACAGCAGCGTCAGACCCAACATCCCTGTCTACAACAACTCTGAGATGGTTGGCAGGTAGTATCACACTCAAGCACTCAGATATACATAACAGCAGACAGAAGCAGAGGTTGAGAATCTATAAAAATGTTCTTTCCCCATGACTCAGAGGAATAGTTTGGCTGGCTGCTCCTCTGGATGAGATGAGTGTCTCCCCTCCTCTTCTTTCTCTGTACCAGCTGTGCTTGTGTATTCCATTTTCCGCCCATTTGTTTTCCCCAAAACAGCCATATGTGTATTCAGGGTCATTGGAACTGGCAGCCGGGCGTGTTTTTCGCTTAGCCGTGGGTTTAATCAGCGCTGCATACCTGGGCCCTGGACAGACATACACACACAAATAGACACGTATACACACAGACACACACGCCCTCAAGAGACGGCAGGTTGCATTGGCTATATGCGGAGACACCTGGAGGAAGTGAAGCGTAAGAAAGAGAGATGCCTGTCACTGCTTCTCCGCTCACCGCGCCACGCTTCGGCAACGCCTCATAACAGTTCCCTCTGCTCAGCTCTGCTGAGACTTCCCAAATATGTCTTTCACCAAAATCTCCTGCAAGCACAGTCTGGGAATGGGAGGGAAATTTGCTCCCATTGTCTTAATGATATTGTCTGCAGTAGTTTCGGTCAATTTAGAGGCAAAATGAAAGGCCTGACAATACAATCAGGTCATGGTGAAAGAATCATTTCATGCGGTTGAGTAAGCAGAGGTAAGAGAGGCATGGTGAGGCCTTAGCAGGTATTCAGATGGGCTGATGGCTAACTGATAATGAAGGTTTATTTAATAAATTATGTCAACCCACTTTTTTTCCAGATACTATGAGGAGTTCAAGATTGACAGGAAGACTGGGGAGTCCAACCTCACACAGATGTACTTGCAGGTAAGTTAAGGCTCATCTGTCTAAGGCTGTCTCTATCTCAGATGACACAGCCCTGTTAGCGGAGCAGAGTGAGTCAGGTACACCCAATTTGTTTCAGTCTCCTATGTAAAACTATTCATAGAATAGAGGAATAGAATGCAACTTTTTTGTCCACCAGTGTGGGAAATTGTCTTAGCCTCACTAAAACAAAAGCACAAAAACATTAATCATCTATTAAACAATTTAAAAATGCAATTAAAGCCTGGTTTTGGCCTTTGATTCTTTTCACCAGCAGGAGTGGATTGTTCACTTTTGTGCCCACTCTACTTCATTATCTCTGTTGTACGTCAGTCCCTCCCATTCTGTTCCTAAAGGGATCAAAAGCAGCCTGCAGAGACTCACTGCATGCTTGAGAGGTGTACTATGTCATCACAAGAAGTGGATGGATGTGTCAAGTAGAGCTTTGTAAAGCTCATATTAGCATGTCTTATAGGACTAGACTGATTGTTTTAGAGAGGCTAAACTTTGAAATACCAGTTTATATCTCTGGTTGTTAAAACTGGGTTTATTAGCAGGACGTGCTTGTGTTGCAAAAAAAAAAAACAGTGAGTCACAGTTCAGTGCTATATATAATACGTTTTCACCTTTTCATTTTTGCTTAGCACTGTTTTAACAGTTAGTATGCAAAAGTGAATATACTATCCTATTTTGCACTAACTGGAAGTTGCCCACCAACAGATGTCAACTTAGCTGCTAAAAATCAAGTTGAAAGTAGAAAGTGCTTTTCCATTTATTAGTATATAAATGGTGGCTTTTCTAAGTGAACAATTTTTTTTTCAAATAGACACACACTCAGCTGGCACTTACGTAGGTACACCCAGCTAAAACTACTGCAGCCTTGCAACAAATCCATTATAATGTTCAGTGTTTTGTTGATTTGGTTTTGCATTATACTCAGAGCTGTTTCTAATATTTACTCTACCCTCACGGATGTCAGTGCAGTGGACAAAATGTCAGAAATTCTTCTCAGTAAAACAATGCAATTTAACCCAAACTGCAGCCTCTAAAGCTAAAGCCTCTAATGAAAGTTGAATCAACACCTCTCTAAAACCGGTTAAACAAAAACTGAAAACTCTAACTTTTATGAAGGTTGTGTTTATTGCAGGACTGTTCTATGAGAGTGTATTACTTTTCGCTAGGTGTACCCAATAAATTGCCAACTGAGTGTACTACATTATTATTAGAGTTAGTATGTGGTATGCAAGTGAGAAAGGTTATTTACTTTATGCAGCCTGACAGCAGTACTGTGAATGAAGCCACAGTAAGTGGACTTATTTGACATCTGCACTGAAAGTGTTGTAACACTCTCTAACTCCCACTCCCACCTCTACAGGAAGGCCTTGACTTCATATTGCGTCAGACTGAGGCACATCGGCCCTTCTTCCTTTATTGGGCAGCTGATGCCACTCATGCCCCTGTCTATGCCTCCAAGCGCTTCCTAGGGCAGAGCCAGCGAGGCCGGTACATAATATGCTACCTAATTGTCTCTTTTATTGCAGATGCTTAAGTCAGATAATTATATGAATTATATAAGCTGTTATTGTCTGTGTTCTGTAGGTATGGCGATGCAGTGATGGAGCTAGACTACAGCGTCGGTCAGATCTTGTCATTGCTGCAGAATCTGGGCGTAGAAAATAATACCTTTGTCTTCTTCACCTCAGACAACGGAGCTGCTCTAACGTCTGGGCCAAATGAAAGTAGGTGTTGCAAACACATACAATTTTTTTTTTTTGTGAAACCAAATCGGACTCATTATCTGTCCTGGGTGTGTGATTTGATATGTGAATAGATTGTTTTTGTGCTTATGATTCTTTAGGTGGCAGCAATGGGCCATTCCTCTGTGGAAAGGAGACAACTTTTGAAGGGGGCATGAGGGAACCTGCTATTGCCTGGTGGCCTGGACACATCAAAGAGGGCACGGTGAGAATATCCCGTTTAAATCTTCAAATAATTCAAATCAAATAAAGCTTCCAAAAAAATCGACGATCGTTCACTTAATCCCTGCCATCTACTCTAGAGACAAGATTTATACCCAAGATCCAGAGCCAGTTTTTTGTTCTTCTAAGCTTTGTTACTCCCTGATGTTGCATATCAACAGGTACCAGGGGCTGAAATGTTCTCTGTAAAGCTGCAGGCGATGTATAGGACTGTAAAGCAGGTTGAGACTTAAGAAATAATTATTTCACTAATCCTCTCTTTTGAATGATTGTTGCGTTTTGTTTCATTTGTGTATCATTTACCACTTTACATGTGCACTCTCATGGCGCTGTAACCAGTTAATCTTGACTATGTTCAACTTCTGTGGAGCGATTGAACTCCAGAAAAGATAGTGTGTGAGATGTAGATGTGATTGTGGCCACGAAGCGTGTGGGCGATTTTCCACATTTTCCTCAAATATGTTTGGCTGGAATTAATGCCCCAAACTCTCTCTCTCTGTCTCTTTTCTCCCTCCCCTTCCCCAATTCAACCCCCCACCCACACCATGATCCTCTAAGCCTGTGCGTTCTGCAAATGACTTTTAATTGTATTAGGGGCAGCTGTGACACGGGGCTGTGACGCAGAGGGATTTGGTGGAGGAGCGAGCGGAGGCTGCAGTCTGCAGTAAGCCTTGCCCCTGGCTCATCTCACAGGGGTGTGCTGGGGCCTGATAGCACAGCAGAGTAGCGAGGGAGAGGGGGATTGGGAGCGTCTTAAGCGGCTAATCTGTTTGTGTGTTTGCTGAGGTTGGATTGAGCTGTAATGAGGACTTCAGTATCTGAATATGCCAGGCGCTCAGGATAAAGGAACAGAGGGGTGGGGGGAGGGAGGCGAGGGGGCTACGGGGAAGGAAGCAAGGAAGAAGTAAAAGAGGTGGTTGGTGTAGAAAAAAGAAAAAGGAGGAAAAGTGCTAAAGACGCTGGCGCTGCCACACTACCAGCAACATTGTTGGCTTTGCTGCACCTGTGCCACATTATAATTGACCAATGTGTGTGCGTGTGTATATGCTTCTGAGTTATTTGCTTTATGCTTTATGTATGTTGGATTAGTTATATGTGTGACATATAACTTTCTAGACCACTGAAAGAAGAACAGATGCAAATAATATTTACCTAAGCAGAACATCACAAAACACCTATGTATGTGTGTGTGTGTGTGTGTGTGTGTGTGTGTGTATGTGTTTGTATTTGTTTGTGTCCTGGCTGTATGAATGAGGGTCAATAGATCCTCCCTAAAGCTCTCTGGGGTTGTGATGACAAAGCTGCTTTGTTGGAGCTACTGTACTCCACAGCGCTGAATTTATCACTCTGTGCTGCTTGGGAGGGGAGACAGACCAGGCACAGGGTTGCCCCCCTCTCTTAATTGTAGTCTTGTGAAATCTCTTTTGATCTGTGCATTGAAAAGTCCATAAGCTCTTCAAGCAAAATGTTTGAGACAACAAACAGCCATGCAGGCCTTTGTTAAAAGGGGATTTCAGCAGGTTTATTTTACCCACTGAGCACAGATGCATCTTTACAGTATTAAAATGAGGATACTTTGGGGGATGGGGGATTGGTTGTAGAAGACCATTTTAGCTTCTATTTCCACACAAAAACCCACTGAATGTATCTGAGTGATGAAACTTAGGAGGATGGAAGGAGGTGTAGTGGAATGAAGGAGCATGGTTGGTCTGAAGCAGGTGCAGATTCAGCATTCTTCCAGTGCCTAAGGGAAGTGGTGGGGGGGCTAGGGGCCAGAATGATGAGGGGTGGTGGCTGTAGGAACAAAGATGGGGAAGTGGGTGGGGGGTGTCAGCCCCACAATATTGTCGAGCGTCACAATCCCTTTTGTTGCATTTTATCAGGCAGCAGACACACAGGCAGAGTGGCAGAGACAGGGATTGAAGCGCTGCCTTCTCAGATAACCAACATCACCACTCACAATGCAGAAAGAAAGGAAAGAAAGAGAGAGAAAGAGAATGTGACATTATTAGAGAGTGATGAGTCAGTCAAAAAAAGGCAAAAACAAAGGACGAAGAAAGAATGAAGTTCAGTGTAGACTGTATAAGAGGGCAGTGCTAACAAAGGAGGGAAATAAAAGATGGCAACTCCTGAGATAAATTCCTCCGTCAGACCAGTCTGAGTCTGAAAGTTTGGGTTTTTGGTCATGCAAGTTATTACCAACTAAATGTCAGTTTAGCTTCTTCTCGTGTCCTTTTGTCCTGTCTTCTTTAATGGTTTGTGTGTCTGTGTGAGGGAGACTTTAAAAAAAAAAAAAATAGAAGAAGAAAAATGAAGTGATGGACTACATCTGTGTGTGTGTGCGCGCGTGTGAGTGTCTGGATGTGCAGATAGATCATGGAATGCATTGCAAACCCTTTTCTGTGGCTAGTTCTGTGGATACAGAAGAAAAAGGAATTCATTTCAGTGCTTAGGAGCTTGTGTGTGTGAGCGAGTGTGTGTGTGTGTATGTGTGCTGGCGCTGCGATAGGAGCACAGCGGCACATGGTGGTGCAGCTGCAGAGGCCTGATAGCGCTATCTGATTGTGAGCATGCCGTCTTCCTCTAAGGCTCGCTCAGGAGAGAATGGAACGGAAGATCAAGGATGACAGCGAAAAAATGGCATTTTATCTGAAAATAGTTCAAAGTTTATAAATAAAATAAAGCTTTTCACTGGGACTGGGAGAAGGAGATAAAACACCAGCTCGCTCCAGCTCCAGCCGCCTGCTTGCCCGGGCCTTGTCCTCTCCCTACTTCCTCTCCTCTTTTTCTTTGCCCCCCCCGCTCAAGAAAAAAAAAAAAACTCATTTAGAAAGAGAGGCATTTTGTAATTTTTTTTATAATAAACCTGCAAGCAGAGATTAGTGAGCAGTCTGAAGACATGCAGCTTTCGCCTACATGTGTACACACATACAACACCATATCATGACTGTGCATTGTTACCTTGTTCACGTTCATAAGGATCTGGTGTAAAAGAGCAAGTTTGTGGTATTCCTGGAGCATAAAACACTTCATTCTGGATTAGGGAACTCGTCATTATTTGTCAGAAGCAAGAAGTAAAATCAACAAGAGGTACTGTGTGTGT
>NW_023339663.1:11358026-11403617 GCF_004916995.1 Morone saxatilis | reverse complement strand
GTGTGTGTGTGTGTGTGGCATACACCTACCAAGGACAAATGAGGACCAGTTTGAGTTTTAGTCCTTGAGAGGACACATGGCCAATACTAATTTCTTCATAGGTCACTTTTTCCAATCCTAACTCGCAGGTTGTGTGAAATAGCTTCTCATACAGCAGATAGTGGTTGTGTTTTTATGAAATCGTCTTTGTCCTTTTTTGCAGGTGAGTTTCCAGTTGGCCAATGTGATGGACCTGTTCACCACCAGTCTGGCTCTGGCCGGCATCAGCCCTCCTGATGACAGAACCCTTGATGGACTAGACTTGACACCAGTCCTGCTAAAGCACTCACACATCCTCCAAAACAGGTATGCACACACACTAAGCTTTGTGTAGCATTAGTGCTTAATTAGCAGTTTAGTTTAATTAACAAATGCTTGCATGCTAATGTGCTACACTAAGATAATGAGCATGGTGAACATTATACCTGCTAAACATTTCATGCATTTTCATTGTGAGTATGTTAGCATGCAGATGTTAGCATTTAGCTCAAAGCACCGCTGTGCCTAAATACAGTCCCACAGTGCTTCTAGTGTGGCTGCAGACTCTTTACCAGTGGGAGTGGACTTTAAGTGTAAGCATGCCAAAAGAAAATATTTTTTTTCGAAACAGAAATCTCCAATATGGTGCAAATTCACCTGGGAAGAAACAAATCTGAGCATTATTTCCCCCTCTTATCATCCTCAACAGGCCGATCTTTTATTACCGTGGGAATGAGCTGATGGCTGTGAGGCTTGGACAATACAAGGCACACTACTGGACCTGGAGCAACTCATGGGAGGAGTTTAAAAGTGTAAGACTCCCTTTTAACTCAGCAATTCTGTCCCATCTGTTTTCTCAGTTCCTGATTTGCACTGCCACATCCTCCCTCTTTGTCTAATCTTACTCAAACACACAAACACTTTCACTGTTGGTGTTATCTTGAAAATGGTTCATCAGTTGACTGCTGTGTACATCAGAGCGTAATGAATATTAATGAAGAGCCCCCACATCAGCGAACTGATCATTCATCAACCAGTTGACTTGTTTGTTCTAACTCCAGTGGAGATTTTCCTCCCTTCCATTTACATACCGACATCGCCTGCTGTAGACTTGTTGTTTTGGCATCACAGAGCTCAAGAGGAAGAAAGAAAGGCAGCCAGATGCCAGCGGTATCCCTCGGCCGTAATTACATCAACTTGGTGCTGATTAAATGTATCAGGAAAAATGTGAAATCTGACACTTGAGAAGCAGGATAGTGTTGCTCTTCTTCCTCTCCTCTGTCCATAAAAACATGTCCTCCTGTCCTCCCTCCATGGCTCTGCTTTTCCTGTGATCCAGTTTGTTTTATGCCCCATCGGTCGCTTAAATTGCTCTCTCCTTCAGGGCCGCTGAATCAATAGCAGCCTCCTTTATCAACTCATGTGAACTGAAGTGGAACTTCACAAATAATGGCGTCTGATTGCCTGTGAGTTGCCTATCGATTGGTGTGTGTGTGTACATGAAAGAGAGAGAGAAAGAGGACGAGAGAAAACATGTACATGTATGTTCGGTACTCTATATAGATGTGCATGTCTGTGTGTGTTTTATGGAGCGACTGTTGAGCTCCAATGTAGGAATGTTCAATTCCCAGTATGCTTCATGTCATTATGGCAAAATCCTTAAACTGTCCATCTCATGTAACCCATAGTACATTTTATAAACATGAAAAATGTAAACAAACTGACTTATGCGCTCATACTGAGCTGTTTCACACAGTCAGACTACACATGAAATGTTTTGAAAATTACCGTTAGAAGGAAAATCTGTTTTGAGGCCCTCCATTAGGCCTTCTGTGGTAGGAATAACATGGATTTATCATTACTTGTCATTCACCCTTAAAATCCCGATATATGCTTCAGTTTAACCTGTCTTGCCACAGAAATCCACAATCAAACCTAAAAAAAAAGTCTGTTTTCCTGCTTGCTCTTCAGCTGTGGTAATTCTTTAAAATATAATTTGGTTTTCTTGGCCCATGGTGAGAAATAAACAAGGGAAGATGTGTGTCTGGGAAGACAAGTGAAATTACAGGTTAATAGCTGGGAGACGTATTGCTCTGTCCTGGCTGTGTTCATGCAGCTCAGCCATGAGGAAAATGAGAAATTTCACAGGCTTAAATGGCTCTCATCAAACTCTCTTGAGGCAGTGTAGTGATGTTAATATTGCGAAATATAGTTTGTCATGACTGTGGCTCCTTTGTATCTAGGTTGCTGAGTAACCTATGCTACAGTAGGAGCTCTATGGCAGCTGTGATAGCTTATTTAAACCATGTTGAATACTTAAGCTGATCAATGAAAACTGAAATTGTTTTCTTTTTTCCTAGACACCTATTAGTCCTACACTGGTAACTTATTTATGCAGCAATTCTCTTGAATAAACTGACATAAGATACTGAACTCCTAGTTCAGTTACTTTATGGCAAAAGGCAAGAACATACATTATAGCATATAAAGACCTCTTGGAGTATTTAGAAAATCTGAACTGCAATTTGTACATGATTGTAGAATATGTCAAATATACTGGTCAAAGTAAAGTAGATGTTTGAAATATTCAGCCACAATCTACATAAATTGATTGCTCTCCTTCCAAAGCATACCCTTTCCCCTTTGGATCAAAGTAGACAGAATATTTCCTTTTCCAAAATCCATCCCTCCATCCCGCCACCCGTAGATGCTCCTGCACCTTATCTTGTAATAGCGACTGCTCTGCTCCAGTTTGAAAGCAGCCTAGTTGTATCCATAGCATTAATGTCAGGGGAGATATGGAGTTCTTGCTGTCATGTCTTGGGTACAAGAAACAGAGTGCGAGAGATACACACAGCAGGCCTTTTTTGCTGCTCCTCTGGGAAGAGTTTTTTTTTTTTTCTTTCATTCTTTTCTGCATTTCTAAGCTGTTGGCTTCAAAAGACAGGACAAGTCTGGATGAGAGGAGGCTCTGCAGGGCGGGGGGTATCTATCCTTCTCACTCACTCTCTTTCTTTTTCTTCTATATGTATTTCGAGGTGCTCTGCCAAGTGATCTCAGAGGGGGGCAGCAGCAGTGCCTTACAGATGAATGCTTTCTCAATATTAGTTGTGCTCATCAAAAAGTGTGTGTTTGTGTGAGTGTATGTGTGTCTGTGTGTTAAAGAAGGAGGAAGATCTCCAGGGGGTTCTGGAGGAGTGAGTGTGACTCAATCAGGCTGCGATCACTGCCAGGCTCATGAGAATGGAGTCAGGGAGCAGGAGCGAAGGCATGGAGAGATGAAGGGGAGGCAGTACAAGGGAGGAAAGTCCTCTATTTGCCAGTGACATGAACCCTTTATGGTGTACCAACAGCAGCTGCAAGAATAACACAATGGATTGGAAGACAATATGCACATAGGCCATACGACAACAAGATTAAACAAAATTGAGCACTGAGAGTAGCAGGTGGCTGCAAGCCTAAATCTAAACATCCAGATCTCTTTAGCTGAGTTATCATTTTATTGTACTTCATAAAACACAGAGTGATATTCTTGTGTATGTGTGTTTCAACAAAAACATTTAAAAGAATCAAATATAGGCCATTGAAAACTACCAAATAGGACACACACCATGGCATTAAAACTTCATTACAAAGTCATTACAGAGTGCCAGACAGTATCAGAAGTGAGACTGACTTCATATACTGTGTTAGGTTGATCTTCATATTTAATATTCTGACCTTTGTTGCCAAAACAGGGATGTTGTGTTCTTCCCCACAGTGGGTTGCAGTCTTATACGTACAGAAGACAGGGCTACAGGACTCCCGGTGGTTTAAAAATAAAAAAATAAATGTAAAATAAGAGATACTTTAGAAACATGGAGAAAGGGAAAACTGATCTGACTTTCTGATCTGAAGGGTTCATTCATTCCTCCTCAAAATGTCAGACTCTCTTTTCGAGTCTGTTTATAACTGATAAGGCTTTTAAAGGCAATAGTCAATAATCTAATCCATACTCTGCTTGAGTTATAGTACTATACATATCCACAAATCTTCCACATCTGTATTATGCAATCGTGGCGAAGTCATTACCATTATGAACTGGCTGCTGTATTAGAAGTATGCTTGGAAAAAAAAGGGAACTGGGAGCCATCAACTTTTCTGCCTCCTTTTAATGACATATTAATGACATATTACAATCATCAGATTGGCTTCAAATGAAGAAACCATATTAGCATCAATATGTAACTGTTCGAGTAAAAAGCTAAAAAGGTTTTGTGTGTGTGTTTTCTCTCACAGGGCATCAACTTCTGTCCAGGTCAAGAGGTCCCGGGTGTGACTACTCACGAGCAGAAAGAGCACACAATGCAGCCAATAATCTTCCACCTGGGACGGGATCCTGGTGAAAAGTTCCCTATCAGGTTAGTTCTCTGAAAACTGAATTGCAGGAGAGGGGGTGGGGAAGAGGACAGAAAAAAATGAGAGAGGGTAGTCAACCAGGAACCAGGAAGTGAAGAGATGTTGGAAAATGAACAGGAGAGGGGTGAAAAGAGGAAGGCAGTTTGCCTGTTGATGTGATGTGCATGAGATCAATGCTGATTCAATGGCATGAAAAAGAAGGCGGCGGATTGATCTGCTCAGCCAGAGCGCGCCTGATTACACCCTTCTCTTTGTGATTGCAAACAGCTCCTTAAAGATTACTATCTGGCCCTCAAAACCCAGATGCACCACTGCAGGTTAAAATTGCAAGATAAATTGTTCAGGTCTAAATTGAGAGCGAGTGCTGTTTAATGGAGTTTTGTGTGTCTCTGCCTCGGCTCAGAGGAGAGTTAAGAATCGCCAAGAGGATGGAGTGACGCCAGAGGACACAGACAGCTGAGGCTGAACTAAGACTATTACTAAATAAGGGTGCAAAGATAGATGAGCCTCCTCTTCTTTCTCTCAATATAGAATATTTATAATGATCTTTTAGAAAAAAAAAAAAACTGACGCAAGCTGACACCATGACTAATACGTTAAGATAATCTCAAAATCGCTTTGATGAGAGAATATTCCTTTTGTGCACAGTGTTTGCTTTGGTTTCCTCCTGCCATAAAAACTCCTAGATTGACCTTTCTTTTCTGCCTTCTGCAGCTCTGCCTCTCATGTTTTGCTCTGGCCTCATCTCCTCTTTGCCTCCTGCTCAGTTCTCAAGTGAGATTGGATGATAAAACATTAATGTTGCTTTTCAATTGCTCACCTTTTAGCCTTGCTATTTACTTGGAAGAATAAAAAATAAAGCAAAAACCAATCAATATGCAGCCATGTGTTGTGCTGAGTGCTAGATATGTGTACGCACACACACACACACACAAACCAAACCCAAAACCACAAATTTTGCACTGGGGTCACTGAGTTCGTTTAAAAGGTCAACCCCCTATACACACTCTTCTGCATGAACACTGCACCATCTATCCGCTCTAATTTGCACTGTTCAGTCCCCTTCCTCTCCAAACTTTTGTCTTACCCCCAATACTTCTCCCACTCCACCTACTGCTGTGCACCTTAGCTCACTTCTCAGCACTCTTCTCACCAAGCTGCTGTCCCTCTGCATTCACTGGGAATGTTCTCCTCCATCCTACTTAAGTGTGTGTGTACACATGTGTATGTGTGCGTTTTGTCCGTGTGCTCCTCGGTCCCCCAGCTGGACTGGCTGCTTGGCCATCATTAATCTCTGTCTGCACCTAAAGAGCCACTTAAGATGATGTAGGGCCTGTCTGCACACATACCTTCACTACTGTCGCAGCCTGTGATATAGCAAAGAGCACACACACATACACTATCCCCAGTCGAGAACAGTCACCCAGGAAAACAGTGTAGATTATAATTATGCAATCTAGAAAAGATTCTGGGGGAAAAATGCAGAAGGTATTAGTTTTCAGTTTTTCTATTCTCTTATACAAACAGAGGTCCAGCTGCCATTGTTTTAGACAAGTTTTATTGGAGTCAGAGGGTGTGAGGGCCTGTGTTGGTGGTCCATCTGTCCAGGATGAAACACAGACCCAACCAGGTGTGAATCTACCTTTGGATCCCCATTGGATTTGTTCAAAGCCTTTTTCAAGCTTCGCCCTCTATCTTTGTGACCCTATTGCCCTAAGGTTAACACATCCTACTCTTTCACCACCTACCTCAGCTCACGTCCCCAGAGCCCTGGTCATACAGAGTGTAGTCCCAGCTTTAACACTGCAGGCAGCCCTTAGACAGTCTGGCCTCATCTGCTGCCTGCCACCAAGCTCTTGTGTCCCCAATCAATAGTCCTTACTGAAGTGCTCAATTTCCACCGGGGTGGAGAAGAAGGTGGAGGGGAGGGGAAGGCAGGACAGATGTATTTGATTGTCTCCTCAATTCCCCCACCTTCTGCTACTGTGTGGTTGTTTTTGTGTGTGTAGCGTCTGTGTGTGTGTGTGTGTGTGTGTGTGCGCGCGCTCCAGCAATAGTGTTATGAATCAGTAATCAGAGTGGTGACACACCTGAGCAATGCCCCCATCCCCCTTGGGTGCCATACATTATAAATCAAAAGACTCCATTTGCATACAGCCTGCTTATTATTCCAGAATTTGCCTCACTACCAGTAGGCTAAGGGTTATAATCATGATAATGAGCTGTGCTGACTGTGGGCTTTTTATTATTTGTTTGCAGAGGAGGCATAAACAAATGATATTATTAGTTTTTTGATTTAGAGGTCTGCACTGTAAGATTTTCAGTGCATAGACAAAACAATAGAAAACTTAGTGCCTTATGTAAGTTTCTCAGTACGTGGCATGCTTTGCTTGCAGACTTGTATGTGGAAAGTGAATACTTACAGCAGTCTGATAAATCTCCCTTACATTTACTTCTATTAAGTTGCTTCATCACTTATCACAAAATGAATCGCAACAATGCATAGCGGGCACAGATAGGAGGGCAATGAAATATCCCTCCCGCTGATTGAGATCAGGCGAAAGCCGAATTTGCCGATTCCAGATAGCTGAAGCAATTTAATCTGAATGTCTGATTTGTAACCGAGGGGAGTAATCCGGTTATTCCCTATCAGCTGGGGTCACAATGCGTAGATAGTTAGCTTATGACGAATGTGGCACACCAGGAGAGAGACTAATTGCAGCCAGTGCACTACCAGTCGAGTAATTGTAGGGGAAAGTAAAGACTGAGAGTATCAAGGAAAGGAGCAGGTGCTGGCTGATGGAGGAAGCCTTGCTGCCCTGTGGGAGATCTAAGAGGGGAGGGTAGGTGTGAGCTGGACAGGGCCTGGGGTTATTACTCTAATTGACACTTCACCTCACACACATGCACATGTTCCCCAGGGGCCAATCAGAGGGTTGGGTTTGCAGTGGAGGGAGGATGGAAGGCTGGCACAGGTGCTGCTGGTGAATGTATCAGGGGTGTAATTGCACTGCTGATATTTGTCTGTCCGTGTGTCACGCCACCAGACGCCCACTCCCCCAACACACACACACATGCACACACAGCCCATTAACCCTACAGGTCCTATTGAGAGCAGCGTTCCTTTGAAAGCCTTCAGGGTCCCTGTGTTTTACACACTGAATATAATAATGCACAGAGGTGCTCAGGCTCCCTGGTGTCCAACCGCAGTAATTGAGAGACAGGGGATGGGATAAGGGTTACATAGTTCACGCTGCTGAGTGCGCTTTCCCAAAGGGTGCCCGAGTGGACAGCCTTGTATGTGTGCATTTATGTTTATGTTTTTTGTTGTTAAAAGCTACAGCATGTCCCCACTCTGATATAATGAGTTGGACTGTATACATTCAGTGTAACCCCCTAACCCTAACCTAAAAAAGGCAAAAATGTAGGGATTATTTTCATCGATGTCGTGTGGTCGGCTTTTCAATTCATAATAAACAACAGAAACAAATGGACAAAACAGATTCAGAATAAACTGTATAGACTGTGTGTTTGTGTCAATGTGTGTCACTATGCATTAACATATGCAGAAACAACAACTGTATATGTGGAAGTGTGTGTATGTATACTTTCATGAATGTAACCAGTAGATTGATTCAGACTCATCTTTGTTAATGTTTAAGACCATGGCTGGGCAAAGTTGGTCCACCAAAGGTTTAAATTCTATGCACACAGTTTATGCTGTTTTTTCTTTTGTGAAGTACAAATGCTTGTTAAATATGTAGAATCCCTTAATCATTAATTATTTTTCATAATTTAAGCACACATTTAGAGTGACACTTGCACAGGGAGTCAGTTGAGGGAATGCTTGGGAATCCTAGAATCATTTTGCATCTTAACAATACAATACAATTTGGCAAGTGGCTCACCATTAAGTTTCAGTTTTCTGCTGTTATTCGGCTTTTGGTCAGACAAAACAAGACATCTAAAGACGTCATCTCAGGCTCTGGGAACTTGTGACATTTTTTCACAGTTTTTTGACATTTCATTTCTATAAATTGTATGATGATGAAACTAATTGTTAGTTGTGTGTTTGCAGTGTTATGACTAAAGAGTACCAGGATGTGCTGAGCAGGATCTCTCTGGTTGTGGAGCGCCATAAAAAGACTCTGGTGCCCGGTATTCCCCAGCTCAACATGTGTGACGTGGCCGTGATGGTGAGAGTTACATAACATAGATAGATATATCTTTTACTTTCATCATGCACTTTGTCAGCAAAATTGCAAAACAAGAATTATTATGTTGCAAAAACAGGCTTTGTTGTGTGTAGCAGCTAACTCTCTTCCCGCTATATCCAGAGGCAGTGGACCAAAGCCAGTTCAGTTTTCACAGCAGATAATGTGTTTCTTTCGGGCCAGCAGCCCTCAAAGCCAGGCGTGTTTTCATCTTATCTCTCTGTTGTCTGCATCACGCTCAGATAAATGAATACAAAAGAGAAAATTGATAAAGCTTTAATGAAAAAAATAAAAGAGAATCAATAAACGTCTCTAAATAGACATCTTTTCTCAGTTGCTATCTGTTTCCAGTCTGCATTGAGCCTGAAGACTTTTAATGTTCCACTTCAACAGATTTAGCTTTTAGTTTTCACATTTGTTTATCACCATTACAAACTCACTCCTGAATGTGAATTCTGTTATCACCTTAATCTGGACCTTTCCACCTTGACTGTGTGTCTGTGTTATGCTTTTGTTGGGGCAAAAAATATTTTAGTTTATTTCAAAGTAGCTAAATTGAGCATCGCCTGTGTCACCTCAAGCACCAGATTGTGAGGGCTGGGCCGCTGTGGATTTATTTGTGGCATAGCACTGCCCCCTTGTGGTGAAGAAAATGAACACAATTTTAGCCGGGGATGTTGGTGCCTGTCCTGTAATATAATGTCTTATCCTATGTTGTGCTAATACGGATCTATTGACTTTTTACATCATGTATGTCAAGCAAACCATTATTCACATGTATGTGGCGCTTTCCATTCCATTCATGTGATACAGGTCAATAATGCATTATTTGAGTTCCAGTTTTTCATTTAGAAGAAAATTAAATACGATATGTTTATTATTAGGTTTTATAAGATGTTTTCTCTGACTAAAGTTCCTACTTGTGTAGTGTAAAATGTAGTCCGTAAGATCAGGTTTTATGACTCAATTCTGCAAAATATTATATAATTGCATGAGCTAGTAACGCATAGTTTTAAAATTCCTTGACACCATGTATATATTAAAAAAAAAAACTATATCCTTAAATGATTGTTCCAATAAACATTTACTTGATAAATCTTAAACATGATGGGACAATATTTAATGAGACAATGCACAAATGTGACCACCTAATAGCCCAAGACCCTCATGGCACACGACAGGACACAAAAATGATCTGGTGGTCAATAAATAATACCTTTTGATAACTTTTCTTGTGCTTACTGTGATGGCTTGTCTCTGTTACAGAATTGGGCCCCCGCAGGCTGTGAGAAGTTGGGAAAGTGTCTCAAAGTGCCCAAGTCTGTACCTTGGAAGTGTGAGTGGCCACACTGAGAACAAAACTACAGAACCAGAAACCAGGATGAGGAAGCAAAACCTCCAAAAAGATGTGCCTTTCTACAGAACAACAAACAACCTTATTTTAATAATGTTTATGTTTTTGAATTCTTTGTAAAATGGTTTCTGTACAGTGTTGATGTGGTGAAACAAAAAGGGAATTATAACAACATTACATTGATTATGCAAATAGCTTTTACAGTTGTAATTTTAATGAATCAGCACAACTTCTACCTGACCTGGAGAAACAGTGCATCAGTGGTTTAAGTCACAACTCATTTTAGTGGTGTAGAACAGATAGGGAAATGTATTTATTTTGATCATGCCTAAATCAGAATCAGCATGGGATTTATTACCAAGTCAGCAGTGTGACTGGTGATGATATGTGCAATGTGCAAGATAAAATCCAAGAGATGTGTATTTATGTAACGCATAGATTCAGTTTGAGCGATGGGTAAAGTGAATAAATTGTACCATGTTGGATTATGTAATTCATTCTGTATCTTTTCTACATGCATACTTCAGAAAGTGGTTTTCAATAAAGAAAGTTTTATTTATTACATGTATCATGACTCATGACTGTACATCTGGTACATTCATAATGCATGCATTTTGTGCATATACACATAGTTCTGCTTAAGACAGTCAACACATAATTTCACTATGAATAGTGAAAAGGAAAGAAGTAAACATTGAAACTTCTTAATAGTTTATTCTACTGGTGGCATTGCTGCAGCTGATTTGTTCGTCAAAAAAGCTAACAGTATCTTAAATGTTTCCCCCTCAGCCTCAGTTTTACAAATAAAATTAACCAAACTCTCTCTTCAGCTTTACAAATCACTGGCAGGCCCTGATGCAGATTCTTCTAGGACCATGTATCTAAATGTCAGAGCACATATTTGTTTATGTGTCCTGTTAAGCTTTTTCAGTAGAAGTTCAGAATAGCTGCTGGTGTGAAAACATTGCGCATGAATTTAGTAACAGCCATTTCCTATACAGCTAAAAGGAAATAGCTTGTTTCAGGAAACAGAGTGAGTCGTCTTTTGCTAATGAAATCGCACCATCATGTCAGAGGATCTGAATAGGAGCCCATCCATGGACGTGGACATTGCTTTTCTCAAATCAAAGAGGGGAATCCTGAAAGTAGCAGAGATGGTGAGAATATTTGCTCTTCACCAAAAGATTTCAACCGAAGTTCAAGGAAAGAGCTACAGATACAGTTACAGTGCAGAGGCAATAACATGTAGCACCACTAGTTTGCTGTATGCTTAAGTTAACAATGTTACTAAAAGTAGTTTGTTGATAGCAGTGACCCACATTAACATACAGTGCCAAGAGAATTTTAGAGACTAAAGGAGCTACTTGGTCAGTAGTTCATGTACAAAATGTGATGTGGAAACATCAGGGAAAACTCAGTTCCTCTTTCTGCATAAACTGGAATGTGCAACATGTTGTATGGAGGAAGGTAATGTGTGAATCAGAAGAACTGATGTGCTAAGCTTAGTGAAAATTGCATTACAATTAAAAAAATGTGTTAAAATTTGTATTTTTTATTATTGCAGTAACATTTTTTCTGTGTTTTGTGTCTCTTTTTCTGCTTTAGGTGACTTTTTTAGTAGCCTTTGTGTGTTTCACTGTAGCAGCCACACCAAAGTACACTACAGCCACAGTGTTGGAGTTTCTGATCACTTTACTTCTGGTGCTGCTGTATGTGCTCAAACTCAACAAGAGGCTGACTTTCTTCTTTTGGCCTCTCATGGTGGGTGATGTTTTACAGCACAACATTATAAAATTCTACACGTTTTTTTTAAGGCCTGGTGCTTAAAAGAATAGCCTGCTGTACATGTTGTTATTCTCAAGGTCTTCTCTTGTCTTCTCTTTAGGATATGTTCAATTCATTGTTTGCAACATTATACTTTACTGTCCTGAGTCTGATGGCTTTGGCTACATACACTGTCACAGGCACACTGGTTGGAGGGGTGAGAAATATTTCTTTAATCTATAATTGCAATCTGAGTTGTGTGGGCCAATTTTGATATGTGGATTTGAGTTTTCCCCTATACACTGTCAATAAAATGAAATATTCAAACATTGCTTTTATCTGTGCTGTCGCCCAACAATATGAGTCCTCTTGAAGATTTTGCTTTTGTCTCTCTCTTTCTCTCTCTCTCTCTCTCACACACACACACACACAGACACACACTGGTGATGACATGTAATGTGATTTGAGATCTGCTCTCTATTTGCAGATAGTTGGTTTAATGTCAGCTGGGTTGCTGTTTGTGGACAGCTACACGCTTTTCAAGAACATCACATTCAACAACCCAAGAAGTGAAGCCCAGAATCAAAACAATGAATGAAAAAATAATTTACAGTATTCATTAAAAAGTTCTAAATAACTGCGTATTGTATTATAAGAGTTTATTATAGGTCTACACTTTGTTTCAAAACGTTTCAGCCACTTCAAAGTTTTTAAAAAATATATAATTAAGATTCTATCTGTAAATCAAATGAAATATGTTTATATATTTTCAAAATGGATACACATCTTGTGAAACAACAAATATCAATAAAGATTTTTCTTTGACTTGAGACATCACGAGTTGGATATTTCCACTGAGTGGCTCAGGATTGTGTTGTGTGCAGCTGGGGGGCATCGCATTTCACATCTGGAGAAAGCAGATGTTGCGCTTTTTGGAGCTCTCGCGCTTCGTTTCCGCGCTGTCACTGTTTCCGTTTCCACCTCCGAGAAGCCTCACGCCTCCACATCTCTTTTTTTTTTTTGTATTGTTTTGCACTGAATCCGCTACATTACGTGGAGTTTTGGCTATCCGAAGTTTGAGGAGAGTTCAAATCTTTTCCAACCATGGGGGACATCGAGGCTCCCGACTCGAATCGGCCGCGCCAGACTGTCCTACTCTCTGTTCTTCCGAGCAAAGAGTTCGCCACCTCAAGGAAAGGCATGCTGCTTATTGCTGAAGTGGTAAGAAATGGCCAGAGAAATAACTTCTTAAATTAAACTGTTACTGTACTATTGTTTCGCCCCGATGCGCACAAAAGTCAAAGCGCGCTGCGTTCTGGATACTTTTATTTATTGTATTTATAACAGGACAATGATGGCAGCTGTAGCTGTGTGCTGCTTAAATGCACTTTTATAAGTAACTTTGGCAGATTGTTTTACTGTTACTTTGAATATAGGTCAGTCCGTTCCCGTCACAAGGTTTCCATTAGTTAAGGGAGGAGCAGTAAGGGTTTATAGTAACTGTGCCGTAAACTGCAGAAACTTGGAATAATACTGGATTATGGACACGAAGACATTCATTGTTGGGAGTCATCTGTACTGTCAGTGATCAAATAACGGTGTACGCATCTTCAATTTCTCTCTCTTATGTCAATTTGTGCATACAGTTTATTTAGCTGATGTCAAAGTTCATATAGGAGTTCTTTTTTATGTACTTATGAAGTGGATTTCAACAAACCAGGAACTGAAACACTGTCCTTGTGTGTCTGTGTGATGGCGTTAGTGCTGGTGAGGGGAGGGGTGGTCACCATCTTCATGCATTATTTGCAGGAAGTGTCTTCTAGCAATAACTGAGTTAAGAATGCTGTATGAACCCTCACATTTGTGTCATATGACATTCAGCTCATGTTGGGCTGTGAGAGAGCAGTCATTTTCCCCACAGTCACATCCTTTACACTGTTGCCACAACACGTAGCCTGGAGCACAATCAGAGCTCAACAGACCCCTGCACCACAATAAAGCCTCTTTACTGCTACTTAATAATGTGACTGTGATCTTCAGCCCGAAGCTAAAATGCTTCTTTGGAACTAACTGCAAACCCATTGACCTCTACTGACAGACAGCAGACGTGCACACTGCTACATGCATGTAGGTGAGGGTGCACAACTGGTTAAAGCTCAAACCTTTGTGACAGCAAATGACAGTATTTGAAATAAATGTGGCTGTTATTTAGGCCATAATCTGCTAACTAAATTGATCAAGAGATGAGATATAAATGTGTGTCTTTGCACCTCTGCAAATGTAATTTCTAGGGGAACTCCGGCTGTGTGTTTGTGGTGAGAGTGTGAGGTATTATGGGATTTACTGTATCATCATTTATGGTTTGTGTGGTTGAATTCCTTCTATCTTTATCTAAAAGCTCAGTTTAAATGCTAATCTATAAAAACTTTCTCATTTACCTATTGTAGAATCTAGCCATGCAACTGTTGGTGTCATTCCTGCCCCCGCCTTAATGTAATGGAGGTAAATGGAATTTCAATTGTGGTGCTCACATCATTAAAATATGTAATTTTAAATGTTTATTTACAAAAGCTGTATCACTGTTACTTAAATACCTGACAAGTACTTCACCACATTGATGCAAAATCTAATATAGATCCAGTTTTGCCACAACACAGTCTTGGTCATAGATTTCCCACAATGATTTAATACTACAACTACAGATTAAGAGGATAGCTACCACAGTATAACAGTATGGTTAAAATCTCCGATGGTTGACAAATCTATATTGTGTCATACTGTCATACCAACTCTGATTGGAACTACTTTTAATAGAAGTAATAGTTCCTTAAAAAAACAGTTGACTGTACATTATCCAAAGTGCGTCAAATGCTGTGTAATTATTCACCGCTCTGACCACCACAGATAAAAAAAGCATCTTTATTGTGTTTGAGTAAGAGACCAAAAACTGTTCAGCAAATTAAACCAAAACTCAGACACTAAAGTTTAAGTTTTAATGGTAGTTCGAAGGTGTGGAACTCCTATGGTTATTGTTATTGCACATTGGGATTGATTTGGTTTTAGCTTTGAATGCACCCTGGTATTTTTACTGCTCATATTACTGGTATTTACTGCATGTGTACTGTGTGAATGTGTAGCCTACTTGCTGTGGCTGGTAAGTTATTCTTCTTAGAATATAGTATCACAGTTTATTGTCTTTTTCTGACACAATTGAAAGCTTACAGGCGGTGTTAAATCAGCCCGCAGTCAGTGAACAACTGTTAGATGTGAGTCTTCCAAAGAGAGTGCAGCCTGTAGCTTTACCATTCTTGGGAGTATTAGTCAGACACATATCCTGCTGAGCATGCATTATGATACACAGTGTGTCAGACCACCATGCATGTCTCATTAGGATTCTCAGCCTCAGCCAGCAACAGACCCGATAAGGAATGTGAAATCACAGCACACTGCAAAAAACAGATTTTTGTAGTGTTTGAAATATTTTCAAAATGCTAACAAGCTGTTAATAAAAAGGTACATGGTGGAGTAAATGTGTGCAATGTGTGCCTCCTCCCTTGGTAGTATAAACTGAAAGTTGTCAGAATTTTTAGCTCAGCATGTAATGTGTTTCAGGCCTCAGGATTTGTATTTTTTTTGTGAGTTTAAAAGCCCACATATGCAGCACCTTCAGTACCTGCTCATCTGACTCATCGCATACCTTATAAGGGCAATGCTTTGAAAACATGCTCTCTCCCATCTAATACCAGACTTTGAACGTGATTTAGCAGTTAATTGAATAGTTACTCAACAGAAAATTAATCACCAACAATTTTTAATCTTGAGTCAATTATCAAGCAAAAGTGTGACCAGCTTCTTCACTGTGAGGATTTTCTGCTTTTTTATTTCATTGTACATAGAATATATTTGACTTTTGGATAGAGATAGATCGATATTTGAAGATGTCACCTTGGTCCCTGAGATATTGTGCATTTCTTACTATTTTTACTTTTTATATTGACCAAACGGTTAATCAATCAACAAATAAAACAACAACAAAATAATTCATAACAAAATAATTATCAGTTGCAGTTTGTTTTTTTTGCCAGATTATTTAAAACACAAGAATATGTAGAGACTGTGCCAGTTCATTCTGTGCGGTTTGAGTTGTTCAGCACAACACAGTCAACTTAATTTTCCAGACTTTATTCTCCACAAGCCAGAGGATTTACTGAGAAACTCAGAAATAAGCTTTAATAGTTTCCCCTGGTTGTTGTCTTATTACAGGGAGATCTTATGGTTCCCTGACAGAATGCTGCTCAGTAGCAGCATTTTTTAAAGAACAGCAGCTGCAGCAGTTTGGGTTCAGTGAGGGGGAGTGCCTAACCTCAGGGCAGTGTAGGATGACTGACTGAGACAAAGACAAGATGGCCGGGCCTGTTTGAGATTACAGTGTCTGGACTTGCTTGCTATCATTTGCGCTGATATGGTGTGTCCAGCCCTTCTAGTGGAGAGCATCAAACACATGGCAGGCTCATTTATGGTGTACTGTAAATACTGTAAATACTTCAGACTTGGTTGCACACAGAGCACATTTTGACGGCTTGTTTCATTATTACAGCTTTGTGTTTGTGGGTGTTTGCACAAGTGTGTTTGTGTGAGAGAACGAGAGGGATTCGGTGCATCAGTGTATAAGCCTGTGTGAATTTAACATAGTCTTTTAACAGCTGTATCTCCTTACAGGAAGTGGGCCTGGAGCTGTAATTCACCCTGACTCACGGCTTCAGGGTAGTGTAACGTTATCTTAAAGGGAGAAGATTAAAGACGATTTTGCTTCATTTTATTTCTCAGTTGGATTAAAAATGTAAATTTGCTTTTGGCTTCAAGCTGCTAATTTAGAATTGATAAATAATAAAGTGCCTCCTTCAGGGTCTCTTTAGTTTTAGTTCTCTTAGTTTTTGTCAATCACAAAAGGAAAGGGTTTTAGTTTACCCTTTGCTTCTTGTCTAAACCTTTTAGCGCTTAAAACATATAGGACATGTTCCACTTATTTCTCTCTCTATTTTTAATTGTCTCTGTAGGTTCTTTCCTTTGTGTCATTTGTGTGTTTCGCGGCATCCACAGCAGCAGCCTTCGTGACAGTCCCCCTGTTGGAATTCCTGGCTGCTCTCTTCTTGTTGTTTGCCTACTCCACCAAATTCAATGAGAGGTTTAAAGGCTTCCTCTGGCCTCTTATGGTGAGAGAAATTTTCAAATCAAATTTAAGACTTTGCAGTGGATATACAGTACATGCTGTACAAACTGTCTAACAGTGCTAAAAGTAAAATATAAAGTTTTGATGTTTCCTCTGAATCATGGTGTTTATTTGGTCTCTCTTAAAGGATTTCATGAGATGTGTGACTGCCTCCATTATCTTTTTCATCATCTCCATCATTGCAGTGTCCAAATATGGGGATGGCTCGTCTAAGGCTGCTGGGGTAAACGTTTGAACTATCTTACAGCCTACAACACCATCATTTATGTATTAAGTACATGCAACACACTTAGCTTTTGTCCAACAACCTCAGTTCTTATTTCACCGGTAGTTTTTCACTATATTGATATCACATGTCCTTCTTTTCACAGATATTTGGGTTCATTGCCACCATCGTTTTCGCTTTAGATTTTTATCTCATTTTTAATGAGCTGGCCAGTTTCCTAAAGCAAGGAGGGGAGTCCAATGAGGAGCCATCAAGACAGCAAGGTAATACCCCAAATTAAAGTCTAATATATGGCCATATAAGAACATTTTATGTATGTTTATGTCTATGTTTTTATATGAACGTAAGTGTATGTGGTGATATGTTGCAGAAATAGTTTTGTACATAACTGCTAATTCAGTTTGTGTAGGCATACATATATTGCTTATATATGATATTGGAAAATCTTTTGCTCTAAACTACACATCCATTAATTCAACACAAATATATTTAATATGTTAATATTATTAAAAAATATCGAAAAACATATATGCAATATATTATAATACAGATCCAAGTGTATTTTAAAATGAAATACATGCACATACAAGAAAAGTCCATATTCTGGAATATTTCTCTACTTTTTACTACATGTTGATGCAGTGATTAGTACTGTTTGAATCCACTACCCAGCTGGAGGGATGGATGTCATACATCAGCATTTTTGTTCGATTTTATATTTGTGTATATCTGTAAGAGTATCAGGTCATTTCTGCTATATTTATTGAGGGATAGTATATGTGTCAGATTTTTTTCTTTTGCATACTGCAAGAATCCTCTGCCCATTTTTTGGGATTAGAGGGTTGGTTCGTCCAAATAAAAAACATAGTTTCTCACTTCATGCTGATAGTTTCGGCTTTGTTTGCATGGAGACAGAGATGTCTGTCTCTGAGATGGAATTTATTTGTGGGGTCCCTGTTACTAAAAAAACATCACAGAACATGCTGTGATGTTTTTTTATGTTTAGCTTTTGTAATTTAGGTAAAAATCCTTTTAACTTGTAATGTTGACATTTGGGATGCATTTTTGTGCAGCCTGAAGAAATGCTAATAAAATTACTAAGGTAAGCTGTTTTCACATAAAAGAGTTTAGAAATGACACTGGGTTTGTGTTTTAACCCACTTTGGAAAACCTTGTATTGCAGAGGGGTGCACAAATTTTCTACAAGACAGACTGTTTAAACATTCAGTAAACCCATTTTGTGCACACTACATTTCTTCTCTTTCACTTTGATATTAACAGTTTGTACACAATTGCAGCTCCACAAGGTTTGCTTGTAGTTATTTTTGTCATTTTCAGTGCTTTGAGTGATATAAATAAAACAAATATTTCACCTCCTTTGCATTGTGGTGGTGGCAGAAGTTTCAGAGATGGATATTTTAAGACCTTTAAGAAACTATGTGCACTGTTTGATACTGCCAGGGGGAAGTGACTCTGCCTTTTGTGATGTAGGTGAACCAACCCATTAAACAACAGTTTGATGTGTTGCACTTTTTGTGTAATTTTGTTATAGTAGAACCCATAAATGTTTTCTGCGATATCACGACTCATGAACTTTAATCCATCATGTCCTCTCACTGAAATGTCTTTAAGCGCACCATATTTAGGATTTGTTACTTTTCTGAATAAAAGTCACTACAGTTACCAAAGTTTTACTTATTTATGTAAAGCCCACACAGAGAACCAACACTCATTCTGATACCAAAGCTGTTTCTTCCCTTTTGTTTTCTAGATGAGTTTTCAGACTCTGATTCGGACTGAGACGTCGGGGATCTTTACCAGCGGATGTTTGATCATACAAAATAAACCTTTGCAGGAGGAATTTCCACTGCTGTGCTGCCATCTGCAAGATCTGCAAGTGTTTCATTAGGGCACAAGGTTACATTAATACCATGTACAGTAGAGGGTCACAATGATTGTTTGTTTATTACGTACATTTATTGGTAGCTGGGGGGCTCTCAACACAGTTTTCTAGATGGGAGCCAGATCCTCTTCCCTTATCCGCTTTATAATGTTTTATCTGTTGAGCATCCAAGTGTTGTATTTCACACATAAATCATGTCAAGACATTTAGGAAACAAGTCTAAACTGATGTGTCAAGTATAGACATGTTTTTAAATGAGTAATTTACTGTCCATTACAAGTAGTTTATAAAAACCCTGCTTTTTTCATGCCCAAGTGATGCCCACTCATATCCAGTGTCTTAGATGATTTGGGAAAAATATAAATAAATGCCATTATCAAACTGATACTTAATTGATCATAAAGCTGTGAAAGTGTTTAGTCTCATTATACTGAGTTCTTAAGTTGTTTGTACAATCTGCATATGGGAGCACATGTGTAAATCTGAAATTATGACTAATATTTACTTCTGGGCATGTACCGGAACCCTTTACATACATAATAAACTACAACACTAAATTAATATTCTTAGTGAATAAATGTTAACTAATAATGAAGCTGTATTGTAACAAAGGTGTTTTAAATGGACAAAAACGGAAAGACAGGACTTCCTATGTACATGGGGCATCATCAGCCATAAATTTACAGTATTACTATAAGAAAAACATATGTATAGTATATAGAAGAACAGATTGGTTGCAGGTTGGCTGGTTACAACCTCTGTCCAATTGTCTTAACTCTACAAGAGTGTATTTTTATAATTTGAGGATAATGTTTGCTTATTTTCCTTTAAATTCAACTTTTGGGTCAGCAGAGTTCCCGTGGCATGCTGTACTGCATCACAACCTTTTCTGGGTTGTTACAAAACTTTTATTTTTGAGAGTTGTTGTGAATCTAAACAACAGAAATAATGATACATTTTCAAACCTGTTCCATTAACCCAAAGTTCAAAAGACTTTCAGTTTGTCTGCTGTTTGTGCTTCTTACAACCTGTGTGTGTGCGCGTGCATCTGTGTGTGTGTGTGTAAATAACAGTGCATTAAGCCACTTAATGCATTATTGTTTTGTTAAATGCCAAATATCCTATTATGTGAATCTTTGTTTTGTATGTTGATTGTCACTTCTGCATGTATGCTTGATTCTTCAGTTCTTCCATGGCCACTACTGAGAAATTAGACGCACTCGAATGCCACAGTGACTGTTTATGTAATATACACTGCACTACATGAGTGTTACAACAGTGCTCTGACTTGAAAATGGATGACTGAAAGTTAGCATTAGTGGCCTCTGACTTCCTTGCGGAATTTCAACTATTCTGAGCAACGGACATACAAATAGAAGTTGCAGTAACATGCGATAATTATTAATTGTTGTGCCCTTTTATTGGTAGTTTGTTAAGGCTTCAGTTATATTATGATTTTGTCTGAATGGTTCCTTGAAGAAGTATGTCATTTGTTATTAACAGATTGAGAAAAAGGTCTCAGATCTGTGCCTGCTGAGAGCTATATGTACACACATCTGCAGTGCAAAAACTGATGCGAATCAGTGCGCAATGTTATATCTTTGCTGTCCTGTGAAAACCATGTATCTCCAAAACACTGCTTTTCACAAGCTAAGAAAAACAGCCACATAATAAAACCATGTAAAACGTTGTGATCATTTTCAAACAATCCAACTGGGTACTAAATTTGTTTATTTATCCTAACAAGTAGAGCAAATTTTATCCATAAAAGGTAATAATGAATCTTTCACTTAATGTGAAAACCTTTAAATCACCAAATCTGGTTTTCACTGGATAGCAAACTCGACCACACCCCTTTGCCATGCACATTCAAGTTACAAAATAATGTTACCATTAGATGAACACAGTACCATTTTATACATGAGCCCCCTTTCTGAACTATTGTAGGTGATAAATGTGTGTTTTTTACTGTTGTGCCCTTTTGTGCAAAATATTTTGAATAAAAACCTGAGCTATTTTCAATAATGTCCAAATCACTTTATTTAAACTGTCACTATAAACGGATGTGAACCCTTTTGTGATTGTTTTAAATATAAAAATACAGCTAAGTACGGCTCCATGCTGTACAAGACAGACCTCGTTGTAATCATTAACAAAGCACACAGAAAATAAAAGGAAACAGAAGAGCGTCTCACCTCTAATTTCATCCAGTCACACTGATCATGTCCACTGTTTATAGCACAAACAATTAAAACTAGTGGAAAGCATTTTCTCTCTTCCTCATAAATACAAACAGTTCATAATATATTGTAGCATAAAGTTGTATATAGAGAGCTGTGGCTTGATAGTTTTAAGACAAATATGTTGGTCAGTTTATATTATCAAATAGCATAATGCACTTGCATGATTGTGCTGCAACGTTTCCTGTACAAATGTTTATGTGAACATTTTTATATAACTCAGAAACAAATGCATCAATGTAAGTGACAGACAGAAGAACAAATATGATTGTCTATTCATAAAACTACTTTAAAATAGCAGTTGTACATGATATAAGTTACAAAAAACATGAGAAAAGCCTGATTAACCAAGCATACTGTATAGTATGGTAACTTTTGGGCTGTTTAAGAAGCCATACAGTTTTTATTTTTCATTCTGAACAGTCAAATAAAATATCTGGTCCTTCCCTTATACACACACTCCTGTAGTTAACCTGGCTGTGCAGTCAGTCCACTGAAGTCACAAGGAATACATTTTAGAAGAAGACCAGGAGATGGAGCCATAGAGTCAATTTAGACCCTGCACAAACTCACCCAAGCCTAATATACATAAAAAGGTCTCAAACAACACCGAAAACACACACACACACACTCACACATACATGTAACTATAGGGTAGATTCAATACATTAGAACAATGTAAGTCACCAAAAATGAAGTTGACATTTCTTCCTCCATCCTAAAAAGCAAATGTTATGTGATTTTTCAAGATTAATCCTCCTGTTTGCCTGTCAAGTACACTGGCTGAACAATAAAGGCATGATTCTGCACTCTGTATCTGTGACCTGTATAACAGCTGCAGCTGTGGAATGATTTCATAATACATGAAGTGTGTGATATACTGTAAATACATATGCACATTTTCAATCAACCAAATAGAGGAAAAGCTGCAGCAATAGCACTAAATGTACAGAATTTCCATCCCACCTGTCGCCACCTTCACATGACTTCATTTTTTAATCATGTAACTTAAAGTATCAGTTCATCTCTATGATAGTCCTATCATGTCTAATAATTATGAAGTCATTAAGAAATACAGCGTTCAGGTCGAGGCACCCTGTGATTTCATTTCAAATGTTTGTTTTTTTAAGAATCAAAGATTGAAAGTAGTTTGTCAATACCTGAGATACAGTGTATAGGCTAAGGGCATTGATCTTGACCAGGTCACCTAATGATGTTTGTTTCTAAATGAATGATGATTCATGAACTATACCGCCAACATTTAAGTTACCTGAAGCTTTGGACATTTGCAAAAGTAACAAGATACCAATTACCAGTCTCATACACAAGTAACAAGTTGTTAGGCACAACCTGGGATAAAATAGATGGAGTGAAGTGTATTTATTTTGTTATTACAATTGTGTAAAACCCATTGGATGTGTTAAGTGTTACAAAGAAATCAGTCTTTTTCACTCTTAAAATATTGCTGTACTGCCTATTTTTATTGCAGTTCAGTGCTGTTACTGTATAATTGCTGGCCGGAAAGATCTTAATAGTGGCTAACGGTCACATGATAAAAGGTATGTATAAAGCTGTAAAGGAGAAACACACTCTTTAAGTCAGCATTTGTAATCTTTAGATTAAAATATCTTTTGTCAGCCTTGCTCACAGGTAGAAGCCGAAGGCTGATGTCAGTATCTACGAAAGAACAGTAAAGTCATGGCGCTTCGGTTGCACTACAGGTTACTGTCTGTTGCCGGTCCAGTGGCTTCCTGGATCCCCGATCACATTTACTACCACAGACTTCACAGAAAGCAGCGTAAAATAAGCAAACTGTACAAAAGCTGACCTTTCTTTTCCTCTGCTTCATTCACAGTGAAACACAAAACATTCTAAAAAGTCAACACCTACGCCAGAATAGGGGTTGGTGCACAGTTGGTGTGAAGTCAGCCTCTTTTTTTTGGATCGTCGCGGAACTCATCCTTCACGCTGGTTTAGAAAGATATGTGGATGAAAGTTTTAACAGAGAATACCTTCAATTCTGACTCTGAGCTCTTCACTTTAGAGTCTTTATGTGTCACTGATGAACAAAGCCACATAACTCATCTGTGGCTATGAAATGAAGATTTATTCAGTGGCTGGGCAGGCGGAAAGCACAGCTGAGGTGTTGTGATGAGAAGTCAAAAGCAGGTGGTGAGCTTGAGATAGCCCTTCCACTCAAGACTTGAATGAAATACCATTCTCAAGGCGGAGTAGCATCCATCTCAGTCAGCTGCCGGTAGCGTGGCTTTCCCTTAGTCTGTCTCATTGTGTGCCCGCACTCATGCAAGCTCAGGTCTTGCCTCCATTTCTCCACGAGATGCCGTGCGTGCTCGCATGTACTCGCTGGTCTGAGTCGCCCCCTGACACCCATTGCCAAGGCGCCACCGCCGTACCGCCAGGAAGGTGTTAATTCCGTACACACCTGTCACCAGGAAGCCAAAGATCTGCATACAAGTGGAAACAGGAAGTAGAATAACAATGTCTGAATTGAACAGGAACTAACAGATTAAATACTTAACACACAGTTCTTAAAATGTGTCAATTTGTTACAGATCACATGAAAATCTGTACAAACTGATAATATCAGGGTTAAAAGCTTTTAAAGTGCATAGACACATACCGATAAATGAGTTTAGTTACTATAAATACACACACACACACACACACACACACACATACATACAGCATTAAAATATGTGAATTCCGCATATGATAGCATATGACTATGATGACAGTCAATTACCTAATTGAGACCTTTGCTGAGGTCTTATCTGACACTGTTCTATTGCATCAGTACATTGATACTCAAGTATAAATCCTCTGTGATATTCCTTGATAAGAAACTTGATGACTGATAAGAGGAGGTCTGTAAAGCTCTTATCGTATCTGTATATCATGGCAAAAGAAGATGGTTCAGACTACTCACCACTGCTGCTATTTCGGCTCCAGTGCTGTGGTTGATGCAGGCCAGCACAAGAGATGACAAGAAGAAGAAGAAGGTGCTGGCAGCAGTGTTAACCAGGTCCTACAGGAAGACCCAAAAACATACAAGATCAGTATTGCTATTTTTCAGGGCTGAGTACCAAGTATTTTACTGATGCAGAGTAATTAGAAGATTAGATTAGAATTTGTCATTCATCATGTTGGTAAAGCATGAACTTAAAACAACTACTGTACATGAATGTGTGAGCTGTATCAATTCTGTATGTGCCACGTCCAGGTAGGACATCCTGGATGATGTTGTATCATGAACAAACAAAGAGTTTGCACACTAATCTAACCAGCCTGACGGAATCCAAGTGCTTCACAATGATTTTAAAACCGCAGGAGGGCAAAAAATGCAACAGTTGTCAGCCACCTTGCACCTCATACTACCACACACATAACTCTCTCCATCCCCCACCTTTTACACACAAGAAGGAAAATGAAAGAGATACTTCCCTCTGATGTTTTCAGCAGTACAGACAGTTAGGGAAGGGTTAATAATGAAGTGCTCAGCAAGACTGGGGCACGGCCCTCGTGATCAGATGCATGATTGTAATCACGGCAGACATGGTCTCTCATATGACACACAGTGCTCAGCACACACACACACACACACACCAGTGCACACACGCAACAGACAAAGCAACTCAGCAGGGCAGGAAAACTGTGACAATTTGCCACTGATCCTGTGCTTTAATCAGTAACGCATTAATATGGAGCCATAACAACCATGCTAACTGGCACAGTGCTATATTCCTAACCTGCGAATGAAATCATAACCCCACCCACACACACACACATACACATACACATACACACAAATGCACATACTGCAAACACCGACTGCAAACACAGCTCACAATGTACACACACTGCCATCTATCTCGCCCAACCGGTTGAACAGGAAATGCTGCATATTCACATTTCAGTGTCCTGCTGTCATGTGCAGAAGGGCTTTTATACAGCTTTCACGTCCCATATTCTCTCAAGATCCAGTCAGTTAAGCCCCTGCACTTCACTCTTTTCCACATTCCACGTTTTAACCAGGCCAGCACTCTGTAAACCTTAAATAACACAAGCACAGACTGAACCAAACCACTGGCTCTCTGGCTTATTATTGGCTCATATCTTTGTTTTACAGTCCTCTCTCTATCTGCTGAGATTCAGAGCCCTGAACAAAACTAGTATACTTTAATATACACATTTGTTGGGTTTTAAAGTTTGTTCTTAATCTTGGAACCATACATTATTTTCAAACTATTGTACCTAACCCCTTAATATGAAGTTACATAATGCGGGACGGAAAGAGTTACACAAGAGGCCAGGATCAGGACCATAATCAAAGATGTGTTACAATTTTATTTTGCGTATCTTTTTGTGCTCTAGAGATAGCAGCAAGAAATGCTCATTGGACTGCAACTATGGAAACCTTTCAGGGTTCAGCAGAAGACTAATTAGGAAATCTATTCTCTTGACAATTGCAGCAGAGTCACACAGAGGCAGAAAGCTTTACACAAGAATAAAACATCTCTACGACTTTCACATCTATGCCTGAATAAAGATAGGAAACAAGTATTTCATATCTTTTGTCTGCTTGGGTGGCAAACTTCAGCTGTCAAAACCATGAAAGCTTTTATTGGATTCCACTTGCAGGTAAAGTAAATACAGCAGGAGTAAAGTGGTCTGTGGTCTGAACTGATGATAGATTAATGACTATAGCTAATAATAACCACAAACCTCAGCTGTCTGTGCGGATTCAGCAGAGAGACAAACAAGGATGGGTTAACATACACATACATACTGTACATATAGACATCATGCTGTGACCTTGAAGTTCATGGGGTTAATTCTGTTGAAACTCATCAGGACTCTTAATCCTTTGCTACAATATTATCCATCCAGTTAACTAATAGTTCTACTAAAGTACACAGTGGTCCTAAACAGATGCGTTCACGCTTGTATTTGTGTGTAGTAGGGATGTAAATGAAAAATAATTATTTGAATACAACAAGCAAATAATTATCTTTGAACAGAATCTTTGCAGTCCACTCCACATCCCCCGTCATAACTCAAAAAACACCCAGACATCAAACACACTGCTATAAAGATCCATAAATCCGACTGGAAATTACAGAGAAAATAATGCATTCCATTATAACTTCTGATCTTGGATCAGATTTGAACTTTTTCTTCAGCATAAACAGTAATCCAGTGCAAACAGGAACTGCTATGAGCCAAAGCAACATGACTTTCTATGATGCATATTTGTCAAAATGTGATGAAATAGGCTAAACACAAATAATAATAACAATAATAATAATAATAATAATAATAATAATAATAATAATAATAAATATTGTTTTTTTTACATTTTGTTGGCAGGTTACAAGAGGGAAAATGAATCTATTGACTATAGTCAATACGGATATTTTTGTGACATAAACGGTGCAGACAGTAGTTCTGTGTTACACCCCTAGTGTGTAAGGCTGTGACGGGTCCAGCCACCCACCACCGGTCTTCCCTCTGAAGTACCCAGTTCATTCATGCATTAACTGTGATGAGATACTGTCTGTTCCGAGAACAAAACAACCAGGATATATTGGGCACATTGGCCGAGTATTCAAACCGTTGCTCTCCTTTCAAAAGGAGAATAACAACACTAATATTTTCTCACCCTCCCTTTCGGGCTTGGCTGTGCATGTTTTTCCCTGTGTGTGTCCTCAAGGTCGCCCCATTTCTTTCCCAGACCCCTTTAGCATGGCCAGCAGTTATTTGGCTGTGGGAATTAGGAAAACAATGCACTGAGTAGTCTGCCTTTATCTCTAGCTGCTTGTGCAAAACAGGCTCATTCACGCAAACTAAACCCTGAAGTTCAACTTCATAACTAAAAGTCACCAAGTGGCTTTACAGCCAGGTCCCAGGACTGCATTCACTCCGGTGCTGAAGGGGAGGAAGAGGGGGTCAGGGCCCGTGTTTCCCCCTCGGCTCTGCCAAAGTCATCACGGAGGGTGAATTGGAGGAGATGGGATCACGTAGCACATAATTGTATGATCAAAACCCTCCTTCTGAGACTCTCAACCGCATTATAAAACAACTCACTCCACAGACGAGAAATGGCAGCGTCAGTCCATGGTTTAGCATTTGGAAACAGAGGAAGGCAGCAGAAGGGTTAACAGTTGGTTAACACTCTGAAATGCTTACTCATGGTGAAATTCCCAGGGAGTCAATACGACCAGAGCAACTTTGAACTTGATAGACATAAACAGCATGGGGTGCAGCCTACAACTGTGGACTGGAACTGAGCATCATGTGTTTGTTAGATACAACAGTTTGGAGTTGGGGAAGAGGCTGTGAAATCTGGAAAGCAACACCTACTGTAAGTCTATCTTTGCTACAGTTTACTCACCAAAAGTGAAATGTGGAAGGTTTTTCATGTCATAAACACAGAATTTGTTGTGCTCCAAATACATATTCTTTTTTTTTTTTTACAAAATATGAAAGGCTCAATATCTTTGTGCCTCACAGCATGTTTCCAGCAATAACAATGAGCCAAACCGCAGCCCACCACAGTCTAACTTCTTTGAAGAACAACCTCCACTGTGAGTGAGAATAGCAGCTCACAACCAAACTTGCTTTGACACACGCCTGTGCACACAAACACACACACAAAATACATGTAAATTACATATTTCTAGACTATTAATCACCTGAGTGGAAAAATAATTAACTATTCAGAACCGACATGAGACAGAAAGAGATCGAACAGGAGGATTTTAGATTATATGAACTGCCTCTCAGAGACTGTAAAAAGCTTTCATTTGAGTCATTCTGCCAAAAGTAGAAGCCAAAGGCACACCCTCTTTTCATGTTTGAGGTGGAATATAGTACCAGGGATACCATAAAGCAATCTGATAGCTATGGTTGGATTTGGAATCTGGCTTAACATCCACTACTTTACTACGATATGTACGCTGTGTGGCCCCTGGAAATATAGTTTCTGACGGCCTTTTTTCCACTCTCCTCTGTAAAGGATACTTGGCTGCAGCTCAGAACACACCGACGTGTGTATGTAGGCAAATACTGAAAGGAAACCAGTATCTGCTGGAGAACACCCACCAGCTCATTTGCTTACAGCTGACAATGCAGATCCTGGTGTTAACACTGAAACTGTATGCCCTCTCAAACAGTTACATTCTCACTAATGTTTCACAGTTTCACTTATAAGCTTTGAGCCTTATCCTGATAATAAATAAAAGACTATATACTTTAGGCAGAGTTCTTGGGAAAAAAATAATCTTTGATGATTGTGATAATGACTAAGGGAAAAAAATAAAAGCAAAACAGCCAAGCATAAACAGAGTGACCACATATTTTGTCTGGTAAATCTTAAACTTAAACTTTTGATAGTGTGCTAACTCTTGCTTAAAGCACGATACACACAGTGCTGCTGAGAATGATGGAAGTGTTACAGCTATACTGCTCAAATGTGCAAAATACAAACACAGATAGCCTAGTCTAATGATCCCCACTCTCATCCTGGCCTTGAAATCTCCAGTGTTCAAACTTACAATCAACTAGTCTCGTGTCAGATTAGAAAATTTTCTCAGTGGTTGTGTTTTTTTTTTTTAAATAACACTGTGGTAAACAGTAAACGTCACTACAGGCTGCCATTTTGTGTCAAACTTTTGTCACATCCCAGGCTTTTTTCAGGAACCTTTTGTTCTAAACTCAATATCATGACTGTGGCTCTTTGACACATTATGTCTTCCTGTACCTACCGTGAGGCTCCAGTTGACGTGGGGCACCTTGGTATGCAGGTTCAGGCTGAAGATCAGGAGGAGGACTCCCGTCACCACGAAGGCACTGCAGCTGACAAACTCAAAGAAGTAGACCCCTCCACAGGGAGAACACATCATGATAGTCTCTATGCAGATGAATCCAATAAGGGATAGGACCTAAACAGAGAGTCCCAGAGAGAGAGAGCGAGAGAGGAGAAGAATAGAAGGAAATGTTGAGTATACTGTGTATTTTATCATTCAATCCATCCGTTTTACATCATTTCAAAATAAATGCTTACTGCTGATACTGCTCGTAAGCATAAAGGGTACTGTAGGTCAAGCCATTTCTGTAACTTGATGTGAGTGTTTGTTAGTGCTGAAATGCCAAGCTTTCCAGATGATGAAGTGATTGTCCTATGAATAGACCAGGGGCCATGAGCCCATCTCATGAGTCCCGCTCCTGGCAGCCTGTGAAGAGGCCTCCACCCAGCCAACATCCATCAACAAACCACAGTATGGGAAGAATTCTGCTATTTAGGTGTTCTCCTACCATCTAGACCCGACAAAACCACACGCAGATTACCGATTGGCTCGGAGCGGTCCAAGACCCAGAGGCATAACAGAACCAAGAGACTGCCACAGCGACATATTAAGACCCGAAGTAGCCGAATTCAAACCAGTTTAGACCAGATCTGCTTGGTCTACCAGAGAGGGACAGGTTTGACATTTTGTATTTTATATTGATATAATAAATTGAATAATGATGGGTTTTGAGTTGAGAGATGAATGGGGGTTAAACTGTATAAAAAAAAGTCCATTGCAAAGTTTTGAGCTTTTCCAAATGACATAACCACTTACAGTCATATTTACTACGCTTTTTTCTCTCTGTATCTGACATAGTATGTACTTGTGCCTGGAACAGCAGTGTCATTGTCAACTAAGGCATGCCTTAGTTGCATACTGCATCAGTTAAATGATAGACAAAAAATAAATTATAGATAAAAGAAAACCTAGAAGTGCATGAAATCTCTGTTAGTGTAATTTCATGCAAAGTCAATTGCCACAACAGACATAAAAACAACAAATGGCATGTAGTCACAGACCGACTGAGTTACAACACTAAGACTGCAACACTAAAAGAGAGTCAGTAATTTCTTCCATGAACAGATGACTGAAGTGCTGCTTCATTAGCAGCTTCTCCAACAGCAAGACTCCAGGTTGCTTTTATGACTAGATACATGTTTACGAGGTAATGAGCTGGTCCCTGATGATATTGATTTTTTTTAACAAAGCTTATGAAGTCGTTAACAGAGAAGCATGTGGATTGCACAGGGTTAGCTTGGTAAGTTTTACTGTAGTCTCAGAGAGGAATGGGGTTCTTTTATTTTCACATTGGATAAAAAAGATCCCCTGGCTGCAGTGAGAAAGTAGGTTTATATAATGCAGAGCTATTATTCCAGGCAAAGCAGGCAACATTAAGCTTGGCTGATCATCACAAATCATCGTTACACCAGGGCGCCAACTTCTTCCTCCGCTCAATCCACTTCCTCTGTGACATCAGGGCAACAAAGTCCAGGAACTGCGCAGGCATGAATTTAGAGATGTGGTCAAATTATCTAAAGATTTTTGGAGGCCAGAGAGAGAAGGAAGGACATTAAATAGATGATCAAGTGACTTCTGTAAGTGTCAGGGTAATTGACATGGGAACAGGCAGTTGCAGGCAAGAGCAACTGAAAATTATATAAGCAAAAGGGTCGGAAAACATAGAGGGGGATGGGAAAACTGACAATTTAAAAAGCATCAATGCCACGGATTAAAACTATGCTATTCACCAACAGTTTAAAACCAAAGAATACAATAGAAAACATACCATAAGTTCCCACACATGTCACATTAGTACGTGACATAACACGGTTTTAATCCATACCCAAATGATGGCTCCACCATAAGGTCCATTTCAAAATAATCTTTAAATCCTGACAAATGTTTTGACTCTACAGCAAAGACTATGAGAATAGATGGGTGTGGTAAAACAAGCATAAATACACAGACACACAGATCACTGACCTATATGTGTCTAGTCTAATCTTTTAACAGTGAAAATAGAACTAGATGGAATGGGAACTCTGTTGTTGTGCCAATTTCAGACTTATTTTTACCTTTTTTTGTTAGTTGGAATTCACCAATTGTACAGCAAAAGCTTTTTTCTGGGGATAAGACATTTGTCACTCTCTTTCTTTTGCAGAAAGTCTCTAAATAATAAGAATGTATCTAAAACTTTCAACCTCAAAGGTGTCCAGGTAAAAAATATATAAAGACTTTATAAAGTATTGTTTGTAAAAAACCCAATGTAGATTTTAAAGTCCAACTTGAAACCACCACAGCTACTTGCATCTCATTGCTTGACATTTCCAAACAAATGCACCAAACAGTCTCATTAGCAACAGACCCCTCCTCCTCCCCCCAACCACTCAGCAGCTCAATAGCCAACCCTATTTATCCAATTTAATGAGCAGGGGGGACTGTTTCTGACAACTAAAGTGTTGTTGCATGATGACTGGCACTGGTGAACTGTCAGTGGATAACTCTCCTGTTTGTGACAGACTCTAATCTTTTAACTCTTTGGCTGAGACAACACCTCACAGGACACATTCAAGGCCCACAAATACATTTTCTTATCCAGTGGTCACATTACAAGAAACAAACAAAAGCAAAGACAAGAGAAAGCAAACCCACCAGGCTGGCCATCATTAAGACAAAAGCTGCATTCTGTGCCGCTGCTGAAGTTTCATTAGAACATGTAGTTGGATAGCAGTCAGTCTGTGACTGTAACACAACCAGAAAGGTTACACCCAAACAGAACTGGAGGGCTGCTTCGGCTGAGTGATGATGTCATGTCTCTCAAAGAAAAAGCATATTGCTTTGCGAGTCCCTGTGTAGCAGGTGTCAGGCAGCCACGGGGGAGGAGGCGGGGGATCACAAAGCACCATACTGGATAATCTTGTAAGTAATGATTTTATGTCAACCTTCACCCCTATGCAACCTGTGCGTGCATATGTGCATGATCATGCACATCAAGTCTCTCTTTCTTCTCTCTTCTGCATGCATGCACATCTTTATCTTTGCGATTATGCACGTTATTAGTGGCTTTTAGAAGCGTCTTCGAATCCCCTTCTTATACACCATCTGTTGCGAACAGAAAACTAATGGAGGAGAAAAAAGAGGCCTCACTGCAGACCCTGCAACATTATATGCTGCAATCCTAGTGCTATGTGACCGTGCCACCAAAAAAATCTTCTAAAAAGTTGAATATGCTTCAGCAGCAGCCCACAGTCATCTATGTGATGGAAAATGTAGCCTGAATGCAGGTTATATTTCACCCCAGAGGATAAGGTAAGTATGTGTAGGCAAAGGCATGCACGTCTCACCACACGCATGCACAACGTTCTTGTTGTCTTTATGTCTCCCTACAAGCTCTGTATAAGTAATGTTTCAACGAGAAGAGAGTGGAGCATATGGCATCTCTTTCAGAGCAGGAAGTGCTCGCTGACATTTGGGAGCATCTGGTAACTTCATTACACAACACAGACGGAAAAAAACACTGTAGCATAATATTTAATTACTGCTTGTTAGAATGGTACAAAAAAAGGGAAATATGGGTTCACACACCTAAATGAGTGAACTGTTATTCATCGTGAAGGCATAAGGCTTTTTGGGAGACAAAGATAGTTTGATTGGTGTACTGTCAGGCCCTACGGGATATCAAATTCCTGTCAGTGTAGAGGGACGTGAGTTGAATATCAGCTTTGTTGACCCAGTCACAGCACAGAGACAAAGACAAACCGTCTGTCAGGGTGGACACACCTTGGTCAGGTTACATCCTACTGGGGGTTGTTTCAGAGCAGCACAGGGTCAGCAGCAGCCTGCGTATCCATCCATTCATCCCAGGAATGACAAGCTGACTGGGCCTCTAAAAGCCTGTGCGAATGCATTTTAGTGCTCCAGTGTAAAACAACTACACACGTCTATTAGCGCTTAGCACCCTGGTCTATGAACATAGGAAACTGAGAATATATATAAAGATGGGTCAGTGCAAAGGTCAGAGTGGTTTGTAACTACTACCTTAGAGCAAACAAGGCCTGGGCGTGGAGGTAATATTATAAACATTTCCTAGACAAAGTCATAAGGAAGCCTGGACAATACCAGAGTGGGTGGGTGAGGCATTTAGGATCCATTAACATCTGAGTGATGATTGGCAAACCGACATATTCACAAAAGCTTTACATTCAGCTAGTATTTCACACAGCAGAACTCCTTATTTCTCCATGTGCACCAATAGGTGTTTGGATCTTTAAAGAAAGTATGTGGTATAATGCAGCATGTGTTGCACTGTACCAGTCTATTTTGCATTGATGCTAATCATTACTTCACAAAACTGATTTCTGCACATAGATGATATATTAACAACACATGGCTACAGCCACAGAACAACTTTCCGTTTACACAGTGATATAAATAACAGGCAACAACGGCTCCTTGGCATAGGAGTTTCTCCAGAATAAGCAGAAACTGTGCAACATTAGGTACGTGTACAGTACATCACACGCAGTCAGCTTTGCATTATCATCTATCAGTTTGAAAAGATCGTCACACGGCCTCAGCCGGCACAGAGTTAAATGATTAAAGGACAGAGCAGTTAAAATGAAAGCCAGTGAAGCTATTAACGTTTGGCAGCAAGCCTCCACTAAGATACTGAATGTAAACTTGGATGACTTTCAATGTTTCTGTCCTTGTCAGTGAATGAGATATGACTAGCTCAAACTGGAAAGCCAGTATCAATGCTCAATAAACCATTCAAGTAAATATAAAGTGTAAATAGAAGATTAGTAATAGTAGGTAAGATAATGCTTATACACTTAACACTACACTGTTTTTTTTGCATGTTCCTGAAAAATAGCTGAAACCAAGGCTCACTTGTGGAGCTTGTTATTGAACCTTAATACTTTCTGGTGGTGACTGAAATGCACTTTTCTGTCTGTCTGTGTTTAGATAAAACTTAACATTGGAGAAGTTTGTTAAATGAAAAAGGGTTTGTTTGTTAAATTGTATTTCTTAATGAAAAGGTATCAAAAAAAGTATTGTGTAAGTTCTGAAATTCAGGCATCGTATCGGCACAATTATCAAATATTTGAATGAAGGTCAGCCCTAACTGTGGGCCCATATCACTGCTGTGTTGCAGGAGAGGAATCTCTACTATTCCACTAACCATGAAGCTAGGCACCACCATGACTGCACACACAAGTAATAAGAGTATCATTTTTTTTATTATATTCCGTTTCTTTATCTGTGAGGAACAGGAATGCAGACATAAAATAATTTTGTGCTGCCATTGAGCAGCCAAGTCAAAGACAATATTCAATTGTTTGCTGTGAAACAGATAAAGACTGAATATGAATCGTCTTCTTAGTTACTGCCAGCTCCAAACGTCTCCCACGCTGAAGACAGATGGCATCCTATCCTAACTTCCCACGTACACAGAGGTAAACATCACAGGTGTGTGCAACAGCACAGGCTCACTGTGCTCTTCTGTAAGACCAGTGGGACACTCAGCCACCCACAAAAACAGGAAAGTCCCTTTCAAACACTACTTTTTCTAGAGTTTAAAAAAAGTTTTAAAAGTGAAGCAGCAGAAAAGCCAGAACTGTGCAGTTTTATCTTCAACAGTTTGCTTGTGTTATCCACAAACACTGTTAGAGGTAATTGCTAGTTTCCTCAGTGCCACGGTTCATCCTGTTGTGGACACACTACTTCATGTGTACGAGGGTGCAGGGGCCTGTCTGAATTTTTGGCACCAGAAGAAGAGAAATTGCTCCGGCTTGATAGATATTTCCTCCTCTGGTGAATTGTCAGAGCACTGGGAGCCCTCACTTTACTTTGTTGTTGCCTCTGTCTCAGTTCAGACATCTGGTTTAGGTGTACAGATGTGAGTGAAAATATGTGTTTCAGGGAGCACTGCATCTGACAAAGAAACATTGCTAAAAATATTGTTTTTTATTATCTAAGAGCAATACAGGACCTAGCTATCAAGTCCCTTAAGAAATAATAGTTTATCATAAGAGACAGAAAATACTACAAAACACTAAAATATCACTATTAAGGCACTTCTGGGGATATCACCAAAATGTACCATTGGAATACTGTACCATTGTGTATCCTTCAAAATAAATATGTACTGAAAAAAAATACACAACCACATGTTTGGCGAGGTGTGCAAAGCATGGCTGAATTGAGAACTGTGATCCACAGCAACCTCACCCCTTTTACTTTCACATGTCATGGGGGCAGCAGGAAAACCTGACTGACCACTATTAGGGATGTGGTGCCGGGTAAAGCAGGACCTGTATGGCCCACATCTATTTGAATTAACCTTTTCACCTTGGCCTAGCATTTTCGGGATAGAAGTAAAAAATAATGTAGGTATTAATGCTCGCAGTAGTTTTAGTTTTTAAAAAGAATAATACACTCCCTGGAAATAGTTATTTTGTCCATATGTTAGTGGATGTGATCGGCCAATGGTGCGTCATAGTTAGTTTGGCTCACTTTTACGAGCACTGCAATAACTGCGTAAACTTACCACTTCAACCACCTTTAAAATCCCAAAGTACGACTTGAGGTACTCCACGTCGCACCTTATCCCCCCCAAAACGTTCCTCGCGTGGACGGGCTCGGTGGTGGGCTGATAGGGACTGCTGGCCCCGGAGATCATGGAAGTGTTGGAGGCCTCGCCGTCAAAGCCCTCTGGCTCCTCGGTGGTCCTCATGATGATTTCGGGAGTGGAGAGACGCTGGACCCTTGGACCAGAAACGTTACGACACATAAACCCACGGCGACGAACCGCACTGGATCCCACTCACGGTGCGGGTTGTGTTTCATAAAGCACACTTTGTTCCATGCAAACTGGGAGTGGATGGAGAAAACAAACCAGACAGTCCACTTTTCATAGCTAGCCCACGGGGCTTAACAGCGGCGGGGGATGCTCTGTAACATTACGCGCAGGAAAATCCAGCTGGTATCCGCTTAATGTAACCCTGCGGCGTTTCCTCCCCGGTTACAATGTTGCGTCTCTCTATAACAGCCGCACTTAGAACTATGTTTCTTGTTCGGATCCCAGTGTCACTCCACCATAGACGATTCTGGTTAGTTCAGCAGCAGCAGCAGCACCGGTGGTGGTGGGGGGGAGAAAAATGCCTACCGTGCTGTGTGACTCGCCTCTGCGACCGAAAAACATCCACCCATTATGTCCCAGAAGAACCCAGAGAGGAGCTTGTTGTTTCCTATTGTAAACTAATTCCCCACAGCGGCTCACAGCGAGGCTGTGCCCTTTTTACGCCGCTTTATTCGCTATGGATGCAAAGGCAAGCTTGTCTCCGCCCCTCTAAAAAAAACCCCGGCACATTCTTGTGCAGGATCTGCGCCCGTTTTAAGTAGATTCCCAAACAGCCTGCAAAACGAATCCAGCCGGAACCACGCTGACAGGATCGAGCTCTTGCTGCATTTTTCTGTCTGGCTCCTTTTCATATACGTTTCTGCTGCCTGCAAGTTAGTTCCTCCAACGAGGCCTAATGAACTTATTTCTTTATTCTCCAGAGGGTTACAGTGTGGATGCAGTTCTGTTTATGGAGTGTATGCTGTACTTATCCCGGGGTAGCCTATCACTGTACTGACCTTAATAGTTTTTGCTGTATTATATGTAAATGCCTGTTAACTCAGCAACAAAACTTAGGCCTAAATATCAAAATATAATTCAAAATAAATACATAAATAAATATTACTGCTTTCCTATTGTTTCTTTTCTAGGTAAAGGGCAACCAAGTGTTTGAACTGTGCAGCTTAGATGGTATGTAATAGTGTATGGAACATTGTATTGTCATGTTGATGGTTTAAAGCCATTTTCTCCAAACGGGTTGATTTTATCAGATGACATTGCAATCTTGATAACTAAACTTTGAGAATTAAGGGATAGGCCCAATTTTCTCCCAATGAACTAAAGTGTGCTTCACTGTACCCTACTGCCCTCCTGTGGTGTTTAGTGGGACGTAAAGGTTGCCTAGGTGATCGCAGATGGCTAGAGATGCTGGAAATATCTATCTGATACCTAGATGTTGCATCCAAACAGCTATTTTCCTTTAATCAAACACCGCAGTGCTCTGGTTATGATGCCAGTGGATAAGTGTTTTCCTGACATGTGCAAATAAACTTACTGGAATCAATCCATAAACATTGCATAGGCACAAAAAAGTACAAGTCAACAAAAGTTTGGATTCTTGATTTTATTGAAGCCAGGGGTCTGATAAACATTTTCCTTAACTTTGTCGGCGTAAGAAGCTAGAATCCACATGGCAGCTTAGAGGCTACAGAATTGTGTTAAAGTCATACAATCAAACTTCTGAATTAATTCAGGACACAAAAATGCAGCCGGCCATGTGCTTACAATGTCTTGATATCCTGAATACAAAAGGACTGGAAGCAGAAGCTCAAAGTCTCATACAGATGTAGACTGTCGATAGTGGTCGAAGGCAATTCAGTTAGGATGAGAAGAGCCAGTTGCTTTCAACTGGCGTTTGAGTAAAAAAAGTTACAACATACGTTCAATACTCAATCTTGAGAGCAACATCCAATCTTTACAAACCAAGCAGCATGAGAGCACTTCATTCCACTCAGCTAAAATGCCAAATTTGAACAAGTATGGCCATGTTTAAGAGGAAATATAAGTGTGATCAATCAGGCGAGGGTGACATTTTGAAATTCTTTAAACAAAAGTGTCTATGGGCAAAACCATATCTAACAACAAAAACAAAACATGTCTAAGTAGGATGTAAACACATACAAGGGGATGTTTCATGGGGGAAAAAGGGAAAAAACCTGAAAATGAATGGACATTTATTTGGTTTATCTACTTCAAGATGTCCCCAAAACATCCCTAGCGAAGGTGTACGGACAATGGTTTCTAGAGGATTGATATTAAATGAACAATATCACCAGCAGAAAGGGGTTATTCCATAGTAAACCACCAGGGGCACTTTCCATAACTTAAGCAGCAAATGCAGATAAATAAAAAGTTTTACTGTGTAGGTTAACTTCTAGGTTATTTACTAAATGTTCTAAAAAAAAAAAGGCAAGGCAAAGAGAAAAATATGCATTCTCTATCTTTAACTGTACCAACAGTGAATTGATACAAGTGTCCAAGGAAAAGTGCTTATTTCAACATGTGGACTGATCCTGGCTGTTCTTAAATTGTGCTTCATCCACTTCGGCAACAGACCCTCAGGTGCACATTCCACCCAGTCACAAGAAAATAGGAAAAAACGAAAATAATAAGAGTGTCATTTTGATCAAAAGTAAATCCAGAACACGTGTAGCATCATTTTGACAACAAATCATGCATAAAGTAGACTGTACACCAATATGGTCTTGTGGTTATTCCCTTACAGAGCAAAACAAAAGAAAAAAAAGTTGAACCTTGATTGTATTGTGGATTTTGTTTCTCCTTTGACTCTGGAAAACCCCAGATATGGTTGAGTGGAGTAAGGCATTTCTACCATTTTTATAAGGTGTTACTCAAAACAAGAGTTCATAGGTAGATCTGAAGTTTGGAATGCAAGGGCTCCATGCAAGAGTAGGACAAACAATGGCCACTGGTTAATCTTATGGATGATAACAGACATAAAAGCAGAAAATAGTGACTAATATGCATCTTTGGTTCCACGTTCCAATTCACTCCAGTTTTCCTTTTTTGCCATTATTTTAATAGCAAATAGCTGCTCTCTTGACACTTGCCATTAATTCTGTGAAAGCTACTGATTACACACTATCCATAGGATTAAGTAGGGCCTTGCATACAGATTTAAGAATGATAATGTACACTTATTTAATTCTGATTAGATTATGGTTTCATGAAACCATAAATACTATTACAGATTATTTGATATGGGACAGTATAATGGTTTTTATTTTTATGTTTTTAAAGAAGAGAAATTACATAAGACAATTAAGCAACCCCTTAAAGACACACAAATTAATTAGGAGCATTCCTGTGAAGGCAGGGGGCCCAGTGTGACAAACTGTTAGCTGTACATTGAAGGCAAAGGTTGTAATTTTAAATGGGCACTGAAAGTGAGCGAACAAAAAGACCTAACTGGACAAACAGGTTTCCTACAGAGATGGGTTTCTACAGCTACTTCATGTAGAAACTGGGAATGTTTTAACTGACATGTGAAGTACAGTGAGAATAAAATGTGTGAAACCAAAGGAGGACAGTGCTGTAAAACACTGAAGTATACAATATCTAATTTAATTCACACCACAACAAATCATTGTGTGTCTTTTGGCTGCAAAGCGAGTGGTTTCAACCACAGTAGGTGTTCGTTTGGGGCACCCAAATGTTCCGTCATGTGGTTTCTTCTTAATATCAGCAGCCTTTAAAGTTTGTATGAAGGCATTCAATCTATTGCTCTATTGAACACTATCAACTAAGCCACAGAAATCTTGTTTCTGAAAAATAACAGACCACAGGCTTGTTGTACATTAACAAAAATGTAAAACAAAATAAATTATTTGGATGACAAGAAATGGACAAAAACCTTTTAACCGATTGTGCTACAGTGCATTTCCTCTTATGTAGACAAGCACCTCTACTATGACACAAACAGCTAACTGTGCGAGGCACTTAGGAGTTATAGTAGGAAAGATGCTGCCCAACCCCCTCCCCAAATATACACACCTGTAGCTAAAGAAGCGATTCTGTTGCAACCTCTAAACCTGTCAAATCCCAACCAGTCTCAATTAGTCAAAGTAGCTATTTTCAGAATTTGGACAGAATTGCATTTTATACAAAATCAGAGTCAACCTGAATAGATTTGTTTGTATTTATATTTACAGGATCCTTCGAGATGATTAGGGGAAATGATATGATATGCGATCAGCTATCTGGACATGTCATATTAGTGTCATGACGTCAGTGGCATTTTAACATGTTAGGTGATACAGATGAATGTTTCCTTAAACCGATAAATGGTGCACAAAATAAAATAAAAAGGAGGAACTTTGTATAAATACATCAGTATCATATCTAACATTTTTTACATACTACATGTTTGCAAGTATTTGAATCACTTTTTTCAATGAATATATTTAAAGTTTAAATACCCTTCCAATCGCAACCAAATTCCTTCCATGAGATAAGCTGAACCAGAGGCCACAGGACCAGTAATATTTCCACTCATTAAACCCACGAGGATGGTGTTATGCCCCAGAAACTGGGGGACCTGCAACCCAGCACATCTGGCTGGCTGCCAGGGAGTGTGCACGCATTTCCATAAAACGAACACCCCTCACAAAATAACATTTACAGCGGAAGAGAGGACAGAAATAAAGACAAGCCTTCAGCACTTATCATTTCTTCCCATCTCACCAGAACACCAAAATATCGGATAGCATCTGAAACTCATTTTGGTGAAACCACTGTGTGCTGACTGATATAGACATTGGGAATTTGGTCAATTTTTTTATGCTCACATGTACATGTATTTTTTTCCAGAGTATTTGCAGTGGACGATGTAGCTGTTTTTGTTGCCTTCACGCTTCGTTCTCTGTCGGCGGTGGTATGTTGTTAGCTGAAACCATGGAGTCTTGTTTGCGAGTCATCCTGTCCAACTCTGCCTGGACATCAGTCAAACCCGGCTTCTGCCCTTGGAAAAACAGGAGACAAAGTCCAAAAGTAATCTCCTGTAGCGTCTGCGTGTATTCATAAATAACAATTTTCTATGGCCAGCAAGCAGATGGATGGGGGTTGGATGATGATGCGGTCCCATGCTGGAGGTTGGCGGCTCGCTGCCACAGCTAACACACATGCAAATCTAATCATCAGACAAAAGGGAACATGTAATGTTCATGCATTATCCTTTCAGCTGGGCCTAACACTGCTCAGCGCTGGAACAAAAGGTACATATCAGTGGTCTCAGAGACATAAGTTATGCAATGTTTCACTGGACTCATTCAGCCATTTCACAAACAGTATTTAACTTTGTTATATTTTATGACAAAGTTAGAAAAATGTGCTGAAGCTGAAAATAAGAATGCAGACATGCAATAACAGCTGCTGGTTACTCATGTAAAATAACAGGTAAATAAATTAGTTGAGCAAGAGAGCAGTGGGATATGGTGAGGTGTGAGAGACATTAGTTTCATGGTGGCACTTATGGTTGGAGGTTTGGTGCATACAGGCCTGTCACAAGTTTCTTCAGGTGTCAGAAGTTCAGTCAAAGAGGACAACTTTTCTTTTTCTCCTGTTTTAACCTTCTCTCTCTGTCTCTCTCAGGCTGTAGAGATAAAACTCCAGACAGCAAAATGGTCCACAGCCTCCATCAACAAAAGGCCCTGTTTTTAACGCCTCTTGTCTTGACTTAAGTGTGCATGCAGTCCATTCTCTGAGATGGATCTTAATGCACAGGGTGCTATAAATCAACAATATTGCTTCATAATTGTTTTGTTAAAAGGACAACTGCTAACCTGTAAAGAAGAAGGTGCATAAAAAGAAAGATCAGAGGGGAGAGCATGGGAATAAGAGGTTGTACCTGTTTTCTTGGCCGACCCTTGTACTCCAGCTCCAACAGCTCCACTTCCTGGGCTACCTGGAGCTCCAGTCTTTTTACTCAACAGGCTGTTGAAGAAGTTAGCCAGCACTCCCTCATTGGCAGCCCCAGCTGCAGGAGAAACATGGAACTTAAAATCACTTCTGTACTATTGACGATAACAGGATTAAGAACACAAGTTTAAGTTTAATAAGTTGTACATATTCTTATCATCCACCACACTTAAAAGGACCAGTGTGTAAGATCTAGTGACATCTAGCAGTGAAGTTGCGGATTGCAACCCCCTTGTTTCACTCTCCCTTTCCGAGCATGTAGGAGAAACTGTAGTGGCTGCAAATTTCGAGAAAATCATGAAAGGCCCTATCTAGAGCCTGTGTTTGGTTTGTCCATTCTGAGCTATGGTAGAAACATGGCGACCTCGCTTCCTATGTAGATAAAAACTGCTCATTCTAAAAGGTAATAAATAAAAGATTATTTACTAATGAAAACATACCTATGAATATTATATTCCCTTTCTGCCAATAGATCCTCCTTAATGTTACACACTGGACCTTTGAGTTGCTAGTTACCTTCTCAACACTAAGACTACTGAGAACACGGGCGGGTTATTAACAAATTATCTTGCTTTAATGTCCAACATCATGTTGTGATTCCAAATTATTAGTCTGGGATAGCTTCAGTTGCTTCTTTTTAAATACATTACATTCAAATAAATATATTGTGACTGTCTTGTATAATAGTGACTTTTTTCTTGCTAAATGAGGTCCATTTCTTCATCTTGTTTAGTTCAGGACAACTTTAACTTTAAGCCGTATCAAGGGGCTCTATCTTAGAATCCTTGATTTGGATAAGGAAACACAAAGTGTCCTTTATCAGTACAAAATTTGTTGATGAAATTACTACAAAAATAGAGAATATTCCTTTGTGAGATTTGCTTTCACAGAGAGTAAAAAAGAAACAAGTGTCTACAAGAATCGATGCGATTTTAACTCCACTGACACAACACTGATTCAAATTCCAAAACCACAATAGGTGAGGGCTAACAGACCTCTATTAAAGCTAGTTAAAAGTAATAATCTTTCTCTCTTTTTTTAAATTGGAATGCACTAGCACCCTACTGTGCTTAATGATGGAGAGAAAGTAAATATTTCTACTTAAGGGTGACCAGCTGCAGAGGTGGTGCAGGAATCTATGTGGATTATTTTAGTTGTTACCTCTTGGGGGCAATATTGCAAAACTAAAGGAAAAAGCTGTTCTCATTACAGCCAAATGATCAAAGATGAATGGAAAAGACTGATCAAAGACTTTTTTTTGCAGGGATACAAACATAAAGAGAATTTTGAATTAAAGAGAAAAGACTATGCAAGCCTTTGGGACAAACTAATAAACTAGGGAGCACTGGAGTGCAAAGTATGATTCTCAGTCATCAGGTATGAAAATAAATGAGCACTCATGGCGCTCTTACCTTTCATGTTAGGGTCAGGCTTTTTGACAGCAGACATTGGTGAGCTGCTAGTCACAGTGGCTTGGCCGGCGCGACCTGCGGGCCTAGGAGACCCTGAGGCTGTTCGTCCTGGAGACTCCTGCAACACAGAAACCAGAGCAAGGCTGATCACAAACAAAAGCTTTAGATATAATAGTTTGTCTATAGAGAAGAAAAACAATACAACGCAAAGAAAAAATAACAACTAAGATTCCACATTTGAGGGATGTTAAAACACTTACTGTTGCTCCTCTTGTTGGCGTGGCTGGCTGCTTCGCTAACAAAGACTAGAAAGGAAAAAAAAGTGACAAAGTCAATGGCTGAATTTGGACATGGTTTACAATTCCAACCATACGTAAGTTAGAGCACACTTTAAAGGAAACCACTGGGCCAAAATGGAAACTGCTAACAGAAGTCGTTGACTAATTTGGGGTTTTCTGGAAAACTGATTTCAAACATGCACATTTATACCATTTATCCCATTCTGAAAACCTGCACAGTAAGAATAGACAGTTTCCATCAACTCCTGTACAAACATTTATTTATATGTCCATAAATAGAATGCCAGCTGGTACACATTAAAGCAGGGGGGATTTGGTGAAAAGAAACCTCAACAAGCACTAAGCACTTCTCTAACCTGCAAAACTGAATCCACAGTTAAGTTTTTTTTTAGACTGCCTTCCTCGTTTATAGGTCCACAAAATGGGAAGTGAAGGCAACGTCATTTGTCATGTGGAAGTTTCAGATGTTCAACAGCACGAGTATACTATATTCATATGTTTAGTGAAAATGTCAGTTCAGGATCATTACTAAAATCTATAAAAACAGAGGATTGGTTGTAGCTGGTTAGCCAAATCTGTTGTTTAGATAACAGGGATGAAAAATATACTCCTTACAACTTTAATCTCTCATGCTAAAAATAACACTCCTTTTATTCACTTTGATCAGGGGATGACATTTATCGATAAACATGGGGAATTTTCAGACATACTATCCATCTTAGTGGCCGCAAGAAAGAGAGACACATACCTGTTGCTTCATCAGGAATACCTGCTCATCCTCTGCATTTATCTCTTTGTCATGAACCAGCTGTGAACAAGTGCAAAGGAGAAGGCATGTGGTTATTTAATTGGCACTCTGGAGTCTAATATCAACCTGTAAGTTTATGTTTTGTCAGTATTTGCATTGTCATACCTTTCGTACTGGAGGCTTTGTGATAAAATCTTCAAATGGATCTTCGGGTCTGACGGTTGTGATGTTTTCGTGCAAAATCCCAATTTTCTTCTCATTATCCCACCCAGATGGACTAGAAGACAGACAGTTCAATTACAGTGAGTTCATTCATTTAAAGTCTGTTAGATAAGTACGTACAGCATTTCCTCAGATTAAAAGTAGGAATTTGATTTGTGGTATGTGCCATGAAACCCTGATGATAAACTAGTGCATCGCTAGCTTCGCTTACATGAACACTGCATCCTTCTCCACCACTAAGGCAGGTGTGGTGAACTGGAAGTCATACATCTTATGTACTATATATTTGTAAAGCAGATCCAGGTTCTTCTCCTCTTTGACTGATGTATAGATCAGGCCAGCTCCATCTGTTGAATTCATTTAAGGTAGGAAACGTTTGGGTAATGACATACATGATAGCTTATGAATAAATTAATTAACAAATAAAACATCATGGGCCACATAAAAACCTGATGTATGGCTCAAGAACTCTACAATTACAAAAAATGTGCATTATAAGGATACACTGTAAGGAAAATCGCCTGATGTGGGACTGGATGAAATCGAAGTGCTCCTCTCTGTAGTCATGCTCCTTCTCTAGTACGCTGACTGCATCACACTGAAGAATAAAAGATTGAAAGAGGGAAAGATAAATATTCAAATACACAGACAATATGTTAGCATTCACAAACATATACACACATCAACATCCCACCCACCCATTTTTTTGTTTGTTTTTTTTATTGCCAAGCTGAATACTTTTTCCTCTGACAAAGGTTAGACAGGAAAAAGATGAAAAGGGCACATTCACCATTTTCTAGTCACAGCTAGCATGTGAAGCTCTGCTGATGGTTACGCTGTGTTTTTCAGCACAAGTCTTTGCCTGGAGGGTTGACCGACAAATACAATAACAGCTTTTTATTCAAGGATACTGGCTCACAAAGCTCAACATAAAGTGGGGAATGAATAGGCTTTATATATGATCCGTGTTCATCATGGTGGCAATGCAAAAACCCATCAGCGGTGAGGGCAGCTGTCAAGGTTTTAAAGGAGGCTTTCTATGTTCTCTTTTGCAGCAAATGTCACAATATTGTTGT
>NW_023339663.1:11330102-11357926 GCF_004916995.1 Morone saxatilis | reverse complement strand
CCATTTACCATTTACCATATCCATGATTAAGTATTCCATTGGATTTTTTTTGGTATCAATATTTTGGCTCTTTGGTCACAAGGATGTGGTATTAAAGTCAGAGAACTTAGCAAATGTCCTATCTCAAACACAAGTACCTCTGAAAAGCTTTGATAGATTGATAAAACCTCCTATAGCAACAACAAGAGACATTAGTTGTTTCTCAATAGGGTGTATAACTTACACATAACACTAGAAAGGCCCTAGGAATTATTTACCTTTGTGCAAACTATTAGCACTGGAATGCCCAGGTTGTGTGTGAGTGTGTTGTCCCCAAGTGGTAGTACAACGGCCTCGTCTTCCCCTGCTGTTGGGGCCCGTCTCTGTGGGGATGATGGGGTGGCATCCTCTGGTTCTGCATACTCTTGGAACGCTTTCACCACTAGTGGAAAGAGAATAAAAGATAGGAATTCAAACCATTAATAAACACAGAAGGCAGATGAGCCCAATAAAAAAAAAAAAAAAAATGTTAACCCAACTGTGCTTATGTAGTCTTAATTTAATCTGCCCCTCTGCTGCTCATAAAAATGTGTTTCTTTCCCCAACTGATATCCAATTGGGTTTTATTTTTGAATGGTCTTTCTCTGTATCGTGACACATTCTAACATGCATTTAATAACACTCTTTCAGGCTCGACAAGTTATACAAAGTAACAAAATCATGTGCAAAACGTTGTTATAGTGCAAATCAAAAAAGACATCAAATGTGTCAGGTATTAGCAAAATATTAAGCAAGATTACTGAGTCCTTTTTTAAAACTCTGCTCTATGTTGTTCTTTCAGCACTGGAAAAAAACACAAGAACATTAAGCTGAGCAATAAAAGTTCTTGTAGTAGCGTCTCTGTGTCCAACGTGTAATTTTTTGAAGTGCATGTGGTCTTTGGTGGCACCTTTAGTAAAGCTATAAAGCCAGTTGCACACCCTGCAACACCCTGATGCAGAAATATATAGCACAGTGTTCATTGGTACTACTACATTACTACATAACTACATATGGTACATAAGGATACACTTAACTGGTGTATAAAAATATACCAGCTCCTGCCCATTGAATGATGAAGAGAATTCCAAACTTATATAAAAATACAAGGCATTACTGTTATAGGTCTTGTATAGTGTAGCACCATTAGTGTTAATCGTGCTACATTTGCATGATTACATAATAAGCCTTGGGTAAAAGGTAGACAAGGCTAAATAAATGGCATCCTTTACTTTGTTGTTGTGCTGCCCCAGCTGTCCAGACAAAGCTGCAGTATGAGGTGGTGGTGGTGGTGGTGGTAGTGGGGGGTTATACGCAGGAAGCTTTGGCCTACTTCCTCAGGAGCTTGGGGAATGCAGTTGGGGACAGCCCACAAAGCCATACTGACTTGCTGTTCTGAGTACTCCTTTACTCTCAGACAGGGGGTTTAGTATATGGGGCGAGAACTGGTGTTACAAGCAGACTAACAGGGGACCCTTCTTAGATACAGGATTACATAAATCCAGTACATATGCACAAATGGGTTAGAGTATGTACCTTACAGCTTAAGGGCAGGAATTTAACATGTGGATTTTACACCATTCATAATGAAGATTCAGGAAAATCTCTGGCCTTTTCCCCCCACTCACATTTATACAGAGGACATCTCAACCAAATTTGACAAAAATTTAAATGAAATAAAAATAATTAGACTTTTATCTAATGCTTTCCCGTCTACCGACTTTAAGCTACATATGGGACATCTAGTCCATAACATGGCAAACAACAAGTTAGACATGGATCAAAAGCTAACAATACTTACTTTTAAATGTTGTAAATATGTCTAAATGTTGTAAATATGTCTAAAGAATGTCTAGAAAATAGTATCATAAAATCAGACAAGCTACTAGCAAAAAACATCACTATTATTCACTGCCATTCATTCATTAAGGTACTCTGTCTCCACCACAGCGGAGTCTTTGTGATGGGATTTTTTTGTTGTTGTTTACTTGTATGGGAGTTGTGATACTTTGTTTTTACCATGACAACTTAAATCTCTGTGACTTCAAGGCTACAGGGGACCAGTATTTGATGCTAAAATGAGAGATCCTGGGTGGAGTATCCCTTTAAAAGTGAAAGAGACTTTGCCCCACCAAGACCTATTTATCTGTTCCACAAACAAAGGTGAGGTCAAAATGCACTGTCACTTATAATCGAGGACTGCTCTGCCTTCAATAAATGAAATAGTTCACGCTGCAGGCTCGTAACTTAAACATTTTTACAGCTGCCAGGTTACTTGTTCCCTTTAATACAACTGAAACAGACCGAGTCAAAACAAAATTCCCAAGATATCTGCCTACACACCATTCTTAGATACTGTAGCTTAAAAAAAACACACAAAAGTCACAGAGCAAAATATTTCTCATTTCAAGGTCCAGGCAGCAATAGGTTGATCCTGTAATTTAACTTGAGACGACTCCAACAGCCAGCCTACTTCAGTTACAGTACAGCAGTAGTCAGAATGTCCGGCCCACTGACTGCACTCAGACACACTCAGTTTACTTCCCTTCCTTTCCCTGACGCTGCCTTTGGAGGGGAGGGAACCATGATGCAAGATGTCTGCAAGACTCTCTGGACAAAAGCCACTAACACTAACTTCCAGTCTGTCTGTCAGGCTGTCTCTCTCACTCACACGCCCATATCCACAAATACGTAAGCTGACTAGGTCTCACCAATCTGCTACTGACATCACAAGTGACATGCTGCAAGATGCTTTATCTGGATGACATGGCTCGGCTAAACTGGAAATCTGGCCATGTCAGTGGTGGGTTTGGCCAGCGAGACAAAGTAGGAGGAATCCTACAGAAATCTGACAAACAGATTTAATGTTAAGCCTCAAAAATTAATCAAATTTTGAGGGCTCAAGAAAAATTACTTCTACAGCCAAATGCTACAATTGCAAAGTTACAGCTGTAATGAATGTTCAAGCCTATAATTACTGAACACAAGGTAAAAAGTATAAATTCCAGGCAGTACTTCCTTCTACTGCATAGCATGAATCCAGTTCAACTGTGCTTAACTCATACAGCTATTTGAACTGAAATAAGTCAGCAAAACAAGTTATTATACCCATTATAGAAGTGCTTAACAACGTGCTTTAGTCATCACTTGGCTACCAGCTTCCCTTTTCCTTTTCACACGTTTGAAAGCAGATTACACTACTTGTTACCACTTGTCTGTATTAGCATGTTACATGTTGAGAACATTATAAGACCTGTTCATCTGCTGTCATTAAACAATTGTACTTCTTTGTGATAAGTAATTTCAGACTTGTAAGAGCAACAGCAACCAGCAAACTTTTGGAGGCAGGCAAGAACATTTTGTGAAACCCAGCAGGCTGAACTAAGTTGTCTGAAAAACACTTTTTAAAAGCATTTAACCAAACACAAAAGAACAGTTCATAAGCAAGAGATGACCAGTTCTAAAATTAACAGGAGAACAACATCTGAGTGCATCACACAAGATCTGTAGAACTTGCCTCCAGCCAGAACACACACAGCTGAGGATCATGGGCCTCTCTGATGATGACCTAGAAACATCCATGACAATGTGTAATGTTATACCGTGCTTGCTTTCCATGCTACGCAGCGACCAATCGCTCCTTTTTCCCAGCAGCCAGTCAGCAAGGAGTCTAGCTCTTATTATGTAAGACTACCATGCCGTTTCCTTTAAGCCCTCTCCTGAGATATATCAATCTTACCTAACGTTCTGCTTTAACGAAACAAATCCCTGTTTGCATTTACACGAGATGCTGTCATTGCTTCGATCAAATTACATTAATTCTTTAAGTTGGCCCAAATTCTGCACCAGGGGAGAGGGCAGCCAGCTAACAGCAAGCTAAGGGCTACATTTTCAAAATAAAAGCCAAGTGTTTATCATTGGTGCACACATCATTGATGATGATTTCCTAAACTGGAGGTTTTTTCGTTTTGATTCCATCCACAATGCCAGTAACACACGGGTGGATGAAGTCAAACGTTACTTACTCTTCTGTTCCATTTCTCTCATGTCCTCAGGTGGGATCTTGAGCTTGTCCACATGGTCACGTAGCACACTGGCCCACTTCTGCAGTGACTCCATAATGGTCCAGGGCCGTGACATATCCGCAACAAAGACAGCTAGACAGTCAGGTAGTGTCTGAGCTGAAACAGCAAACCTAAGCAGCCCTTTGTGGTATAGGTCTCCATCCAGGATCCACACGTTACAGCGAGTAAGGTCTGCAGAGAAAAACCAAATACTAGTTCAAGAAAAGCAATACAACTACTGTTTTAAATGACAGTTTTTGTTAAGGCTTTTGGTGTGAAACAACCACATAAAAGCTAGAGCGAGTGAACTCACCATCTCTGTCCTCATCATGGACGTTTAAGTACAGGTACTCCAGTCCCCTCCCTTTCTTGCTGTGATCAGCTCCTTGAAGTTTGGCCACAAGTGTCGTTTTTCCTGATCCATCCTCACCTGCAAAATATGTTATTCATTAGCTTACACATGCCATTATTCATTACTTTTAGTAGCAGTTGCAATGTTTTTAATTTTAATCTATATCATTATGCATATTTCACAACAATAAAGGATATGATGTACAAAAAAAAAAAAAATCACAATTTAAACTAAATCTTTTCACCTTAAATGCAATGACTGCACACATGTTCTCAGGTGTGTCAGAGGCTGCAACGTCTCACATAAATCTCACTGGTCAATAGCAGTATTTCTCACATTTTGAATTGTTGGAATTTCCTCATTGTGGGACTATTAAAGGAATATCTCTCTCTACTTCTGTAAGGCCAACCCACATAAGTATGCTCCCACCCGAGAAGACTTCTCTGTATTTAGGGTTTACTGTGTATCCGTTCAAGATTGTGGGAAGAAAACAGTGACAGTGCAGGCTGTTTGAAGAGTCATAAAGGTTTTAATGCGCATTCATTATCATTTATGAGTTCAGTGTGGGCTTTGCAGTGTGCAGGCCCTCCACTACCTTCAGGACGTACCAATACACTGAAAACACTGCAGAAGAATAGTTTCACACGTGTCTTAAGTAATACTTACCAAATACCAGGATGTTTTTTCCCGATGGCAACTTTGAACTCGATCGAGTTGAAACTTCACTCAGTATCGAAGTCCTACATGAAATAAGACACATATTAACAACAACACAACCACGTATTAGCCGTGTACATTGACAGCCAAGCGGCACACTGGCAGCCGCTCCCCATCTCAACACATAAAGAACTATAACCGGTCAGATAAAGGTGCATAACTCAACTATTACTCGTATCAATCAAAAAGATTATTCCACTGTCTCAGTTAGCCCAGTGATGGATCCACGACAACACAAAACAAGCAGGAAATGATAAGTCATCTACACTGACCAGTACGTTAAGTAACGTTAGCATCTGAATCCATGAAAAGAAAACCCCATAGCAATAAGATTAATAATAATTTGTGTGCATAACATTAGTTTGTTACTTGGGTTAGTAGGTTATGGCATTAGCTTATTAACGTTCACGTTGTTGTTACGTTTTGCTGCATACATGAGCTAACTTAGTCGGTATTTAGGTGTTGTCTTGACAATAACTACCCTGATAGTGTGAACTGATCTCACAACCTTCACTAGTTAACTCAACAACATTCCCTGTATTAGTAAAACTCGCTATTGGTTAACTTAGCTACCTAAACTGTCTAACTGCAGTGTAGTTAATCAGCAGTAGCGTTAGTCCACTTTGTTAACATAGCTGACGTTAGCTGAGCTGCTAATGACCGCCCAGCTTCAGTTAGCGCTAATGTCACAGCTAGCCGGGCCGGTGTCTGACTGGGAACAACCGGCTGTGACAAAGCACAACCACTGCGGCTGTGCTTCTCCAACAAGGACCACGACCGGCACGGAGTTGTTAAAAGAACAGCAGCACTTGCCAGAGGTTTTGTCCTTCTTCGTCTTCGTTGTTATTGTCGCCTGCCCCGGCTGCGCCCGGGAGCTGTTTCTCCAGAACGGGAGCCATCTTCTCTTTCTACCACCACAAAGGCAAGGCCCTGCTTCTTGGGCTCCACTAGCGCCGCCTTCGTCCGAGAAGCCACGGGTACGTTACATTCATTGCCTGCTACGTCGCGCCGGGACCCTGCACATCCGCCAGTGAAGTAAAGTAGCTATAAAGTGTCATTTTTGGTTGCTTCAAAAATTATTATAGGGAAATAGAAGTGTATTTGTGTAAAATGTGATTATAATATGTGAATAAAATATTTGACACGGGGAGCACGGACGGGGGTTCAACCCTTTAAGTTGCACTTTTGGCCACGTCCCAATAAATGATGTCATAGCAGCTGATGGAGAACACGGTGTGATACAAACAATTGCCTTGTGGCCCGTCTGGCATGCTTGAAAGTTTTAACTCATAGCATTTGCAATTTTCTGTAGTGCGTGATTCAAGTTGGATTTAACACTTAGTTACTGACTCTACAAAACCCAATTATACCAAGTTCCATTGATCAAAATCAATGATCCAGATTTGTACTGTTCTTGACAGTGGGCTTTGAGGGGGTGTCATGGTTGCACAGCAGTCTCATAAGCACATGAAGGTATCCATAGATACAGCTAAACACACGTCACTGATTCAAGAATGATTGGAAGAGTACCATGGGCATTGTACACACTCACCTCATGCTTTAACTGTGCTGTGTTATGCTTTATGATGCGTCTAATAGATATAAATTGAACCACTTATTTAGGAAGCCATCATTAATTTAATTTGTTTTCAGTAAAAACTCTGTGTACTTAAACTTGATTATAGCCTGAGATCAAAATATACATCGTTTATAGCCATGTTATGTTTGTTTCATATTATTTCCCACTATTGTTGGGTGTCCAGTAGAGGGTGCTATTTATGTTTCTCCGAAATTGAATGTGTAGAAATCATAACCAAACCATTTAGTGCATCTCTCCTCCCTTTCCTGCGAATGCTAATGCTGTGTCCATTTGAACTAATAAACAATTGTTATATGGACTTCTGAGGTCAACAAGTTAAAACTACCAGTGGATCTGAGTTGGTGTGCAGGTGCCATACATTGACTTCTAATAACATGGCACCTACTGTGATTTTGCATACAACCATGCTCTTGTTCACACTGCTAACAGTTTCAGGTGGTGTCTTTGAACGAATAATGTCGAGACAAGCCATGCAGCACAGTTTTCAACTAAAAAGTGGGACCATGTTTTATATGTATTTTCTGCACCCAAAGGCTATACGCTCAATATCATCCATTTCAGGCCTTTTCATAAATGTTTTTAGAGTTGTGGTGAATACAGTGTTAGTTCCCTCTCTCCAAGGTTTTATTGTTTATTGTTCATTTTTGTTTTTATTTTTTGTCTGTGTTGTTCCAATTGTGCTATGAGACACTTTGGTCATAAATAAAGCTGAGATAGAAAGAGTTATTGAATGACTTTTGGAAATTGGCTGTAACTTCTGAAGGGACCATCAAATATCAGACTCAAATGTTTTTTGTTTACTGACAGTTCATTCATTAAAAATATATTAACCTGTCCAGAGTGTAACCTTCCTCACACTGTGAAAGGCCCCACACAAGCCCAACAGTTTGCCACATTCCTGCACACATTCTACCACTCTGGTGGTGAGCTACTGACCCATATGTTGTAGCACTAAACACCTGTTTCTTTATTTCTCCACCTCTTCAGTCTTTGTGTCAGTCTGGGTCAACAGGACCAGGACTTGGTGACAGATGAGCTTTGGACATTTATATGATAACTCTGGGGGCCTTTCCAAGGCCTCCTCATATGCCTGTGTGTCCTCTGTCTATGTGGAGCCAAGTGGTTGGCTGGTTATACTCTTGGGAATGCATTCCAGAGCTTTTGCATCATGAGAAACTCAGCCCCTTTGTTACTGTTTAGCTTTGCTGCCAGCAGGGGAAACGAATAAGATGGATCTTATTGTCTTGTTTTCTTTAATAGATCGAAACTAGAACGTTGTAGCATCTAGAAAGCAAAAAAAAAAAAAAAAAAGACAGCAGAGCATCAGAATCAGAATCAGAAATACTTTAATAATCCCAGGGGGAAATTACTTTCGTTACAATTCAAAATCTACATACAACATATAATAATAAACATTCAGCACAAAAAATATAAATATATACATATATAACTATATATATATATATATATAAAAGATCAAATAAAATAAATAAAAAAAGCATTTCATGACCTCGATCTAACAAGATCTATTAAACAACAGAAATGTGTTTTTTCAATATTCCTGTGACAGTCACAGTTCTTCTTTATATTTTCACACTTTTTGTAAGACAGTTGTTTGTGATAAACACTGAATAAACCCAAAATATCAACCAGGTTTCTCCATCCATGCTGTGTTGTACTGTGGGCTCTTTTAACAGGAGAGGGTGCTGTCTCCTCAATAATACTGGTCTGGTATTAACTCTGTAAAACATGGTTGATAAATGTATTTATTTAAAGATCCCTACTTGGGGATGGAAAAACATAAGAGGGAGAAAAGAAAATGGTTAGGAAGGTTGTTCAAATGGAAAGAAAAAACAGAAAAGTCCTTCTAAACTACCAAAACCATTGGGGAGTATCACATCCAGCAAGGAACATGTCATACAAATTCTGTATGAGTTTAAGACCTAATAATATAAAATATCATACAAATATATGTTAGAAGTATTTTTTGCTTGAATGAAGTGGGTGTATACATATGCTGTAACCAGTATTCTTTTAATTGTATTAAACATCTTCTTAAAAATCTGTTTCACCCAAACCAAACAAAAATAATCTGTTTGGCAGTTTTCCAACAGCTTTTCTGATCAAATACCAGGTTGGTGAGTTTTGAGTGATGTAATAAGATCGTCAGTCCAATTGTTGTGCGACTTGCTTCGTCTTTCTTCCAGTTTCACAGAGAAAAACTGTGAAGTGTTTGCATGAACTATCAGGGAAAGACCCAGTCTCACTTTTCTTTTCACACGAAGGCTCTGCAAGTGGAAAAACAAGTAGTGGACTGCTTCTGGGAGAGATGTGACACCTTTTGGTGTCTAAGAAAAATTTGTTTAACAGTTTAAACCAGGATAGTTTAGCAGTTTAAATGAGATTACAGCAGGTGAATCATTGCTAGTAGTTCTATATTTCTTTTAGATTGATGTTCATATATTGTTGGAGAAAGATTAAATGTCTTCATACAGATGCAGCATGCTGGTCCATGACCGGGCCATGACAGGCCCTTGCTTATCTAAATGGAATGAAAGGATGTAACTGTCTGGAAGTCAGCTGGGAGCAGCAATTCTGGACGGTTGGTACTAAGTCTCAACTTGATGAATATACATTGTATCTGATAGTCATAAAGGGTTCTCATATACTCAGTTTGCTTGGGTTCAATTTTTTCACTTGGGTTCAATTTTTTCAAAGTAGGCAACATGTTAACCTGGAAGGGTCAGTCGTTGAACCCGGACCAACCATGTGCCATTAACACATGGAAGGCAAATAGCAAGGAGGCGCAATGCAACCGAATATTTCACAATGGTTATGATTAACTTTTGGTTCTCTTCATGTCCTTAACAAGTAGGCTAAACCATAGTTTAAAAGCCAGGCATGGGATACCTCATACATCCTCCAGACAGCCTGTTCCTGTATATGTTTATAATGTCACATGATTAAGATGATTTATTCCAAAGCCCACAGTGCAAACATTGAGGTCTACATATCATATAACAGTTTACAACTCATGAATATATCCCATTTTGCCATCATGTAGATTCAATTTAGCACTTTTAAACCAAATGCAATGAGTTTAAATGGCTCAAAATGCCTTTATTCTCATTTAAGTAATTACTATGCATGCATATCTGTCTTATTACGGTTTGGAGTAAGGATGAACATGCATGTTATCTTTCTGACAAACAACACAAGAAAAGAAAAAAACCTCAAGGAATCAATGTTACTCTCTATGGAGGAGAAATAGACCATTTCCAGTTCTCTCATAATCACCTTTAGCCCTCAGATGTATTTCTACAACAGGGAAATGAAAGTGCAGTGGAGTGTGTGTGTGTGGGAGAGGAGGGGTTAACGATTGGGAGGGTATAGATTGCAGACGGAGCAGTAGTGGGGGTAGGCTGGACTGCGATAGCGACAGATGTCTAGAAAACTGCGAGGGGCACTCCTCAGTTACACCACAGTCCCAGGCTGCACCTCGGAGAGCAGGGGCGGAATCTGCAGCTGTCACTCCAAAGGTTTACCTCCATTATCACATCCAGCCGGAGCTTGGAAAAAGAAGCCCAAGTGATCACTCTCTAGAATCACAGGTTGGTCACATCAGAGCATTGTTTTAATTTTTAATGATATATATATATATATATATATTTTAATTGCAACTTGGTCTGGGATGTATGTTCTGTGGATTCTGTTGGTGGAAAAGAAAGAAAGAAAGAAAGAAAGAAAGAAAGAGAAAGAAAGAAAGATGCACATGAACTGCAGCTTACACATTGTTCTCTCTCTCTTCGCCTTGTGTCCTTTTATGTAAATGTGTACATTTCAAGGCTGTTCCATAAGAAAGGCAGGATTTTTCTTTTTTTCTTCTTCCTTTTTTCACATTCTAATCGGTCGAATTTGATTTAGTGCTTTTTCTCAAGCAGCAGTGCTGTTTTTTAAGTAGGCCAGTCGATAAAAAAAAAAAAATTAAAACCTTTTGGGATATAGGGAAGCGCAAAACAAAGTTATGAAGTTGTGGTGCTTATTAGTATTAGCAGGTTATTGTGGTGAATTTGGGGTTCTTTCGCATGCCCGTGTGAGAACGACATTTTCAAATGCTCGTGAACAAAAAGGGCAGAGCAGCTGAGAGAAGCAGCGGTGGGTGGGTTGAAATGGGGGATGGAGACAGCTTTTATCACTCAAGTGTTCGTGGCCAGTGTACAGTGTAATTTCACAGTATAGCAATTTAGGCCTATACCTCACACTATAGTACAGATTAGCATCAGTGTTTGCTACCAATGTAGCCCAACCCATTACTTTTGTCAGTGAATAGCTGCTGGTGAGGAATCCCCTTTGTTAGCGGCCAGCACATGCTGCCTATCGTTCTCCTTCCAATGTGTCTATTGTAGGACACATTAGAAGACACATACTGTGTATATTGTACATTTGCCTTTCGTATTTACTCAGAAGTGGGCTTGGAATGTCAGTGCAAACCCACAATGATTTGATGTCAAGGCATTAGGTTTTCTCCTAATATATACCCATACCTATACATTTTTGCTATGTCTGATTAGGAGGTCGGTGACATGTAGAGGGTTTGGCAAAAATGTCAAATAAGAAATCAAGTAGGCTATAATTAGTTGGAAGTATGCCCAAAACCAAAATTTAGGCTGGTATTTCTGTAAAAGCAGATATAATTATTTATTTTCACTACTGGTCAGTTCATTAGACTGTAAATTAGTGTGCAGCCTATCCTGGTTTGTGGCACATCCTAGCACTATGGACAGTTCCCAGATTGTTTGTACCCACAAACTGCCCTTCAGTGTAAAAGTCCTGCTCATGTCATTTTGGACATAATAGGAAGAACAACCCATGCTCTAAAATATTTCCAGCTTTTGTTGGAATAGCATATGTCAAACTGAAATAATCAAATTATCAGACTCTGACATATAAAATACAACATCTATTCGGTAGGACCATAGTGTTAAGGGGCTTTCTTATATTCAAACAGGTAAATATAGTCAGGGTCAGCTGAAACACAGTCAGTAAGATAAAGTTGAACTTCCAGTTCTCTGTTCTGTCACTGAAAGGAAGTCAGATTATGTGGAAATCACAAACTCTTCCTCTACAGCCACAACAGTGTTACGACATTATCACAAAGAACTACATGCCTGTTGTACAGGTTTGCTCATTCATAGAATGTGACAATTGGATTATTGTGGTTTTTCTATGTGGAAATCCACACAGAAAATTCAGTTTAGTCATTTATACTTTGTATGTGAATGTAAATTAGGTTCTGACTTGCCTCTGTCTATTTGCCCTATGAGACTCATTACATTATATACAGTAATAATTACATAATATATACAGTAGTTTGTAGCTTGTCATGCTGAGAGAGGAATAGTTTTACATTTACATCATAGATGTTTAACTCAGAGTTGTGAGCTCATTTGGCACATAGCCTTACCAACATTCCTGAAAGGGTAGAGAGTCTGGTCTCAGTAAGGTTCCCATGCATTTACATTTGTTTTCTAGCCAAAATGCGTTTGGCAGGGAGCAGTATCCTCATTGAACATCTAGTTCACTTCAAGACAATAGACGTCTCTTCATTCTCCTTTCTCACTATTTTACCTTTGATCAAACCCATGCTGTATTTTAGAGTTTAACATAACACATTCCTAATGTTCACAAGTGGTACATATATGTATATATATATTCCTGGTCAATGTAATTGTTTCAAATATCCATTGATAAAGAGACAGGCAAAATTGAACAATGTTTTATCTCTCATATTAAAAGACACCTTCATCCGCTTGTTCTTAGGAGACACCATGGGAGGCAAACTGAGCAAGAAGAGGAAGGGATATGATGTGAGTGACCCCAAAGAGGCAAAGGATGAGGCCACAGCAATAGCTGCAGGTGCAGAAGAGTCTACTAAACTCGAGTCAAAGGCTGAGGCAAATAATGTGGCAGCAGTAACTGAAGCTGTAAAAGCTCCAGAAGAGCCCAAATCTGCCCCTCCAGAGGAACCAGCTGTTGCAGCAGAGGAGGCAGCTCCAGTAGCAGACAAACCACCTGCAGCAGTAGAGGAACCAGCTGTAGCAATAGAGGAACCAGCTGCAGTTGCAGTTGCAGAAGAACCAGTTGCAGCAGCAGTGGAGGAAGCTCCAGTAGTACAAGAACCAGTTGTAGTAGCAGTGGAGGAAACTCCAGTAGTACAAGAACCAGTTGCAGCAGCAGTGGAGGCAGCTCAGTAGTACCAGAACAGCTGCAGCAGCAGTGGGAGGCAGTCCCAGTAGTACCAGAACCAGTTCTGCAGCAGCAGTGGAGGCAGCTCCCAGTAGACCAGAACCAGGCTGCAGCAGCAGTGAGGCAGCTCCAGTAGTACCATGCAACCAGTCAGTGCAGCCAGCTGGAGGCGCTCCCAGTAGTACAAGCCACCAGGAGGCAGCTGCAGTAGGGGAGCCAGCTTCAGAAACAGAACCAGCTCCAGCAGTGGAACCAGCTGCTCCAGCAGTGGAACCAGCTGCAACAGCAGATGAACCAGCTGCTGCTGCAGAGGAACCAGCTCCAGTAGAGGAACCAGCTGCAGTAGTAGAGGAACCAGCAGCAACAGTAGAGGAACCAGCTGCAACAACAGAGGAACCAGCTCCAGTAGAGGAACCACCTGCAGCAGCAGAGGAACCAGCTGCAGCAGCAGTGGAAGCAGTTGTAGCAGTAGTGGAATCTGTTCCAGCAGTGGAGTCAGCCCCAGTAGTAGAGGAACAAGCTGCAGTAGAGCTTCCTGAAGCTACAGCAGCAGCATCAGAAGAACCTGTTCCTGAGCCCGAGTCTGCAGCTGCACCTGAAGAACTCCCTGTAGAAGAACCTGCAGCACCTGTAGAATCTTTGCCAGAGCCTATCCCAGAGACTGTTACTGAGCCAGAAGTTACTGTGGAGGAGACAGTACTGCCTGCTGCTGTCCCTGAACTCGAGCCAGTGGCTGAGCCAACTGCAGTGCCAGTTCTAGAGCAAGCCCCAGAACCAGAGAAAGCCATCGAGCCAGAGCCAAATCAAGCACCAGAGCCAGAGCAAGCACCAGAGCCAGAGCAAGCACCAGAGCCAGAGCTTGTAAAATCACCAGAGCCACAACCAGAGCAAGTACTGGAGCCAGAGCCAGAGCAAGCACCAGAGCCAGAGCTTGAAAAATCACCAGAGCCACAACCAGAGCAAGTACTGGAGCCAGAGCCAGAGCAAAAGGCTGATACAGTAATATCTGCAGCAGAGGAACAAGTAGAAGAAGTTGAGCCACAACCAGTTGTAGCCACAGCTGATATTACTGAACTCGAGACGCATGAAGCAGAAGCACCTAAGGTCTTGGAGACTGCAGCAGAGGAGGTCCCCACTGATCAGCTTGTAGAAGAAGCATCTGTTGCAGAAGCAACAAAAGCCTCCAGCCCTGAGGCAACAGCTGAGCCAGAACCAGTGGAACCTGTCCCTGAGATTGTCATCTCAGAGTCCATCTCTGCCAGCGAAATTACTGCTGAGTCTGAAGAGGCAGCCGAAGCATCTGTGGAAGAGGTGCCTTCACAGCCTGAGGTAGAAATCAAGATGGAAAATGGAAATGTAGAGAGCCCTTCTGTTACAGAGGATGTGGCGGTAGCAGATGCACTTTCAGCTGTGAGTGGAGAGTGCACAAATTCTGCTGCCACAAAGACAGAGGAATGTGTTAATGGTAATGAAAAGCCAGGGGAGACGCCTATCAAGGAGCAGAGTGACTTTGAACTAAAAAAGGATGTGAGTGGGGATGTCCCGGAAGTTCCAGATGCAGTCTCCGACATGGTGGATGGTCTCAGCACTGAGGTCACCAAGGCAGTCTGAAAAGAAGCCAATTTTGAAATCAATGTGAATTCAGTTTAATCTTCCAATGCGAGAAAGCCATCAAGGTATCATAAAAACAGCTAGGCTTTCTGGAATGCTGTAACCACCACAATGATAGTGGTAACTCAGGCAGATGTCTTCTTTTGAGTAACCAAACATGAAATGCAACCACTTGAGGATAGGAAGAGAAGGAGGGGTTCAGACAGACAAAGAGCGAGATTAAAGAGGAGATTGAAGTGCAGAGAGGAGACTTGAGTTTAGATTTTGAGGTTGAGTGCAGACAGACAGTGAAACTGAAAGGAGAACAAAACTACTGGACAATAAATATGATATTAACGAATGAAATGAATCAATCTGTATTTGCGTGTGAGCCTGATGAATATTACAAAGTGGTTTATTGGAACAGCATCCATTATTAGTATGTTATCTGATTTAGAATGTCATATATCCTTTCTATTACTATATGCAGAGACCTGACGTAAATGTTTTGGCCTTTTATAATAATATCTGTGAGGACTGTTCATTTTAAATTGATTGTTCGCAATAGAGAATAAAAAGATTATAGCCTACAGTGATCTTCTTTTCTTTTCACATGTTCTCTCAGCATCAAGTGTGTCAGAATTGACTGAGGCACTGGGTTACCAGAAAGATTTATGGTACTTTACTCTATAAATCAGACTCTCATTAGTCTACCAGGAAATCTTAACTTATTTTCAAACCAAAATATCCAAGAATAGGTTATGTCACTATAGTTGCAGGAGAAGCAGAGCAGTGTTATTTACAGAACATCTAGGCTCTGTTAATATCAAACCACTTGTTGAAATCCACTGCTACTACTGCTCATATCAGCTCTAGTGGGTTAGCTTTTGACTGATTATTCGTATCTACGAAGAGCAATGTCCTTTAGGTCACTGGCCACATTACAAATATTTTGGTTGGTGGAACATGGCTGCCTATTGTATGCAGCCTGTATGTCATCACTGGGCAAACAACTGTACCCAGAGAAATCAATCCATGAGATCTGAGGTTTTCAGATTTTCCTTACCTCTGTCTGTCTAACTACACCATGCCTATCACTAAGGCTCAATGCCATATCAGCACACCCTGCCAACATTTCACAGATCCATACCAGCAAGGGGAGCTAAAGGGGGGGAGGGGTAGGAATGCTTGCAGGAGGCAGAGAAAAGGAAAGGGGGGAGGGGAGGGTGGTTTGGGATGAAAGCAAGTGCTATGATGTTGCACAGGGGGAAAGACGTCAAAATAAGATACTCTCTTCTGGTTACAGATATTTTGACACTCTTTCACAGATTAAAAAAAATAATAAGCAAAGGGCATGAATATCACTGGATGGTAATTGGTAGAGATAAACATGTTTTGACGCCTACTTGATGCCTCCTTGTAGAATGCTGCCACGCCTGCTGCTCACACTAATGTCAGAGACTAGAGGGTCTTTGTCGTGCAGGTGCTAAGGTACATACATTAACAAGAGGGAGTAAAATGATATTTGCGTTTCTGTGTGTCTGCATGTGTGTACATGTATGGACAGTGGGAGGTGTATGTGTGTGTGCATGTGTGTGAGGTGGAGGGTGGGCCTTAGTTGAGTATGGTCATCCAACCTTGAAATAACTACTGGACCATCAGGGTCAGAGCATAAGAGGAGATTTGATAGTGATAACGGTAACCTTTCATAGAAGTAGCCCCATAATGGGCCCATCCACATACCAGCTCTCTCCAGTTTCTTTAAAAAATACTCAGCACCGCACATTTATGAAAAGAATGTTGTGGGGAGGGTTTGGGGTTGGGAGGATGAACTCACTGGCATGTTTTCATCTTTCTTGCTGAACAGTTTTGTCAAAATGACTTACTTTGTATGCATGTGGGTTGCAACCATAAGTTGCTTGGAAACAATTTTTTCAAAAACGCCAGTTCTACAAAGAGAGGATACATAAAGGTGCAGTACATGGTGATTTGAAATGATTTTTTCAATGATGCCAACACATAATGCTTCAGTTAGACTTTACACAAAATCAGTTTATGTAAGTGGAAAATAATACTTTAATACAGTGTATGCCATCATTATCCACAGCAACCCTATTAGTGCTAACTTTTTTCGAATCGCTAATAGGTTAAACTTACAGGCCACCATTATTTATAGAACCAAACTTCTAAAAAAAGTCAGTTTGGCAGCAACATGACCTGCTAACCTTCAATGAACAATAGATATCCGGGGGTAGCGCAGTAAAAAAGGGAGACCCTTCAAATAAAGCAGAGTGGTAATTGTAGAAGCAGTAATGGTAGAAACTTCATGATGAAATTTTAACACTGTTTAAACCAAAGAAATATGTTGCTACGGCTGTTTGTACGGCTGCATTAATATAGTCATTACAGAAGTCCTATATGGGAGGATCATCATTTCCACATTTTGCTGTTTTACTTTGCTTCACTTCACTGTGGGAGAACAGGATCCTTGTCTTTTGCATCTTGATTTAAACACAGCCTTAAAGTTGCATAGTTGTGAAAGGCCAGCTGCACTGCCTGGTTACCCTAACACTATGTGCTCTATATGCAAGCCCCTGCACAAAGCTCAGACTGTGTTCCAGCTTCTTTTTTCCGTGTGTGAAGACTAGCCTGCAGGCTTTAGCTGTCCCTGACTGATGCCTCTGAGAAGCAAAAGGAAAAGGAAAACGTGAACTAAATCCAAAGGCTATATTATGAGGAAATCCATGGGGCACTGACCTAACAGGTCAAGTTTTTATGCTTTTGGCCACAGTATTGAAGAGTATAGATAACAAACTCATCCACATACTATCTGTACTTTTATACTTGATTGATTGGTAATGTTTAAGTGTGTGCATGAATGAGAAGTAGAGGGGGAAAAGGGGAATACTAACATTGACAAATTAAACATTCACAATATCTTTAATGAATTAGACACAGCTCATTATGTTTTATTTAAAGCCTTTAAAAAGTAGGCTATTTCTGTATTGCTGTGTCCATCCAGTGTGACTGTAGCTGGAGCTAAAAAAAGTTCAGGAAGAAAACACCTTTAAGAGTTTAAGACTCAAGAACTCTGCATCATCAAGGCAGTTGACAGTGCAGCAAAAACAACCCCACAGTTGTCATCAGAAGCTTTATTATCCATATAGAAGACTGAGGCGTCTCACTCTGCCCTAGACTGGTTCATGACAAATCATCTGCAATATTTAATATAACTGTATTTACACTCCTTTCCTTATCTAGAGAGCTGTTACATGAAACAAATTCAATGCCCTGTGTGCTTCTGGGAAGGAATCTTTTAGACCCTTATTCATTATTACTTAGATAACAAACAGGGAGGATGTGAGTGCGTGAGGGAACACTTCTGAAATGCTTTCTGATATAAGGCATACTTTCTCCCTCACCCCGTCCACTCAGCTGGCTGAGTAAATAATTGGAGTCAGGTGGCCAAATTACAGCAACAGCTGATCACTATTTATTATTCAAGCAAGAGGGTGTCAGTGCAGAAGTACAGACAGGAAAACACGTACAATACATGGCCCAAAACAAACAACTTGCTCTTCCCTTTTCACGTTTTCTCATTCGAGACAAACACACACAAACACACACTGATGTGCTTTTACTATGATGGCTGTACAGAGACTTCCTCTCTTTCCCTTTATGTTCTTTGAAATGGTCAGTCAGGAGAAGAGACACTAAGTAACTGACATGCTGAACAAGCAAGAGAGTTTTTTTATGGATTCCCCTTTTGAATCAAACTTTGCCTACATAGGCAATGTATGATTTTTCTATTTTTCTGTCTAGTTAAATCTCTCTCTCTCTCTCTACTGTCTTGTACACGTTATCAGCATTTCAGTCTCCTCGCCTTTATCCTCTGGACCTGTAAATCTTTTTAGCCCGTTCTCTCTCTTGTTCTGGTTGTGATTCACCCTCCCACCCCTGAATCCATCCATCTGGACATGTGTGCTAATGCTGTCATTGTATCAGGGCGGGCAGAAGCCTATTAGACAGAGCCCAGTGGTAGTAAGAATCAATATTGATCCATAGGGTTAGTCTAATGGACGCTCAGAGTAGCAGTGATTCCCCTTTGTCTGCTCAAAGATCCCATCACCCTTAACTCCTTACACATGCGCACTCTCTCTCTCTCTCTTCTCTCTCTCTCGCTCTACCACACACACACACACACACACACACAAACAAAGACACTGCTTTCTATTCTGTCTCACTCTGCTGATGCAGCTGCTGTGCTGAGTGAGCACTTTACAGTTGCTTGTTTTGTGTGTGTGTGTGTGATGGCTAAGTATCTATTGTAACAGTTATATGTTTACATATAAGGGGCAGTGGGTTCTCAGGCCGCACCTACTATTGTATTGTCAGTTACAAGATTCCAGGTGTTAAGACTGAACAGAACATTCAGGGGTCACAACCACCCATTGGTTCATGTAATAAACCTAGCACAAAAACCTACACTTGGACATCACAAAATGAAGCAGGTAGCAGTGTGGATGTCATCTCAATTTTCTTTTTGGCTCAACACCTGCTGAGATTTTCAGTGGCTGGGCCATTGTATCAGCAACTATTCAATGTCACAGTATTTGCTGGGTAGCACTAAAATGAAAGTTGATACAGCATCCACAACCGCTACGTCCATCATTCTTTGAAATCCAGACACAATAGGTATTTTTCACAGCAGACATTTTGACTTGTCATAGCAGGAAAAACACAGTTGTCACTAACAACTTTACGATGGCTCTGTTCTTTTCAAGCGTCCTAGTTAGTCATAACAGTTAGCCAGTATGTACTCATTCACTCAGTAGTTTACTCTATAGTATGCAAAAAATATATATTGTAGAACAGGATGAAATAACTTCTAACAATTACAACACTATCATCAGTTAAGAAAAAAATAATATGGTTTTACCAGAAGATATTGAGCAGCAATGAGGCTCATAGGGAAGACCACAGATATAGGCAGGAGCCTGATCATGCAAAGGTTGAAAAACAAACAACCAGTAAAATCTTAAAATCCAATCTAAAACTCATAGGTAACGAATGAAGAGCAGCAAGTGATTGGTGAAACACGGTTGCTTCTCTTAGGATGGGTAAAAGCCTGGGAGCAGCGTTTTGTAAGTTGTAGTCTTATAGTCTTGTAGTCTATATAACTGGAACATCATAACCCTAACCCTAACCCAAAACCCCTGTATCCTCAGTTCAGCTTTTCCCACTAAAGGGTTCCTTTAAGTAAGAAGAAATCTGTGCAAAAATTTGCACTGCTAAATTGTACTCATTATGCTTAAAGACATGTATTTATAACATAGAGTAAGTAGTCATGTTATCAGGGCTCTTTTCAAACCATCTTTACAGCAAAGCAAGAATTAATCTACATTCAAAGTTTTACACTGAACACACACCTGTTATCTCAGCTTAGTCACTGAAAAAGAAAGGAGCGCATAAGCACAGTGTGTGTTTTAGATTAGAGATGGAAACTCATTGTGTGCAGTCACCTTGATCAAGCCTCCAGGCTGTTTAAGCGCCAAGGAAACATGCAGTAAGAAGTTCATTCCTTTCTTTGAATTCTTCAGCCTTCCTCTGGTGTAAGGTATAGGTTTAAAATGACACAGCGAGTGTTGAACTGTTGACTGAAGCATTCATCTTAAGAATCTGTCAATTCAGGTCAACAAAGGAACAATGTTACAACCAAACTCAGAAATAACAGAACATATTGTACTTTCTTCAAATGTTCAAATCTTTAGCTGAAGTTTACTGGGGTCAATTCAATTTGGTTGAAACATTTCGAACAATGTTATATAACATAAAGTTGACCAAAAAAGAAGCATTTTAGAAGAAAACCCCAAACAGACTGCTTTTCTAGGGAGGCACATTTCCTTTTTACGTTTACAGCAAATTCTGCTTACTTAAAGTGACAAACACCCTTGCATTTCATATACCACAGCCTATTTTTTTTATAAATCACTTTCTATTTTTATTTGAAAAACATCTACTAATACAGTATTTGTGCCCTTGTAATACAATTCCAGTTGTAAATTGTTTCAGTCCCAGCCACCGTGGCTGCAGAGGAGTGTCCACTGGGGAGAGATGACCTTCACTGTGCCTCTGGTGACAGAGCTAAATCAAAGCTGCTGCTTGTTTAAGACAGCCACTGTACACTGGCTGCATGTCCCCTGGTGAATTATTTATACATGAAATGAAATGACCTCTGGCACTTTGAAGACAGCAGGGATAAGGCAAGGACAAAACAGAGTAAAAGGTAGGGGGTTGGCAGAGAGGAAGTTGCACAGACAAAGAAGGCTTTTACTGTACGTTTGTACATACATTAGATTTAAAGTAGAGAGGGAAGATAGAAACAGAGGTAAAGAGAGAACCTGACAGCTGAGATCAGGAGGAGCCTGAAGGGGTTCATGTTTGAGGTCTTTCCCAACCTGTTGGAGCAGCAACTCGCTCTCTGACTCTCAATCTCCATCTGTATGTCTGTGAGTTCTCTATCTTTGTGAGGACCAATAAGACTTTTACACCTGAATTGAGGATGTTTTTGGAAAGTCGGGACATCAGGAATGTTTGAAGGTAAAGAATTTGTTTTAATTAAAGGTTAAAGTAGTTAGGCATGGAGTTGTGATGGATCAGCGTTTGGGGCTAATGAATGCATTAAGTCACTGAGGGTCCTTACAGGTAAGTACAAACGTGTGTGTGTGTCTCTGCTTGTCTGCCTACAACTCTGCTAACATCCATCTGAAAGCTATTCAAGCAGGGTATTCTGTTATGCAACACCCACACACACCCACCCACTCACCCATATAAAATGTAGACTAGCCCTGCCTCATTCAAATTCTACAATTCTTACGCAAGGTGACAGGTCAGAGCGATGCGTGTGTAAGTGTTTGCCTTTGGCTCCAGATTCCTGTGTTTGTGTCTCTGTTTGTTGTGACTAGTAACGTTTGACATTTTAATTACTTCACCTTGACCATGATCTTCCAACCCTAACTATTTGGTTTAAGTGTAGTAATGTAGGGTAAACATGTTATGAATAACTTCAGCGGTGTCCTTGGGAAAAAGGCACAGATCATGACCAGCAACATCCCTGGTTCACAACCTTTGTTGATGTTATTTACCATCTCTCCCTGTCCTCTCTTCCATTTACTGTCGCTGTCCAATAAAGGTATAACTAATTAAATAATGTTGGCTGTAAATATTTTGCAGATATGAGCAATGTAAGGGTGGCATTAACTGGCTGCAGAAGAGTTTTCTCCCCATCTTTGATTTGATTTGACCCATCCATCATTTCCACTGCCTGCAATGAATGACAGCTTGGTAGAGCAGCTGGTTTGTCAGCTGATTGATTGATGTGGTTGAATGGCAGGGTGAATATAAACCTTCCTGTCTAGCTGGTTTTACCTAGTAGATTCTTAACTAATCCTGACGTTGGAATGTATAACTCCTTTTTGGTGCCAAATTGATACCGTGCAATTGTCAATTAAGTCGTCACAGGTTGAACACAACAAGCACCAAAAACAACAGGAAGCCAGTCATGAAAATAAGATGTAATGCAGCAGTGTAGGACAACCTTATTGCAGGCCAGTTGACAGGAGGACTGACTGGAGTGGTGGCTTAAAATGGCATATGTTTCTCACAACACACAAACACACACACACAAATGTTAGTGGGTTAAAAATAAAAGTAGAATATAAAATATATATATATAACTTAAGTGATGCTAAATGTTAAATGTTTGTTTGTTTTAGGTGTTTCTTAAGCACAATGACACCGACCCAAAAACTTTTTCTTTGGCTTTCTCCATACACCCCACTCCATGTAGAGACTATTTTAGACACTGATAATCTTTCTGTGGCAGGTAGATGTGAAAAGTACTTTTCTTAGCAGCTAACTGGAAATAGCAGCTTCAAGCATCTGTCACCTATAGTCCAGCTGCTGCAGGCACATGAGCAGCTGTCACTGACCTACTGTAGCCTGTAAAGACATACCAGAAGGCTTTAAATTGTTATTGTGGGCACATTTTTCAAGACTTTTACAAAATGCTGTAACTTTGTTTGATTTATAAGACTGATTTTCTTTTACCTTTTTGGCAAAATCTCACAAAGGCACAACAGTTCCCACATTTGCACAGCGATGTGTTTTAGCATACTGGTTGAGAAGTGCCAGCACTGCATACAGGCTGGAGAAAAAAGCTCCAAAAAGGCTACATAAATGCATTCCAGAAAAGTTAGAACTAAATTGGCAAAACAATGTATGACTCAATAGCTCTCAGACTGAATCCATGCATATCCTAATAAACCTGAATATTGTTTTACATCAGCTGTGGGGTGTTCTTTGTGTTCCTTTTGTATTGGCCTGTCAACATTTGTTTAACTGTGGTGGACTCTAAAGTGCTGTGGCAGATCGTCATCCCAGCTTTTCACGTCCAGTTATGTCAACAGAGAGGGAGAAATTCAGAGAGAGAACGTGGGATTTTTTTCTATTCCAATTAGTAACAAATAAGCATTTAGAGCACATTAAAACCATTAACAATTTCTGCATTTTGGGGGAATTACATGTTTTACGACCATAACCATAAACAAGAACATTGTAGACATTTTTGTCCTATGGAACACAATGATCATTTGTAAAATAACACTAGCTCTCCTATCCAGCAAGACTCCATATGGATTATACCACATTAAGGCAATGTGATTTCCCACATATGACCATTCATGCCATTAATTTACTTTTTCAGGATGAGCATTCTGTGTATGGCTCATTTTGTATACAAGACAGAATTCCTGCTATGTTTTCAGAATGAGGCAGGCAGGACTCATAAAAAAGGAATCCCTACAGCTTGGATACCCAGATACACACAAAAATACACTTCACCCCCAACTAATATAACCAACTTGAGTTAATAGTCTTTTCAGCCTCACAATACTTGGTAAAGTTATTATTCAGCATTTTATATATTAAATTGTGTGTGGACTTTCTGGGTCTTATAATACTTTCATAAAAGTATTAAACTTACTTAGTATAAGTATTTTCTGGTGCCTGCTTTTGTGCACACATGTGTCCATGAAAGAGAAACTGAAGTGAAGGTGGCAGACAAAAGGACTACGATGGAAAGTGTGGGTTAGAGGAAGGTGGGAGGGGGGGTCTTATTGTATTAGAATAACAAGGACTTCAAACTGGCCCCTCCTTCAGATGCACTTACAGACAATCACTGGGCGAGTGCCGGGACCTCCTTCTGTCGCTGACCCTCTGCATGCCTCATTAAATCCCTTAACTCTGTCATAGATTCATCCCAACACACACACGTGCACATATACGTTCACACACATGCAAACACACACACAATCATATAATACACACACTGCCCTGTGCCTCCACCCACCATGATGCCCCTGGCCCAAGGCATTGCCATATGTCCACCACACAAGTACTGGCAGCTCCTCACTGCTTTGTGCTCTCTGCACACACACTTCAACCTACTGCAACATGTGAGGAAGACCCTGCAGAATGACTGGTAGGCAACTACAAAACACCCAGGGCTTTTGTGAAAGATGGTGATTCAGTTGATCCCACTGTTGCTTTATAGAAGAATTACTCAAATAGTTTTGGACATAACCAAGCACAAAATGATGTAGCACTGTTGTCCACTGAAAACCTCAAACATTTCACCGTCGGTTTTGGCAAGATTCATTTTTTCCACTTGAGTTAATGGATTACATATTCCCTTTTAGGTTGTAACATCTCTCCAAGCTCTTATTTTCAGGGCAGAGCTTATTGGAAATGAAATCTTTTTAAATTAAATTGTATGGTGAACAAAATAACAGCAGTTTTTATGCCTGATACAACACAAAGATGTCAACCTCAAAGTTTGTTCGTGCTAAAGTATTTTGAGGTAATCAAATTTCTCCCAGTAACTACACCTTTTTTTTTTTACATAGATATAAATCAATAAAGTGCCATATGTGAATTATAAACGCTTGACAAGCCTTTGGTGTTGCTGTAATGTGTAACCTTCTGCCCCTCAGTGAGCCAGTTCTACTGCCCTCTAATGTTACATGTTGCACCTTATGTGCAAGCTGTTTCTGCTGGGTTACTGGGTGCAGCAGGTAATCATTTGACAGTGTTGATTCTATCATCTAGGTCATGCAACCATTGACAAGAGTCCAACATTTTCCCTCAGGACCTTGTTTTAAAGTGGGATGAAGTTACTTTTTTTTTTTTTTTTTTACAGTAACTTAATTTCTTTAAACCCTGTGACGAGCTCAGGGTTAATAGCTGGAAGCCAGGGGTGTGTCGCAAATGACCATGACATCTCAATTTGCAGGTGCATTTGCGGTCCATGCATGGCTTGCAAATATGGTGTTTGTTTTGATAAGTTTATGTTGCAAATGTGGTGAAGCAGCCCTATAACAATCTTAAACTGGATAATGACAGAATAAAACCTGGCTTCTTGTTTATCAGACACTACAGAAGTCATACTTGACTTGACTGTACACAAATATCTGAGCTTGGCTTTGTGTGTTATGGAAACTTTTGAGAGAATCTGCCTTGTGAAGGCAGAAGAAAAGATGAGAGAGGACGGAAATAATAATAACAAAAGCTCTATGTTGTTACAGTAGTCTGTTTCACAGAGATGAGAAGTGACAAGCTGGCTGTGAACATTTTGACAGTGTAGTCAACATGACCATGTCAAATTAGGACATATATATCATGAGATTCTCTTTTAATTACCTGGTTAAATACATACATACAATACCACAAATAGTGACTAGAACAACATGCTGAGTAGGAAAAGGTACACAATATTATATTATGTTTTGGAGGTAGAAAGAAGTAGATCAACTAGGCTAGACAAAGAGGGATGATAGGAGGAAGGGGAAGATAAAGTAAACAATGAAGATGGGACTCCCTCCCCTTCACTGGCAAGAACAGGTAGAGCCAGCAGAGTGAGTCAGCACGGGCACTGGGACGTGACCCAGATCCACCACTCCTGTGCATTTCTGAAGGAGAAGTGTCAGGCAAAGCAGGTCAGGACCCACCATCACTCCAAACTATTACTGACATTCAGAGGCAACAAAGGAACAGCTACCCTGGCACTACTTAGCAAGAAAGCCAACTCAGCTGATGCTCAAGGCGAGGCTGAGAGGGAGTGAGTTTGCAGGAGAGCTACACTGTGTGCTTGGGTGTGTGTGTGTGTGTGTGTCTATGCATGTCTGAACTCTAAAGAGGTAACCTCCCAGAAAGGTTCCCAATAAGTTTCTTCTAAAAAAACAACAATGAGTTATCCTCAATAATTTTGCTGCCTGGCTACAAGCACAAGCTGCTGACTTTCTCCTGACCCTTACTGCATTGCTTATTGAACATGGAGGCTTAAGGAGAATGATAAGATTACATCCTAGCATGTGCAAAAGAGGCGGGAATGCAGCACTAAACATCGTATGTTCATTGTATAAATTCACACTAATATGAGATTACAACTAATTAACCTTCTTAACAGTTAGTAAGATCTTATTGTAGAGAACTCTGCAAACAATGCGCTATTATTCAGAGCAGGGCATGGACGCAGCCTGCTGCAGAACATGGAATGTAAAACACTCCTTGGAGATGAGACGTCCTGTGTTTTTCTTCAAAGCGGCCTGCGAGAGGGGAAGGGGTGAGGAGGGGGAGGCTTGCAGTGGGAGAGTGAGGGCAGGCAGAGATTGTACAGAGCAGAGGTGGATAGAGAACTCAAGTGAGACTGTTTTTTTGATGATTTCTTGTGTTGAGAACAACTAAAAAGAGGAACAAAGTGGCTCTTCTGAAGATACTGTGAGATAGCTACACATGGTCACAAGACAGTGTGGCATCCTGATCACAATTATTTTAAAGAGATAGTTCGACATTTTGAGAAATACATTATTCATCTTGCCATGAGTTAGATGCGATATTGATACGACTTTAATGTTTGTAATTATGAAGCTACATAAAGCAGCTGCTTAGCGTAGCTTAGCATATAGCCAGAAATAAGAAAGCTGCTAGTCTGACTCTGTCAAAAGGTGACAAATTCTGCCCACCAGCACTTGGAAAATTGGTAATAATCCTTCATTACACATCAAATACAGCAAGTACAGCCGGTCAAAGTTGAAGCAGACAGCTGGTCTTTAAACTGTGATAGATGTAAGGAAAGGTTGTTTCCCCTTATCTTAACGTGACCCCAAGCTAACCAGTCTTTATATGGTAGAGAAACACTATTCAACCGGACAATCTTTGTAGTAATTTTACAGTTTGTTGTTTTGTCTTCCAAATAAGAGAGACTGACTAGTTTCTAGTTCTAGTTCTAGTAGTAGACTAGAACTAGAACTAGTTCTAGTTCTAGTTCTAGTTTCTAGTAGTAGACTTGTTTCCAACCTATATGGTCATCTGACCACTTGTGCCTCTTGCGTCATATGATTTCTTAGTGCTGTAGCTGTATTTCAAGATTTACCTGGAGAGTATATATGTTATATATATATATATATATATATATATAACAATGTTTTTTCCAAAAAATGATGGACAAACCCACAAAATAAGATCCCTATTATAATATACCAGAATTACTCTTTAAAGGCTCTGTCTGAAAGTAGTAAAACTTGCTGAACCGCTAATTAACAAATTTGCATTCCATTGCATTTGTTTAATCTGTACTGTTTTTTGCAGGGACGATATTTCTTGGTTACAATTCCTGAACTAGCTGAATACAAATAATTAAAAATCTATTGATAAACAAAATGATATATATTATATATATATAATAATATTATATATACATAGTATATACACTCAGCCCCCCATAACTATAACGTATAACAGCCTGGTCACGGGATGGGAGACGGGCAGTGGAAACAACGCAGCTGTTGCAATCAGCAAGCTCCAGATTCACCTCCGTCGTGTTGTTTGTGGTTTGCAACCTCTGTATCTGACTGTTTTCCCAGTCGGTGTTATGTCTGTGTGTTTACACGAGAGTTTGTTGGCTGAATAAAACGACATTGGTGTGTGTGTGTGTGCTGTGTTGTTGTGTGTATGCTGTAGATAATACTCTTACAGCCACAGACAACTTCCCTATGCCTCTGCCAGGCCTAGATTTCCAACATGGCAGCACATCTCTACACTTGAATCTGATTGCACCACACATCCCCTGCTGTCTAATGAAAGGATTAGAAACTACATATTTGTTACAATCTGTTGTTGT
>NW_023339663.1:11307772-11330077 GCF_004916995.1 Morone saxatilis | reverse complement strand
TCTCTCTGTCTCTCTCTCTCTCTTTCTTCTCTCTCTCTCTCTGCTCCTCCTCCTCCTCCTCCACCCCTGTCAGACACACTGCTGCGTTTATGGCACTCTGTGGTTTAATAGAGTATCTCCTGGCCTGCTGACACATGGAAATCGCAAACATTCACGCATGCGCAAATACAACCTCTAAACGCCTTTAGAGGTTGTTGTTGTATACATGGGTACTTGTGGGCACATAAACCCATGTATACACACACATGGCTACACACAGCAGAGAGGATATTTATGCTCATAGTGTTTTGGTTTTAAAAGCCTACAGTGCAGTAAATGGAGGGGCCTCTGTTTCCCTCTCACAAGCTGATTGTTCTCTGTAGTCTTATGTGAGCGTGTATGTGATTGTCTGGTGAGCAGAGAAGGATCTGAGGATGATCACCACCGTCCTCCTGGTTTGTCGATAAAAGATATAAAGCTGAATCAGACCTGCCAGTATAATTACAGGCAGGAATCTGAAGAATGCTGTGATCTGAACTGAGCCTGACACCATGTATAGGGACCCATGCGGCGTGTGTGTGTGTGTGTGTGTGTGTGTGTGTGTGTGTGAGTTTGACCTTGGTGCAACTGGTGCCATTTGTTATAAATGACAACTTTTCCACAGTTTTCCTAACACCATACAATACACATAAGATAGATTGCAATTTTAAACATCATGCAAATATTTTTTGAACGAGAAGTTGCATCATGTTAACATGCGTTTATAACCCACTTTCTCATGAGCCCATGTGGTCCAGTTTTGTGTATGCATCTGTTTCTGAGGTTTACCATATACAGCCTGAAGTGTGCTATGCTCTCCTTCATCTAGAACACAGAGAGGCCATGTCACTTATCTGAGGAATTCACCCTGAACATCTCCTCTTCATAAACACTGCCCTGTGGAGTCTTTCTTTAACACACACACACACACACAAACACACACCCCATCCAGAACGACATGCTGCGCTGCCAGCTTGCCTTATGAATAACAGACACCAAAACTTATACAAGAGGGTTTATAATAAACAATATCCATCATGCAAATCCTACATGGTCCACAAACACCACCTGAAACTGCTCAAATTGCTGACATAGTTATCTGTCTTTATGTTTTCAATGACATGGCTTAACCAAACAGGTGGTCTTCATTAATGATTGTCTCAAAAAATGGACAGAGACAACAAGTAACACATGCAAGCATCTCTCAAGATGTGTTTGGGATGTTGGTGGAGTTGTTTTAAAACTCTACTTTTCGTGTGATGAGAAAGACTCCATATCCGCAGAAATCCCTCCTCTCCTGCAGTAACACATCTCTCCTTGTCTCTGGATTCACAGGAACTGACAATGGTCTGTTGGTATACATAAATGACTTGTTTCTACCTTACTTGGGCAGATCTGAATCTGACCAAAAGCATAAAACATACACAGACATGGCGGCACAGAGAAAAGTTGCGTTTTACTCCTGAATGGAATTCCACCTGCCTTGTTTCCGACTGATCTCAGCGATGATGAGAATGTCAGAGTGCCACGTCGAGAGATAAGAAAGGCACCTGGAGAATGTACTCTAGAGCACGTTCATGTACTTTCGAAGATATGCTAAAAATGAGCAAACATACCCTCATGTACAATACTGTTACAGAGATTTCTACACAGCCATGTTAAAGATAGATAGATAGATAGATAGATAGATAGATAGATAGATAGATAAGAAGATATGATAATCAGTGGAATATAAATACCGGTGTATTCTTGTTCAACTTGGATCAGGAAGTTGGGGAGACGGCAGATTAATCATTCAAATATTCTGCATACTGTATATCTGGCTGGCTGTGTGTCATCTCCTCTGAGTGTGTACAGTAAAGTGCACTGTGCCTGATGGTGTATTTTGCGCATACACTGATGTGTGTGAGCCTGTGCCTTTTAGGAGTGTAATATGACACCCAGGTCTCGCAGAGGGGGACTAAATCTCTGACCCCATCTGGAGGTACCAACTTCCAGACTCTCTAAAGGCCTTACTGCTAATGGAAAATGAATCTGGATGAATAGATGGCGGATGTGTATAATTAACCCCCCCGCCTTCACCCATGTCGATATATAGAAGTGTGTGTAAGGAGGTGTATGACATCAAAAGATGTTCCTGACTCGATGTAATTAGACCTTTTTCATAGCAGACAGTTTGACTTCTGATAGCAGGAAAGGCACAGGCATTACTAATAACATTAACAATGGCTCTGTTCTATTCTAAGAGTCTCAGTAAGTCATGACAGTGCGGCAGTGAGCCAGAATGCGCAATACCAGGACCCTGAAACTGAAGCAGCTAAAGGTATTCAGCCATCATTAAACTTGTTATTGATACCCTACCTTTCTCACTGTGACATGTCAAAATATCTCCATTGAAGGAGCCCTATAATCTCATAATGTTTAAGCTTTGGATAGTTGAAGAAATGTTGACACAAACTCAAAAAAATTGTTTTCTGCCTGCATCCTGTTTTGACTCATTCAAAATACCACTGCACTCTATCACATTACATCATTGTTATCTCACATGGTCTGTATGTCAGATATGTTCAACAATTTACAACAACACACAAACACAAACAACCAAATGTTTGGGTTAGTTATGTGGAGGTTGTAAATGCTTTCTTCGTTGCCTGTCCTGTGTTGTTGTTTTATATATGGTATATAGCAACAGAAAGATGATTATCACATATGATTTGACAATGCCCATTTTCATTAATATTAATGATCTGCATCATATTTAGACGACTGCCTGTCTCTCTGTTGTTTTTTCAGCTCAGCTCCACTTCACTCACAATAAACAATGTCTGTTTTCAAAAAGCACAATACTGAAATGGCATTAAGCTGAGAAACTTGGAATTAATTACACATTTTACAGATTTACAACTTTCTGCATCATTACTGACATCTCCACAAGGAGGTTTTTGTCAACAACTCCAGCTCCAATGATCTGACCCCACTGTAAGCTATGAGTTTGTTTTGCCAGGCTGGAAAAGCAGCACAGACACGCCCGTTAGCCCCCCCATCCCTGTTTGCTTGCTTGTGTATGTACATGTGCAACGCATTGTATACTGAATACAACCAGGAGAGAGGTCTTCAAATACCTTATAATTTTGGCAAAGGTCGTGTTTTTATCTCATCCACATATCAGTGGTTTGGATACCAACTGTCCTATACGTCTCTTGACGTATAGGACAGTTGGACGTATGAACTCATTAACAACGCATCTGGAAAGCATATATATCCATTAAGGCCTGGCAGCAAGGGCAGCTCCACCCTCACAGACTCTTGCTGGCTGAAAACTGCACTGCAGTTAAGAGTACAGCACAGAGCCTATAGACCACTTGTAACAAGCCGAAGTGTACATTACCAGGATCATTGTTTATCAATTGCACATACAGCTGTACTAATTAATCATTTCTAAATACAAATCTTGCACTAGGACCAAACTGTTGCTGTTGCATTGTTCATGGCTTTCCTTTATTTCCACAAGGGTCTGTATGTATTGTACATTCCTCAGTCACAGCTCCATCTGTTTGTAGGAAGAATGGAGAGGCCCTCAACAGACCCCTGAGAGGTTTAAAGTATGCCGGCCTCCTGCAGTCTCCCAGCAAACACACTGAATACTCCACTCTTCTCTGGCAGGCCGGTTTTAATACAGCCTGGGCCTCATGAGGAGGTGAACTAGTTGGACCCCAGCCAGGTAAATGGCTCAAACTAACAGCAATGAACCATCAGAAGACATCACCCTCAACCTCCACATGCCTTTGCCTCTCACTGCTTTCAGGCCTCTCTCTGTCACTTTTCATGATGTGTTGGTAAATGGCAACCTTTTATCCAGCGACAGGGTGTGACAAGGGGACACATAACCCTCGTCCTTGTGGGAGCTATGAACACCAATCTCCCACCTTTACTATGCAATTTCCTTCATTTCCCTAAGATGACTCATCCACTTCCCTCCCTCTTTTCTCTCCCTTTATTGCTCGAAGCTTCCAGTGAGAATCATCGCTGGCAGTGTGGCCCTTCTGCAGGCTGTGCTCCTGATTTACTGATTGATTTTAGCATTAACGACCAGCAAGTGGGAACACACACATATCCATTGTCTGGCCTCTCCTGTGGCTTTAAGATAAAGCAGTTACAAGCTGAGTCTGGAAGCTGACGTCTTGATAATGTATGGATGCAACAGAGGAGACAGAGTACAGTTGTACGCATGCATAGAAAAGGTGCATTTCCATTTCTAAAGCAAATCTACACTTCACATGAAGTGGTGTGGTGCATTTAGGTGAGTGGTTTGGCCGTATGATCTGCAGTACAATCATAAATGTTAACAGAACAGTGAATAATAATCTCTCCTTAAAGCGGCTATAGTCCACATTTTTATAATAATAATGTATCAAATGACATTTACCTTTGTCATTTGTCACCTCAACTTAAATAGGGGAATTAATGCAAAGGTAAATAAATACATAATTCAAACTAAGTAAAACAGAAATGTCTATTTATGTCACATGTATAAATGAATTAATGCTTATATTTATTTTTTTGTATATTTATTTATTTATTTTTGATTTTGGCGGTTTCGGTCCTCCATATCCATGAGCAGTGAGCATGGTTACAATGTAGAAACCAGAACATATTTGCTTGGTTAAGTAACAATGGGCCCTTCTGGAGGATTACAGAAGGAGCATAGATTTTGATGTTAGATTAACAAAGTATGTATAATTTGTGTTGTTGCTTGTTTTGTAGGCTACTGTATTTTTTGTTTTTCACTTTATACAGTACACCAACTTTTTCATTGTTTCATTCGATTTAAGTGCTTATTTTGTCCTTTAAATATGAATTTGTGTTAAATACTTAACATTTCAATAAAACAATGTTTTGAAAAGAAGAACTGTCTCCTTGGCTGTTTCTATTTTATCTCTTGTCAGTAACCATCCTTACAGGAGTGTAGGCGTTACAAGGATACACACCAGCTACTGTCAGAACTGATAGTATGAAACAGATAGATAAGCCATTCTGTTGTGTTTAAAATGGTCAGCACTGAAATGTCATATGTTAGGATGTTGTTAGGATGACAGAGCCGTATAGAAACTGGCACAGTACACTATTGGTACACTAATCAAATTGTGTGACTGTGATCTTGTGCTCCCTCTACAGAGTCTCCAGTGTTCACATAGGGAATAGATGTTAAATAAACCAAATGATATGTTGGAGTACGAGAAGCTTAAAACAAGTGAAAATTCTGAACTTTACTTCAACACACTAGAGAAAGAGTTTAAAAAAACAGATGTAGGACAGGTCATTACCAACATACAATGTCAGAACAGTGTAACTCAACTTCTCTGAATCTTCTCTCATAGATGTCTCATGCACTTAAGGGATAAAATGACCAATAACACAATACATTGGTCAAATAATGTAAATGTTTATTTTCCTTTAAAGGAAACCTTACTCCCTCAGTGTTGTCTTTATTTAAGAAGTGGACACACAGCAAGCTGGGAGGAAGAAAAAAAAAAAAACCTTGCAGGACTAAAAACCGTGCAGCGGTAATAGCTGCAGACAGACTTGAACAACTATTCTACCTATGATTAACTTATGTACAGCTTTTGACTGAGCTTAAGCTTTTTCTTACTGTCAGAATTTGTTGTGCTGCATCTCCACCTTTACTAAAAGGAAAACAGTCTGGTTTGGCTTAATAAAGCTGGCACTGCAACTACATGATAATCTTAAGAGGCAGTGGGTGCATGGATGGACACGTGATAATCTTTTAGGCAGTGGACGAAATCTTCATTTAGGAGATAACTAGAGTACTTCTTGGCAACCTGCTCTATCCTTCTCAGACAGAGGGAGACAGAGGGTGTGAGTGTATGAGAATGTGTGACAGATCGCTGCATGGGGAGAGCTGAGGGGGGTGGATGTAGTCTTACAAGGAAAAGATCTGCTGAGATCAAATTTCCATTCTGCCAAAGTCTGAGAAAAAAAAAAAAACAACAAATGAAAAACTTCACCCCGACCAACAGTTACATCACAATGATCCTCATAATGTAGATCTCTAACAGGACTCTGTGCTGCATGTTAGATCATACTCCTCCACCCTTCCAGGCACCTCAGGCAGAGCTAATGAGAATCATATTGGTGAATATTTAACATTGCAAGTTTTAGCTGATTATGTCTATCCAGGCGTATATATAATGGTAAACATTCAGGAATTGGTCAATGTACAGGTATGTGAAGTATACTTGGAACTACATGTCCACCTATGAAGTGTAACACATAGAAGAGTGCCCTCTAGTGTTGGATAAAAATAATGTCATCCACTCACTAACAAAACTCATCTTAACCTGGGTTGCATGTGAATCCTGCCGGGGGTAAGTCACATTACGGGCCTCTAAAGCTCACATGCTTGTCATCTAACATTTATTCAGGCTAAATAACTGTGTAATCCTTGGTTAAACTATGAAACAAGTCAACAAATCACAGTTGCTTAACTCACCAGACTGTTTGCACAGAGGTCACACCACAAGCCCAAATATTGGCAAACAAACAAGGGACTAATCTTGTTTTTTTTTTTTGCACGTTGCAAAGCTTCAGCTTTGACATAAAAATAACCAAATTCTGGTAAAATATTGAATGTTTTTATAACAATACATTAGAATTCAACACTACATACAATATGTTCATTGTTTTACCATTTTAACCAAAAATCTTCCACCGTGTTCCAAGCAATAAGAGCCAGTTGTGACTAAAGTACAAAGTGCCGCTACAATGTAATACATCATCCAAAATGTGGAGCTTAACAGACTGAAATACAACAGGAAAGTTTTAAATTTGCTAGTTTCATTTCCAGCTTTTTTTAATGAACCAAATTTTTTTTTTGAAGAAATCGTCTGTGGGTATTATCCTGATTTCATCCCCTTCAGGACCTTTTAGTTGCTCGATGGTTGATGGAACTAATGGTCTAAAGAGTCCTGACCTTCGATCTTCTGCATTTTTAGGTTTAAGTGCACACATTTGGGCAGTCATCCCATTCCAGTGTGATAAACGCTTTCTTTCTTCCTTCTTTCAAAAGATTAATGTCCAGTTTACAGTTAAGATTTATGAAAGCAAGCTGGTAAATGCCTCTTTTGATCTTTAGTCCATTTTCTTTGATACTTAAGTAAGCAACCTCAGAATCAGTAACTGGATTTACAACTGTAAAGTAGCAGAGGTCTGTGACATTGCGTTGTAAATGAAAGTGTTGCTAAAGGGCACAAACTGGTGGCTGATAATCTTGATGGCCTCCTGAGCAGCAGATCCTACAGAAAGACATTGAAAGGGAAGAAGTGTGAATTTATCAGCACTATATAGGTGGGGATATGCTGTGTATCAATTTCTTAAAAGAGTGCTAAATTATTACCTCCCAAAAATGCAGCAACTGTATGTGGCTCTGCTGCACCATATCGACAGCTGCAAGTTATCACAAAGGTGAAAGAATTAATCATTATCCAGCACATTGTTTTAACAATAACTCCAATCAGAAATTCCAGCAGCAACCACGACTTACAACTCATGGATGTAATCGTCTTTGATGTTGACGTTGAGGCTGTACTCCTGCAGTAGGCTGTTCACGCAGAGCTTCAGTTTGCTGATGTCGTCCTCCACCTGGTAGTTATAAACTCCTGGTAAGGGTGAACATGTGGTAAAAGAAAAGAAAATGATAGTAGAGAGTTAAATGTGGAAGAGCCATAAAAAGCTGCAGCTGCAATGCTCATTGTCTGCAGGTTGCACAAGTGTTGTAGCAGCTACTACTTTCTGTTTTACTTACAGCTACTACTTTCTGTTTTACTTACTAGGTGGCCACGTCAACATGCACCTACACTATGACTTCCCTTCCCTATAAATGGCACAAGTTGGTATGGTTCTGCAACTTACCAAACACAAAAAACTATTTGATTTAGTGAATTCTTTAACGACAAATCTGTATAAACTTTGGCCGTACCTGGGTAGCGGGAGTGCTGCTGATAGAAGCGATCAACGGCACGAAGCATCAGGTAGAAGACCATCTCGCTATCTGGATTGTCCATGCATGACGCTGAGGACACAGAAGTACCGTTAATAGGTGAATATGTTTTACATTTGGAGAGGTGAAAACAGTAATAAAGTCAGAGCAAATTACAAGTAATGAACAATGAACAAGAATGAACAGTTTAATCAGAAAGGAAATTAATCTCCAACTTACTGATTTCATCTTTATTTACCGAATCCACACTATATTCTTCAGCCAGAGATCTGCAGCGCACCACTCTCAGAAAGGATGCATTCTTACCTTGACACCAAGACAAATGCCTACAGTTAGCAATAAAATTTTATGCGGTGCAGCAATAGAGCAGTTTAGACTACACTTGTATGCAGACGGAAATTTTATACAGCATTACAAATCTTAGGCAGCCGTGCGCAGAGAAATGAAAACCTTTGAACTCAGAAAGGCAGCACATTAGCGTGGTAAATTAGAACAAAATACAACTGATGAATATATGGCAAAAGGTAGTTTGAATTGATTCATTGTACCAACATCTGTACATACATTCATGTCAAAAAAGATCCCCAGTGGGTATGTTTCCACGGGTAAATACACTGATTACCATGAATAAGAAGATCAGGCAGATTAGTGAAAGGCTACATTATTCGAAGTAGTGACCTTTTAACATATTTTCAGGCATTACATAAATAGAATTTTATAAATGTGACATAATGAAACCAGCAGGCTGTGTTTTAAAGGCATGCATTTTATAGTAAAATGCATAATATATAGTATGGGTTATTAATTACAGAATAGGTTACTTACAGAACAGTCTGATGTCCTTTTCAGAGATGCTCTCTGGTGGCTAGTGGAAAAGAAAAGTAATGTCAGTGAAAATCAATTTTTAGTCAAATGCAAACATGGAAAAAGTGATTTCCAACTGAAATAACAGCCAGCTTTGTTGTAGGTCTTCACAGTTAATCACAAATTTGTCTTCCCAAGTTAGTTTAGCTTGTCTAGTTGCAGTTATAGAATCTAGGAATGTATTTGTGTCCTAAATTTAAAAACAGTCAAGATGTTTTCAAACTAACCTCTTTTTCAGTAAGTTCAATGATTTCCAACATACCTTTCCAACAGACTGCAATAGACATTCTACATGCTTAGAAACAGCAGCTGCATCCTGCATGGCCTTTTCCCTGTAACTGAAATAAAAACACAAAAATGAACGGCAAAACACCCACATAATAAAAATCCCACATAATAAAATCATGCGCTATTAGAAAGAGAGCTATAGATCCAGACCTACACTGTTGGACAAGATAGCAGCTAGCTAACCCATATATTCCACACTTACACATTTTGAAGGTTGATGAACTTCTGAGAATCTGCAATCATATCTGGGATGGTTCCTCGTACAGGTAAGCTTCCATTGCCTTCCTTGTGAACAAAATCCTTCACAGCTCGCAGCATCACCCAGAAGGACAAGGACTAGAAAACATGCACCAACAATACATTCCTCAGTTAAAAACTATGCTGTAACTTTAGATGTATTTTTAATAGAATGATTGAGGAAGAAAGTCCAAACCTGTGACGTGATGTTGTTACACTGCTCACTATTGAAGAGGTCTTCAACAGAATTAGGAACCTGGAGAAATAAAAGACATTACCAGCAGGCATTACATCACTAGACTTAACATGTGTAATGCTATAGAAAACAGGGATTAGTGGTTTAAAATGTAAGATACATCTCAGAGTATTTACGATTTGGCACCTTGGTTGGGTTTAAAGCAGTATTGACATTCTTAATAGCTTCCTCAAAGTTTTCTTCATCCTCTGGGACACCATTCTCATTCTTCAGGATCCCTAAAAAAAAAAGGAACACAAAAAGAGAAAGTCAATCACAGATATATTTGAGTTACACAGCAAAGTCACTAAACTTATAGGAAACTACAATCCAAAGATTCACAGTTACCTTCCCGAATAAACTGTCTGAAGGCCTCTTTCTCTTTGTAATTTTTCGGTGGCTGACAGTTGTGCTACATTGACAAAAGTAGAGGGACATTATATTGTATGGCAACACTAACAAAGACACTGCAGAATGAATATGAGTGATGGAGTATTTGAGAGACATGTTGGCACAAAGGAGGCCACAGAAAATGTAGTGTACCTCACTGAGCCATTTCGCCAGGTATTTAGCAACAACGATGATCCATGGTGTGTGACTGTGATCCTACAGATTAAATAAAGAATGGAAAGGAATACTGTCATTTTTGTGAACCAGGCATAGTTTAAACATCCTAATGTGCACGACACAAATGTGCTGAAACCAAAGTACACACCTTCTTCACCATGCTGTCAAGGTCGTAGGACTGAATGTGGTTCTTGAACTCTGCAAAAGGCTGGTCTAACCTCAGGTCCTCCAAGGCATTGTCTGGGTGAGATTCGATCACTGAAGAGAGAGGCGGTAACATGATAACATAAAAGTTTTAAAATCAAATTATCCGTATGAACTACGGTCTAAGAGCTACAGTGAAATTCCCAAAAAAGTGGATACAGGCAGACGTCTCATGTGAAGACTTGACTATAGAGGCTTTATTTATTTAATTTATGACTTACGACATTCTTCACAGTACTGCATTTCATGGCCAATGGCCCACTGTGAACTGAAAGCATTCCACACATATCCATACACAACCAATTAAACGTTAACGTTGTGAACTAACCTGTATGCTCCTGCACCACTAGTCTCATGTAGCCTATCAGGCCGTAGGTTTTACACACTAGGAATGGTACAGAGGCACTCCACAGAACTGAGCCTAGCCTCAAACACGTGCTGTTGAATTAGTTAATTGGAGAGAAAATAACAAATCAAGCCAATTCAGTTTAAACAGTCTCTACATAACGATTCAAACAATTTCTATAAAATTGACAAAGGTATACACTTCATTTTATGTCACTTCATTGTATTTTTAAAATAAAGCCCAGCCGGAGTGCTAAATGCTCCATTCAGGAAGGACTGCACAACATTTGGATATTTCTATTAAAATGATACTGAAAATCCTAGTTCAGCATACTATAGGGTCCAATATAACTGACTATTTTGTTACAATAATATGTGAAAGCAAACATGAACTATATGTCATACCTTTCTGGCAAGTGGACACCGATGACTACGGTAAACCTGTGGAAAAACTCTGGATCGTTGTCGAGAAGCTTATCTGGACTCTGATGGAGTAACAGGAAAGACAAACAGGATCTGTGTCACTATCAGAGTGATAATACCAACTGATACCTTATACATCTATATATTTACACAGCAATATGTGGATTCATAGATCTGCTTTTATTTAAAGAAACGTGAGAAACTTAACATTTGTCTTTTAACCTTGTAGAGCATTTTCCAATCTTTTAACGTGTTTTAATGTGATGTAAATACTGTTGAACATTATTACCGCTGTGAAAACATCTGTGGCACCGTGTGAAAACTCGATGAGACTAACCTCCTCGACATAGTTTCCAGAGACATCGCTGTTCAATTCTTGTAGCAGCTCAGTGGCAGCCTGTGCTCTGTTCTGCAACATAAAAACTAAGGTCAGGACTCAAATATATACAAATATACAAATGCTTTTCTTCCTTCAACAAGAAAAGTAACAGTGACTATGAATAACCGAGGAGGAGTCATGCAGACGCAGGTGGAAAAAAAGAAAATAGGAAATTGTAACATAAATGCATTTATTTTGTGAAAACATACCTTCCCAATGTTGTTGTTGCTTAGGAAAAAACTGCAAGACAGGATAAACAGGTCAGCCATGAATAATAATATATAATATATAATAACACATAATAAAACTAACACACATTGTATGCTTAGATCAACTGTCAACAAAACTGCTGTCTTACTTGTTTCCAACATCTTCCCCTGACACTGTGTGTCCATCAACTATGGTAAAGGCTCCAATGCCTGACAAAGAGATGAATTCACTTAATCAGAAGCTTTCATCAGCACCTAACGTTACTTCAGCATCAGCACCAACCCAGAGCCACATCTGCTTACCTGGAAGTACGAGGTTCTTCAGGATCTCTGTTCCAGTAGCTGTGGCGTTGATGAGGCAAACATGTGCATTCTCCAGTGCTTCTTGACCATGGTCACCCCACAGTCTGAAAGCACACAACAGGAAAATGGTGTTGTATACAATTCATCCTAAAACCACAACAAAGCACTTTGCAAGAATGCCTTAGCTTCGACTGTCGTGTATTGTTACACTCGTGTTATCATCAAAAGCGGTGAGTAAATGACGCCAAGGTGAAGGCAGGGTGAAGACAAGCTGGCAGCGTTGATTGCATGAAAACACAGACCCGTATAGCTAATGTTAATGTGATAGCTCGCCGATGCTGTAATAACTATAAGGCACACAGCAAGCTAACGCTCGCTAACGTTAGCAGTCCTGTCTCTCCACTGTTTCTGCTGCGACCGCTCAGAACAAATGCACAGGACATTTAGCTGAACATATTTACGCAGTTTTTCTGCAAAATGTCCAATTTAGTTTGAATGTACCTGAGCTGTCTGTCGTATTTCTGCTCTTTGGAGGGGTTGGTGGCTGCCATTGTAGCTTTCTAATGAGTGACGTCTCTCGGCACAGTATTGTTTCCTCATCGACAGATTCGACGCAAACGTGCCCGCGAAAATTCAGTTACGCACTTTCGGCACAATTTATCACCGATTTTCAAATATTGAGACCTTTCACCCGTCACACGATATTGTTAAATTGTGACATACAATTGTGTTCGTAGTAAAATAAGTCAAGCGACCCTTTATGTGCACTGAACATATACAGTGAAAACATGGTCTAAATCTAAATATCAGAAAATAGTGAAACATTTCCTAAAGCCCAACATGCGTTACTAACCCTAACCCATTTGTAGCTATTGTTTTTTCCTCTGTAAAAGGTCAACTATAGACTATTTTTATAACATGGTCGGAAAAATGTTATATAGTTTGTATAATCAGAAGATGTTCCTCATGAAAACATGATAATAATGTGCTAAAAATCCTTTATTGTCATTTTAATATAGAAAAAGACATTGTTGCATAGGTATAAACTAATTATCGAATATCTTCCTGAAAGCATTAAGTCATAAGAGGGCTGACCTAATGCAGCAACATTAGACAAGATTAGCTTTAAACCCTTAGACAGGTGGACCGGAGGTGTGCGTGTGTGTGGGTGCGTGTGTGCGTAAAGGGGCGTGTCAAGAAAAGGCATAATTGTCCTTCCCCTTTGGCCACTACATAAACTTCATCAATAGCTGCACCGGCCCGTGTCTGTGCTCCGCGTCCGCACCGGAGTAACGACAACTTGGTCAGACTTGAAACAGGGACAATGACAGGGAATCACTGGGGATATGGAAAAGAGGACGGTAAGATATTACAGCAAAGCTCTTTATTGCTTCACAATCCACAGTGGAGGCAATTAGCCAAACTCTCCATGCTTCACTACATTTTAGTTTAGTGTTATTCCGATTTTGCTGGTGGCGCTGCGCGTTATCCAGGAGAAGTAACGCAGATGAGTAACGCTGTTAATGCGAGATTAGCCACATGCTTAAAGGGATGTCTGCTGTCACCTTCACCTTAACTCCACTTGATCTGTCCTGGGCTCTCGAATCAGAAATATTGCATTGCATCAGGGTTGTGGTCAATATAAGTTGCTTTATTTAATGTGCTACATTGAGACAGTCTTGGGTGAATTTCACAAATTTCTTTTTTTTTTTTGGGGGTTCTTTGGGTCCTAATTTCATGTTGATGGTCCCATGTATTCCTTGACTGACCTTGGTCTGTTAGTGGTTTGCAGTAGCTTTAACTAAATTAGTTGAGTTAAATTAAAAACCATAACTTTGTTTTATTACTGTGCTTTTTAAAGTATTTAGTATTTGTCTTTGCAGGTGACTTAATTCATTATTCTGTTTTAATTTAAGGCACATTTGATCATCACACACAATAGAGCTGAAGGCATAAATGCAGAAGCCTTAAAATGATCTGTTCATTTAATGTTCTTCTTACATGATAAGGTCCCTCTGCATGGCACAAAAACTTCCCTGTTGCCGAGGGGAACCGCCAGTCTCCCATTGACATCGTCCCTCAACAGGCTTCCCATGACCCCAGTCTGGGCCCGATTGTCCTAAACTATGATCAGTGCACCTCCATCAACATCGCCAACAATGGACACTCTGTTGTTGTGGACTTTGATGACTCTGATGACCGTTCAGGTGAGAAAAAAACTTTATTGCATTTACCTGTAATTTCAACTGTAGTTTATTGAGTTCAAGTTGATGATTTTATTTTTAAAGAAAGCAAAAATCACACAAACAACCAAACCAACCAACCTATATATATATATATATATATATATATGCACAACTTACAGAGGTCACACTTCTATATGTAGTGAAAATAAAATAAACAGAAATATGGATAGATAGTAATGTCTTAGCAGGAGCTATGATCACTATGACCTATGGTTGTATTAAAAGATAACTGCCTTGCAGTTATTGACAGGGATCACAGTTCAGTGATAATCTTGGCACTGATATGTTTGTCAGCCACATGCAGTGGAAATTTGTGCTAAAAGTTGACTTTTCAGCAATCATATGCTTGAAAGGTGGGATTACCTTGATTTTTAGAAAGTGCAAACCGTGTGCATAACTGACCATAATCAAAGGTTACAAATAAACCCCTGATTATGCTGCAAGGAAATGCAGCCAGCAGTTAACTGTATGAGTATCCGTCTGCTGGACAAGAGATATAATAACCTCAGTGGATCTCAGTGGTTATTATGACCCTATTTGCTTTTATCACTGGGTGGATCCATGTTAACCACCCCATCATTACCGTGAATGATGTTTGGCTCAGACAGTTTCCACAGAGCAAGCAAGTAGCCATCACTGAAAATAATTAATGAAAGAAAAGACCTGTAGGAAAACAAATGCTCTTCCTCAGCATTTCTCCATAGTTCAAATGAGGTGCACAAATCCCCTAAACCTGCTCTTGTCAGTTTGCCATGTGTGGCTTGGTCTTTGTGCACCACATCCATACATTCACACCTGACAGCTTAAAGCGTCACTGTTTGTATGGTAAGAAAAAGGAGGATGGAATAACATAAATCAAAGTTTATATAAGGACAGATTTACGCTATTCAAGTAATTCAAACTGATCATGTATTAAAGATCTGGCACTAAATGTTAAAATAAAAACATTTACATGATTTATTTATCATTTTCACCATAAGGACCTGATTCAGCATCAGTTATTAATAATTCTTCATACCTGCTACTATCACATTATTCCCCTTTCATCTATATTGCAAGATGGCAAGATAAGTGTTTTGCTATTTTTTTCCATTCATGCATAGCTAATCTGACCTGGACTGGAGTGGCCCGTTTTGTCAGAAGGATGTCAGCAGCATCACAATGAATAACAATCAGATTAGATACCCAGCGGTGCAAGCTGTAGGCTCTGAAAACAGGCTGTACTATCCTGATAATGGACTGAGTGTCATTATTCAACGTATTGATGCTTGTTGGCCAATGGACCTGAATTGAAAGCTAAGCCAACCTAATTGTAGCTTTAACGTCCCTTTATTTATCATGGACTTGACTATTTGTGTCTCAAACTAAAGCTTGTGCCATAGAGCTCTAATTATATATTCCTTGATAAAGCAGACTGTCTATCCGCTGGGTGTTACCAGGTTCACTATGACTATGCAGTGTTGGGCTAGAAAGCAGTTTTGACACCCACAGAGAGTAGGGGTGTGGGTGTGTGAATGTCTTTTAACATCTCTCATCTTCTACAGTGATCCAGGGAGGACCTCTTGACAACCCCTACAGACTGAAACAGTTTCACTTCCACTGGGGCGGAAAGGGCTGCCATGGCTCTGAGCACACTGTTGAAGGAATTAGCTATGCATCTGAGGTCAGTGTGGATCTGTATACTTTCAGTGCGTCAGTGTCTAAACACCAAAACATAGGATAAACCATTTTTGGTTTATTCTATTTTTGCCAGGTATACTGCATGGGGTAACGTATTTTGCTATAAAATAAAATCAAACCCCTATTCTGTTTCTTTCTATCTTTCTTTTTCCTCCTATGTCCTCCTTCAGCTTCATCTAGTGCACTGGAATGCTGTCAAGTACAAGACGTTTGGGGAGGCTGCAGCAGCTCCAGACGGCCTCGCTGTCCTTGGAATCTTTTTGGAAGTAAGATATTTCTCTTCAGCACAATACCATTTTCTGTGAGTGTTGTTTCTACACTCATTTTATGTTGTCTTCTACATTTTTTGTGCCATTGATATTACATTTGTGAATTAAGTAATTATTTGGTATGCATTCCCTTCAAAAGTCAAAAATCTAATTTCCAAAACAAACTTTTCTGTTGCGGAAGACAGGTGACGACCACAGATGGCTCCACATGATAACAGACGCTCTGTTCATGGTGAAGTTTAAGGTGAGTACTGTGATTGCTACTGGATGTAGTTTATTATGTTATTGGCATTACTGCAGTAATAGAAAAAACAGTTGTCTTTGTATCTCTGTGTCAGGCTAGTGTCACAGATTTCAAAGGTTTCAACCCCAAGTGCCTCCTACCCAGCAGCCTCCACTACTGGACATACCCGGGATCACTGACCACACCCCCCCTACATGAGAGTGTCATCTGGATCGTCCTTAAGGAGCCAATCATAGTGTCTGAAAAACAGGTGTGTATGTGATGCAAACATGTTCCTTTTGACTACTATAATTTGCCAGATTTCCAACATGTATACCACTATATTTATTAATTTATTAATTTAACAGTTTTCTTTCTTATTATTATTTGTGGAACATTTGCAGTAAACCAGAATATACTTTACACCACCAAAACGTTTTATCTGTAGTACTCATTAATTCCTACAAACAAAGCATTAACCCTAATTCTACTATTGTGGCTGTAAGCTAGTAGTGGGCAACACCTATATCACCTATATTTTCCCATCACTGCTTAAAAAGAGCCAATTACAGTACCAGAAATATGCACCTTGAATTCATAATGAATTAATTGTGGCTCTTTTTAAAGCGCGAAATCATCACTCAAATGGGTATTCATGTCTAAAATAAAATATGATATGATTTAAAAAATAAAAAACTGACATTATATTTTTTTATATTTTCTTGATTCCTGACAGCATGTTCATGTTCAACTCTAGTACTAATGATTGATTTCACACATTTGTTGTAGTGTAGTGATCTTTTCTCAATGTGCAGTTTTTACCATCCATGTTTCCTTGCCTGCAAATCATTAGGCTATGCTCCAAGGATCCCCTGCCTCTTTTGTTGTCAAACCAAAGTTGAGCATCCCTGGATCACTATGCCAAGTTTGAATAGTTGTGGGGGTGGTGGTGGGGTTTACCTCTGTGCTGTAGCATGTCCAGAAATATACTGTTTGGCCTAGGTAAGATGCTAAATTCAGAAAACAAAACATGGGCGAGCATCATTCTTGGGGGATGCTGTGTGTTGGGTTAGCTTGTTTTTATCCACCCCTCTTCTTAGGACTGAATGTAATCAGAAAGTTGAGGTCTGATAACCCCAGGTTGTTGACAAGTTAAGCTGACTAACTGGATGTCTGCAGCACATGCCTACCAGGTCCCCCCTGTGAGTTGGCCCTGTGTCGGCTGGATTATACACTTTGGTTGATCCTTTCTAGTCTAATTTTTAACACCAAGACTGTACATGAGGAATCTGGATTTTTAGTGATGGTGGCACATGGAGTGTATTCATAAACAAGCTGCCTGTAAACCCATGTGTGTAACATAGCTGGGGGTGAGGTGTAAGCTAGGCGACTGGCCCCACAACCTATGACTCCAGGCCACAAGCCTTTGATCCCCTTCAGCTGATTATCCTGATGGATGGATGACTGGATGGGTTCAGGGCTTTAATTGAGAAATGCTTGCATGGAGACTCAGCAGGGGAAAGCCTTTATATAACAGAGTATTATTTTGTTTTTCATTTCCCCTTTTAATGCTAGACATAGAGCTAAAGAGGAAAGACAAAAAAGAGGGTGGGTTTTGTAAGTCTGGTAATAGTCAATGTTTGTCATTAAAATAACATACACTGAATAAGTGAGTCACACAGTTGTACTGGAAGATGTATTTCTTCATAACAAATAATATGGGCACTTTAATTTGTTCTGAGTCGATGTACGTGCACCTCCTGCTGCCATGAATACTCACTATCACACCAAAACTGCCACTGAAATGACTCCCCAACAAACACACTATTTATTCCTGTACACTACAGAACCTGTTTGAGTAAAACCGTTTTTCTTTGCAAAAACATTAAAGGGGAAACTGTGTCTTTCTGTCTCTCCTCAAATGCAGCTGGGAAAGTTTAGAATGCTTCAGTTCAGTGGAGAGGAAGACGATCAGAGGATGCGCATGGAAAACAACTTCAGGCCTCCCCAGCCTCTCAAGGGCAGGAAAGTGCGTTCTTCCAATTAATGTGACCTCAAGAGATGTGAAGTCGTAGATAACAAAAGCTCTTTTAGACAACAGTGAATGCATTAATTTGAGTGTCCTTTTTTTGCCTCATGGTAGCTTGTCCTGAGGATTTCTGATTTACTTTCTATAGAAGGAAAAAGTTCAAGGAGTAATTCTCATCACTGCCAGCCCATTGAGATGTATGTTTCCCTTTACTGCTCGTAAGCTTCAATGGCAGAGGGAGGAATCAGATTTTGAGCAATTTAGGGAAAAATAAAAGGGATATTATGAACCAATATAATTAGTTTGTTTAATATTTGACTACTATGTGCTATTCTGTGATATTATTAAAAGCAGTATGTTAATTAAGATTAAAAGATTGGATGTTTAATTGTACCTCATTTGTTGTTCAAGGAAGACAAGTGTTGCTGAGGCAATAAGGTGCTACATCAACTAGCAGCAAGCTCTTTTAAGGTGCTATTCTATGTATCTTGTAAGTCCGTATAACAGTGCAGTCTGTTGCTGTTTGTAGACTAGTATCGCACAACTCAGCTGTCGGCAGATTCACAGCCTCGGTCTCCTTACTGATCTCGATTGATCCCCCTTTCAGCCGGCCTATGGCTGGTGGATTCCCAGTCCTAGTGGCCACAGATCCCTTCTAGTCCAACAATGCCAACTGGAGGTGGAATTGGATTAGTGCTACGTTCGCTTAAACTGCTCTGTTTGGCCATGATGGAGGGCATGAAAGTTCTTTTTAGAGCTCAAGAGAGAGATAATCACCCACAGCAGACTGATTTATCATTTTTAGCATGCTCTCCAGATTTAACAAAAACCTGTGTTCCCAACTATTTATATTTCGAGTAACCAGTGAATTCAGTAGTTCAATCGAACTCTGTCTCTTTGGTTTTATGCACTAAACTGCATCTTGACTGAAGTGTCACATTTCCTGGTCGAGTGTGTCTACTATGCAAGAGGTAATCTGCACTGTTATTAACAGCTCACTTCTGAAGCTGCACTTTAAAAAAAAAAACAGTCTAGTATGTAAATGCCTGATAGAGGCCCCGGTGTCGCACTAAGCTGAGTTATGGCAGCCTTGTCTAATGCTGGTCCTTATTTCGATGTACATGGATTTTACTAGTTCAGAGGTATTAACTTATTTTGTTCCCATACAACAAAGCGCACACATGAAGAAAGGTTCCTCAGTTATGATTGTTTGTTGATGTGAAAGCGCATTACAAATGTAATTTATGGGTGGTTTGAATATTTTTGTAATGCATTCAAAATCTTTTCATGTTTGCTCAATAAAATACATTTCAAAATAACTTTGTTTTGCAGTGTTTTTTTTCTTCAATTTAAAGAGGTCCTTTCAGATGCATTAACTGACATTTACATACACAGAAATACAGTTCTGCATTTGATGATTTAGGATATTCTAACTCTTGCTTCTACTCTTACCAAAAAAGCATTGTTCAGCTTTTTTGTTGAAGTCATTGAACTTTGCACCTGGTGTCTACAGTATATTCCTTCAAGCAAATGTTTAAACTCACTCTCACTAATCAGAGTAGCAATACCGGGTTCAATGTAATAAGTAGCCAGGCTGTTGCCTAGAGGGCTGAGGGACAAGAGAAGGAACATGGACTGTGATCACAGTCAATTATTTACCAACTGTGTTCACTGAATGAGTGAACACTCATTCAGTGAACACTTTTTCAGCATGGTAGAGTATTTATAGTTAATTCTGTCATTAAACTAATATATAATAAAGGTGTGGCTGTAATGTAGATTGATGTGGAGGGTGGCTACTGCATCCATTTGCTATATGTGTGTTTCTTGGCTTTCTGAATGGGAATGAGAAAATAATTATTTTATGTGCCAATAATCAATAATCATCCAGTATTGCAATAACGTAGATAAGTGGACTCTCATGTACTTCTGACCTTCCTGCCATTAAGCAATCATGCAAAGAACCTCTTAAACAAGATACTGTATTATAAAGGAAGAAACTCCTCACTGTTTCTTATTGTTTCTTATTCACGCTGGAATTTGGAATTCATAAGGAGATTGCACCTTTAAATCAAGGTTAAATGTATCTCCCAAAAGAAAGGTTTAGACACCAAAAATCAAGATAATATTAAAAAAAGTTCAGAGAGCATTTATAATTGGTGGGGATGCAACATAGAATTTATTTTTTTAATTTTAATTTTATAGTTGAATTAATGAAAGCACAATATCTAAGACACATTTAACTGACATTTTTACCATCCAATTACAATTTTGAGTCATATATAATTTGAATGTATAAAAAACCCCTACATTCCTTCAGTTATGTGGCTTCAACATGTAGCTACAATATTTGTCCAGCAGATGGCAGGTTTGAGAACTCTGCTGACTAAAAACCTAGATTGTGTATTCTCATATTTGTGGTATTTGAATTAGATTTACCTGGTAAAAAACTAAATCCTTAACTGAAAATAAGTTACCTATTAAATTTAATTTAATTTAATTTAATTTAATTTAATAGGTTTAATAGCAATGTGATCTGTCTGACGTTGGAAGTTAATGAAAAACAACAATGAGAGATTGAGTTTTTAAAATCTAGGCCCAAATGATACACAAGGAAACCACATACAAATGTACATGTACATAAGACAGACACACAGTTTATTCAATTGCAGTTCAAACACATTTAAAGTAAAATCTATCTTCATTTCTATATCTGACTTGTTTTCTGGGCTGATGTTTTGACATAAATTTTCTTTAACAGACATATTAAAATGTTATTTTTATTCATCAATTTTCTTATGCTGTTTTTCTGTCACTGACACAAAGCTTGTTTAAGTCTCCCTGTAGGTGGCAGCATCTACTGTCTTTTGTATCACATGCAAAGTGAACTCTGGTTTGCCTTTCACCAGACACAAAGATACAATTTTGAAAAAGTGTAAAAATAACCCACATATAGCTGTACAACATCTTGGATACACATTGAAATGACCTAATGTGGAAATTAAATAATGGCTGACTGCAGCAGAAACATATCTTACATCCAAGGAGACATCATATTTTTTTTCTTTTTTTTTAGGCTATCAGTAACACTTGACCTTGTCTCTGTCCATCCTCCTTGTCACTGTGTTCTATTACAGCATCTGGTTTCATTTCCCTGTAATGGCTGTAAAAATTCAGTTTGCAGGTTGATGAATAAAGAATGAAAGTGGGTGTGTGTGAAGTATATTTAACACATATTCTCAAATAATCCTTCCAAAATAGCATCAGGGCGCTTTATTGAGACTGAGAATACCTTAGCGGGCACATCATCCTCAGCCACAATCGATGTGCCATGTAATAAGATATTACAGTCAGGCCTCAGAAATAGAGTCAGTCACATGTATTTTTAGCATCAGGATATCTACTTGCCTGTTGTAGTGATTTTTGCCAGACACAGCAACATCTGAGCAACTTGTGAAATACAAACCTGCGGGACGAACGAGCTGCAGAAAAAGTTGCTGGTCAGACAGAACAATGAACTAAGTTTTTTTTGCTGAATGATCTGCATGTTGTTAAAGGGGCACTAATAGTCATGAGGAAAAATGTCTTCTGTGGCTCTGGAGGACCTTAGAATTGTGAGAAAAATTGCCACATTCACTATTCAAACATACAATTACAATTGTAACATTACGTAATATCAAAATGTACCAAAAGCATCAAAAGTGACAGTACTTGTGCAGAAAAATAAACGACTCCTGTCAGTGTCATCATTATAGATAGATAGATAGAT
>NW_023339663.1:11290279-11307716 GCF_004916995.1 Morone saxatilis | reverse complement strand
ATAGATAGATAGATAGATATAGATCGATTGTATTTGAGTAACTATACTTAGTTACATTCCACCACTGCTGAGGGCATGACGTTCGAAAGATGTAGGATAGAAGGGGATTAATATATTCAGTGTTTCTGGAGCGTGGCCTACATTAAGGACTAAAAGAATATCAGAATATCCTGGCCTCTGCTGCTTTGATTTTGACCATTAGGTTTTTAATTTGTCTCTTGAAAATCCCCCCAGTTTATGCGATGCAATACTAAATTGGTGTGGAGCCCTTTTAAGTGAGGTTTAATTGTCTGATTTCATTTTTACAAAATATAATACACAAAATAACATTTGTTGATAAAGTACTTCAGTTTAAAGAAAATGTATTATGTTTGACAGTCAGAAAACTGCAAAGGCTCAAACCACATGTGCCACTAAACCACAATCACTACTTTATCTGGACCAAACTGCTGTGTATAACCATGTAATCTCATAGCTTTTATGACTCCGCAGTCTACACAGACTGAGTCACTTCTTCTGTTTCCGAATTGCCTAAAATGGGATGCTCCACTCTTAAATCATTTTAAGTTTCTCAATATTGTCAAGGGCAGCGACTCTATCTAGCAATCAAGGGACATGGCCATGGTGCAGTTGCCATGGATACAAACAGCACATGTACCACAACACAAATGCTTGGCCAGCTCATATCTCCCCTACTTGTCTATGAGCCAGTGATCCATCGCCGTCACCCTGTCAGAAAATAAAATCATACTGCAAAAATATCTGATGCTTCTTTCCCCTAAAGACCCCTCTGGTGACACGTGTGTGTTTCTGTATTCATTAGGGAGCTTTATTTAGCATCATGTTATCTATTTTGTGTGAAGGTTCAGCGAACAGGCCTGTGATCTCCAACTTATTCCAGCCAAACCAACCACACACACCACCTGTCTTTACTGGATGGCTGGTGTTTGGCCTTCACCCAGGTTCAGGGTCAGGTTTAAGGTACAACTATTACAGCTTGCCAAACAATATACACCTCTTATGGGTTGTGTATATACACCAAATTACATTAAGGTTGGTTGGCCTTGATTCACAGAGTGGATTATAAATCACAGCAGAAGCGATGAGGTTCCCTCTCTTGGGCACTCTGTTGGTGGTCTGTTATGATAACTAAAGAAAACAGTGCTTTGCTGTCATGGGAGTGAGGTCATGATCTGTAATTTTATACTTGGCTGTCAACTCATATGACATAAAGGCTTTGATCTATGGACTATTCTACAGAAAATATCTGCTAGCTTCCTCTGGCCTTGGTATGTGATTTTTGGGCTTATATTTTACTTGCAGTAAAAGTTGATTGAAATTCTGATACTAACAGTAACAGTCACACCCTGACCCCCGACATCTGATCCTGACAGTGTGAGGTTACCCAGCATCGCGCCAGGACATATTCTGAGTGGGCAACAGACACCTACGCGGTCTTCAGGGAACTCATCTGACTTTTACTCAGCAACCCTTAAAGTCAATCCAAGATCCACTGTTTGCACAGGGTGTCTATAGCAACACACACAGTCAGCACCGCATCACGGCTCAGTCAACCCCTATTTATTTCATACACGTCTGTTTAAAATCAGTGTCATACATTTGGCTTGCTGAGTAGATACGTAAAACTAATTCCAGTAAAATTGGCCAAACAATTTTTTTGTTTTTGTTTTGCCTAATTTGTGTTATTTCCTTCGCGTGAATTTCTAATAGACCAAATCATTTTCCAGCATTGAGTGTTGAAATGATACATTTTAGAAGCATCTTTTCTGGCACTGTTGCAGATGTTTTCATGGTGCACCATCAAGTTGACACACCGTATAAACTTCATTATAATACCATCTTCTCAGCTTATAAGAGTTCCCAGAATTCTACCATTTGTTATGAATGACTGTTGATCATCAGACATCATGTTTTCATAAGTGTGACCTGCTCAGTGACTTTTTAAGTAATAACAAGTGGAGTCTACAGCCAAGCTAGCAGCTCTGTGAGGCTGTACAAAGGCCCAGTGATGCTTTGAGCTAATGTTAGCCTGATAACAAACAGGCTCACAATGACAATGCTAACATACTGATGTTTAGCAGGTATTATTCACCAGATTTACTTTATTTTACCTTAATTCATCCTAACATGTGCTAATTAGCTCTGAACACAAAGTGCAGCCGATCTGGTCATAAACCAAAGTAGTGGGCAAATTGAAATTCTGACCTGATAATGGTGGTAAAACACAAGGGGTCACCGCCATCATGAGGAGGACATGAATATGCGTACCAAATTTCAGCAATCCATAATAGTTCAGACATTTTACTCAAAACCAAGCAAGAGGAAAAGTCAGTAGATCTCTGAGGTCAGTACGATGCATTCTCTGGGTACAATGAATGTCCGTTTAAAATATGGCAATCCATCCAGTAGTTTTTTAGGTCCAGTCTGGACCAAAGAAAGCAGAAAAGGAACATCATATCAATGGTAAATGGACCTGTACTTGTATAGCGCTTTTCTAGTCTTCCTACCACTTAAAGCGCTTTTACACTACATGCCACATTCGCCCTTCCCAAGTCCATCAAACAGAAACTAACTAATTCATACCCATTCGCACACCGATGCACAGCATCGGGAGCAATTTGGCATTCAGTATTTTGCTCAAAGATACATCGACATGTGGCAGGAGGAGCCAGGGATCGAACCAACTACCTTCCGATTAGGGGACAACATGCTCTGACTCTGAGCCACAGCCTCTGAGGGCTGCCTATCTTAATAGAGATGTTTCTGGATGGTAATGATGAATGAACTCAGGGATATATAGTACTTGGTCCTTGAAATTCAGAACAAATCATACATTTAATTTCAATTCAAGTGAAACAGAGTGGATCAAAGCTTTATTTAAATTCCCCAGACAGACCAATTAAAGAGTGATCTGATAACCTAATGGGTTTGACTGGGAAAGACCCATGTGATCATGTCTCTGTCTGTTTCTCTGGATTGTCTCCAAAAACATCACAGGCCTTTGGCCAGTTTGATCCATCCCGCATCTGCTATCTGCTACAACTCCCACAACCAACCACCACCGACACATTCAAGTCAGAGGGGTCAGTCATGCACCCAGAAGCGTCACAAGTTTCCAAGATCCCTATCCCCCAAGCCCACTGGGTCAAAAATAGTCCCTGTTAGCCTTTTATAAATCAGAGTGTTACTATAAAAAGCATTTGGCTGACCAGAAACCTGGGCTGAAGCCACATCACCCTATCTTTAGCTTTATTTATGTGCTGGTGTTGACAGCACCACTTGCAAAGCTTTCCAGTCACCGTTCAATGGGTCACATGTGTCGAGCCCTCGGCCCGATGTTGGAAAGCACCGTCGAGTAAAAACGGTAATCAGTGGGCCTACAGTGCTGGTCAGCCTGCATCCCTTACAGAAACAAACCGCCTAACAGCTGCTGAGTTAACGGCTTGATGATTCTGGCCGTCAGATTCTTTCCATCCACTTAGTGTTTATGGAGCTCTCTTCTGATGACAGATAAGCATGTCCACTATTGTAAAATGATGATTGGCATTTTTACAACTGTCACATGACAAGAACTATTGTTGCATTAGAGCTGAAAAAATAGAAAGATAACTCTGGTTTTATTTGACCAATGTAGGTCAGGCTTCACTGTCTTACTTTTTTATTCATTGCATATAAACACTCATCCCCAGCTTTAGCAGTGAGAGCCTCCCTCATACAGCCTTGTCATGGGAATAACATCTTAATCAGGAGTTCAAAAGAGCAGTCAGCATTATCAGGAAGCTATTAGATATAAAAATACAAAGGAATGTGTTTTACTTATACACTATTATGTGCACTTTAAGTTTTAAAATGTTAAACAGAGTAGTTAGATGAGTCATTCAGCATCGTTTTTCATCATGTTTAGGTAAATTAAATGTGTTTTTTTGTTTTGTTTTGTTTTGTCTGGAGAAAAACATATGGACATATTTTTTAGGAAATATGATCATGATCTGGCTGACATATATTTAGAATATTAGTCTTAATTCAGTGCCTTTATTGTGGCCTTGTGGTGAACTGGTGATCTGTCCTGGATGTATATCCCCTCTCACCCAATGCATGCTGGGTAAGCTCAAGTTCCCTGTGACCCTGAACAGGATAAGCAATTCAGAGAACGGACACCTTTTATTGTTCCACCCATCCATCCGTCAATCCATCATTTTTTCTACCAGACTACAATGTATGAAAGGCAGCAAAATGCATTGGACAAAAATCTATTAAAATGTACAACACAATGCCAAAAAAATAGCAATTAAGCAATTTTAATAAACTCCTTACATTATACCTGCTGATCCAAGCTAAAAAAAAACAGGAATCTTCATGCTGGTGGTTCTAGTATTGAGGTGTTTTTCTTTGTAGCTTGCTTCTAGAGATTTGACCCAGACAACCTACTTTCATTGAATGTGTTTGTATCAAGTGATTGCAACATCCTGATCGTCTGTCCAAATAGAGGTTGAGAAATGTCAGGGTAGTTTCATCTTGTATGTATCATGCATTTTGATTATTAGTGTGTAAAGATAAACTATCAAAGTTTATCTACAAGAGATGATCCCATTTCAAGACGTTTCAGATGAGTTTGAGCATTTTTGTGAATGGCCAGTAGTCTTTACTGGCCAAGAGTGGTCTTACTGAGGCTAATAAGCATTATGTTTTGTGTGTTTTTGTGTTGCAGCCCTTTAGTATATCTTTCTCTTTGTTTCTGTCTTTATAAGTGAGGAGTTTTCTAGGCTTGCTCTTGGTTGTGCGGGTGGGATGGTAAATATGGAATTTGTATTTGTATCCTTTGCATAGAATCTGTGTAATGTATAGAAATCAGTACACGCTAAGGAGTGTGTATACTTAACTTGATTATATGTATATTCTGCTTCTCTGACATATTTCAGTGAATCGTCTGGACAATTTAAAATCATTCATGGCAATATACTGTATATGGACATACCGTATACAGTATATTGACATGAATGATTACACAACATCTAAATGTGAATGATGCAGCACTCTAAGAGCTGTGACTGGCTCGCTTAGATTGAAACTGCTAAAAGTCTAACCCTTTTGGGAGTTGGGGATCAGTCAGCTTGTGCACTTCAAGTTAAAGGAAACTCTGAGGAGAAGGACACAGGACCTTCTTTGAAAAACTGAGTGTTACTCCTCCTCCTCAACCATTTCTCTTCTTCCTCTCTCCCCCCAACCCTCTCTCTCAGGTGTTTTGCCGAGAATATTTCAGAGCAAGTTTGCCCACACAAGGACGATAGGTCTCATCCCACTAAAGCTTCAGTTCAGGACTGATGGCAGAGGCCACATTCATAGTGAACAGAGCCGGTGTAGGTGGACTTTGTGTATGTGTGTCTGCATCTGTGTCTGTGTCTGTGTGTGTGGGCTTGCTACTCTCCTCTCAAGACGACAGCATTGTTACACTAAAACCTTAGAGCTTCCAAATGTGTGGGCTGCCATGTATTAATGTACAAGCGGCTGTTGCTCTTTTAGTGTCTCCATGAAACAATCATTTCAACCATACAGGAGAAAGATGGTCATCATGTCTATTTATAATCCCTTATTGAACCTTGCATTGATCTGTGTTGAGTCTGAGGAGTGCAATCATGCAAATGCTTGTGCCAAGATGGAGACGTGTCAGTGCTTGTAGATGATGTGTGTGGGAGGAGTGGGTCTGAGAGGAATGAATGATTGGAACATTTTCATGTAATTGTTTTGCTGCTAATTTGCAGTTTCTGCTGCTGTCACTTGTCAAGAGATGTAGGTCTGTGGGTGCTCTATATTGGTATTCCTATTTATTACAAATACAAACTGAATAAACAAGTATTTTTATATGAAGATAACTGAGGACAGAACTAAATGGACTTAATGGATCTGTGTGAGATTTAGGCCTGAACTTTATATCTCAAAATTTAGGCCAATATGGACAATAACATCTTCCATGGCTAATCTCTGTCTGATGAGATCATGTAGGCTAGAAAGTCAATTTTTCAATTGAACATTTAATATTCTCATGAATGTCATTGAATATTCAGCAAGAAGTAACGTTAAAATCATACAGAGTGGGATGCAGTTCTGCCCATAGCCTTTTTTGTTACCATAGAAACGGGTTGCTGGGTTCTAAAGGAGAGGGAAGTATGATTAAAATGAATTAATGAAGATGATGGGAAGAAAGCTCATTTTGTGTGCCATCTCCCTTTGTTTCTTTTTCTCATGTCAGACTCATTAATGGTTCTTTAACAAGTGCTCTAATTTTTCTCACATAAACTGCCCAGAATAACATGTACAGTGTAATTCAGTCCTGCAGAATAGTTTTCATAATGCTTTCATTAGCACCTTCTGGATATTGTTTCATTCAGCACCCTTTGTCCTGATCCCTGATGTGAGTCTTTTGTGATCCTCTCTTTCATGATGCCCTCCAGTTGTAGAGCACACTTTAGTGCACTGCTTAGTGCCTCTGTCACTCTCACATGTTTTTATTTTCAAAAGTTCCACGTGTAATATATTAAAGCAAACATCATACTTAATGTGTTTCATCCTTCAGTTTGATGAATTGAGTTGTGAGCTTATTTCCCTGTGCCATAGTTTCAGTGGCTCACACAGTTGCACTGGGTGACATGTTTCTTGATTACAATGAACATGGGCACTTTAGTTTATTATGGGTCAGTCCCACATGTCCACATGTACAACTCTGCTGCTGTAAATACTCACTAGTCTAGTGCAAGTCTGGGGCTGAAAATAGTACAATTTTTACTCCTGTTTGAGTAACATTAGCCAAAAACTATGCCCAACTGTTTTAAAAAAGTGACTGAGCCTAAAAAAAGTGTATATATATATATATATATATATATTCATGACACATTTTTAAAGAAATGTCTTCAGTGGGAACTAAAGGTCTTGGGCCACATACAGGAAGGAAGATTGTCCCATTAATGCATGTTACTAACTTCACTTCTTCCCCGGAGTTCTTAGAGAATGTAAAGTCAGAGGGCATCTAGTGGATGGACGGACAAGGGCAATGACAGGCCCTAGGGAGCCGGTATCATGGCTCGTGAAGAGGACTGTGACCAATCAAATAAATGTATTTCATTAATACGCTGTATCCATAATTGTAGATACAAGGAAGGGGGGCAGTAGGAGTGCATTCTCCTTCAGTGATCAGACGGGACTGAATTGTGTTTAAATAAATTAAATGATAACATTTGCAAGAAATCAAGAGGAACACATTAGGTAGAATATAAAAATTACATTGGTCTTGACAAAATATCTCACTTATAAACTGATGTTTGTCTGAACACCTAATCCTTCATGACTGTATGAAGAATATGAAAAAATCTAAACAAGCAAGGCATGACTGACAATTCTGCAATCTGTAATAATTGACTATACTGCTGCTCTACTGCTGAACGCTTTTCAAACCCCATATATTCGAGTCTGCTTTTGTGTGCATATATTCCAGCTGCTTCTTGAATCAAATTGTTGATTTCCAGCTTCCTGTCTTGATAGTCTGAAATGTAAGAGTGATTACAGTCTCTGAAATGCCATAAATAGCAGGAGTGACGCACACACTCTGTCAAATGTCCATATGACAAGCAGTTTAAACTGTTTTCCTGTTCAGAACATCAAATTACTGTGTTAAATGAATAATAGAAAATAGAAGGCAGAACTATGACCCTTTCTCTCTCAGGGCCTTCTGTCTAAACATTTAAATTCTGTGTCTTCTGCCGCACACAAAACCCTTCATCCTATTTATTTGGTGGTTGTTATGCTGTAAACATTATTAATAAGCTCTTTACAAGTGATACTGTTTCAAAAGAGCCTTGCAAGAGTTTTGAGAATGTAAATGAGTTAAGAATCTGCTTCTATTTAAAGAACAGGGGTATAATGTCAATACTGCAATATAAATATTCATACACAAATACATACAAGTACAAAAATGTAACTTCAGTAAAAGTATGTAAGTACTGTTGCCATCTTAAAGTATCAAAAGTGAAAACTGTCATAGTTCAGAAAAATGTGAGTGTTAATATGATATGTAGCTGTTTGAGATGAAGCTAATTTGAACTACTTTATATACTGTTGGGAAGTTTAATCTATAACAATGCATCATATTTTATAATATCATCATATGTTCTGTAACCTGTAACTATAAGCTGTCAGTTTATTCTAGTTTATTAGTTTATTATTTATTAAGTACCTCAAATTTGTACTTTATTACAGGTTGAGTAAAAGTACTTACTTACAAGTATTTACATTCCACCATTGTTGGAACAGAGCTGTAGCAAACAGGATTAACAGCTTCTCACACTTTCAGTGACAGTGTTATGTGAAACAAGACAGCCTGGCAGCTTCCTACAATCACAGGTCATTTCCACTCAATCTAATTTTAAAGTTAAAGGAAGGCTGGATCATACATCATAGTTTATTTTTATTTTTTTTATTTTTATTTATGATTCCCCTGCAAAAACGAACACCGTTTGTCAAATCTCCACAGTGAATCTGAAGTTTCTGCCAAAATGAGTTTACAGTAAAAAAGGACAGCTGGAGCATATCAGTCACAATGATGCAACATAACGCACCAGTGAGTTGTGTTGCTGTGCAGCACCATTCCTGTCAGTGAATCAATTTATTGTGTAAATGGAAAACCCTAACAGCCCATGACCTTTCTCAACTGCCAGTAATTGCAGGCAATTTATATTAGTCAAACATAATTTACTGAAAGAGCAGGAGATGCTGAAACAACTAAGAGCAAGTTTATTCCCACACTCTACGCGTCATTTATTGCACCATTTCTGGGGTCATTTTAAAGGGAAAACATTTTGGTTTTCAACCTTTTAAGATTTCAGTTTCCATTAGTAAAATATTAACAGGAAGCAGACGTCCTACATGCGCCACTAACTTCGTTGGTGGGAACTTTTATAGCGGGTATTCAAATGAAAACCTGTATGCTCTGAATGCAATCAGTGGTATTAAATAAGATGATAAAAAGGTATTTGCCTCCAGATTAAATGTAATCAAACATATTGCAATTAAAATGCAAATGAGCACTGTATATGAATCTGTACCTAATCTCCACACCTCTGTAATGTATGAAGAAACGACCAATCACTCAAATGAACAAAGAACTGGTCGCTCACAGAGACGTCTTCCTCAAACTCTAAGGAGATCCGTATCACAAAAAATACAAATTAGATTTCGTGCCTCAACTCTCCCAAAGCCACAAGAGATGGAGATACTCAAACCATTAAATATGCACCATATCAGGACAGTTAGGTGTTTCTAATATTGGAAAACAGAGGTAGGCACTCTTGTTTTTTTTATTGAACCTTCAGTTGATACAAATAAAAAGTTTAGTTGCTGCAGCCTTATTTAATTGATCAAGTTGTAAAGACCTCTTTAAATAGTATATTTACTATTTATAGTGGTTATGAATGGTGGTCATAGCATTGAAGTCCTTCCAAGGAGTCAGATTTATACTTTATCTTCAAAGTAATTTGGCAGCAGGAGTTAAGTTTTGTATTTTTATTGAATTAAAACAAAAGTGATCCACTTCTGGCATGACAGATGTATTAAATAATAAGAGGTTTTTGTGCCTAGTGGTTATAGGAATATTCAAACATTTTGAAAAATTCTGCATAGTTGCACTCTAGCCAAAGGTTTGATGAAAAAATAGATACCACTGTTATGTCTGTACAGTCGGCAAGCCATTAAATAAGTATATTTTTCATAAAATGAATATTTTATGCAGTAACTTTGTCTCTAGTCATTTGGTGCTGGCAATGTAATATAGGTGTGGTAAGGTAATGTACAGCTTGTCTTTACAGCTTTTTCATTGTAAACAGCTGCCTGCTGCAGCCAAAAATGACAATGATCAGACAAAATAAAGACAATGATCTGTAAGAAGTAAAAATACTAAAATAGAGTATACCTACTAATAATAAGAATAACTTCAGAGGTGATAGACATTTGTGAGTTCACATCAAGTAGTCATGTGATCCTTGTTAATAATATAATAATTATTAATATAAAATATTGATTATAGCTGTTTCAATGGTTCAGCAAGATTCAGGTGGAAATTTGATATTCAGGGTATTATAATGTTTATTAGTGTCATATTCACACTAATGGAAGACTTATCAGAAATGTCCAGCAGAAGTACTGGATGCAAGCCTCTAACAGCTACAGATGGGGAAACTGTCAAGTTTGGAGCCAGAGTGAAACTACTGGATCTTAAAACAAGCTTAAAATAGCCGAAGCTGTGGGGAAACACAGAACAGGGAGGAGGGATTGGGAAAAACACTTGTCTGTGCCGGTAACTGAGCAATGGAAAACCGGTTGGCCTCCTGGGGAAACCGGCCACTGCTCCACTGTTCCTCTCCTGGGAGTGTCCGTCCATATGTGGTGAATTATCTCTCATTTCCCAAGCTACTTGATGTGATTGGAAATCTCACGCCCATTTCTTTCTGTGGCCTTGCACCCCAAGTTGGCCAGCTGAACCATCCCTATCCTCAGATGATCTGTTGGGACACATCAAGGCTAAAGTTGGGGGCTCATTACCTCCCAAACGTAATGCTTGACCCCATGTCACAAGCTAATCCCTTCCCCTCTGCCCTCTCATCTCCCTCAGGGTCCTCTTCAGTGTACTTTCTTTTACTTGGAACTATTCTGTGCTTTGATTGGAACCGATAGCTGGAGATAAAAATAGTCTAATATAAATGGGCAGTGGGTGCGTAGGCTAGCAGCAGCATTGTCTGTATATTTGGTGAGTCATTGCACATTGACGAATACACACATGTACAAGTGAATATGTAAATGTGGTTATTTTTAGATTTGCCATCTAATTTTTCCATTGGTGTTTTATTTTCCCCTCCATTTCATGCATGTAGGAACATTACAGATTGTTGGTTTACCCCCTAACAGTCTATTAACTCTAACCTTGGAGATGAAATACTGCTGCTAACCTTCACACAGATGAGGCCTGCTCCTGCGTAAGTGTGTACGTCATCATTATTTCAAATCTGTGATTCTTGACTCTATTTTTAAAAAATGCCTGAATATTTGTTGATAGTGTGCTATAAATTATGGAGAAAACATGAGCACATTCTGTCTATTACTGACACTAAAGTACAATGTGTACTAAAAAAACACTTGTTCTTCCAGTGACGGTCATAACATTAATATAGCTGTCTCTAGATATTCAGTTTGGGTTAATAGGCCTTTTTCATGGATTACATTTCATGACACAACAGAAAAAAACCACAGGTGTAAATCATAAAATTAATAATGTCTGAGTTCCATTTAGCTTTAGTTTCAAGGTCCTGGTATTATGAATGCTGGCTCACAGTCAGACAGTCGTGACTTATATTAGGGTACTTAAATAGAGTCATTGTTAGTGTTATTAGTTACACCTGTGATTTTATTCTTTAGATGGGAATAGGATAAAACAAAAATAAAGCTGATACAACAACACAGCCCTGGGAAATAATCATGTTATCAAGTTTTAAGGCTAATGTGTTAGCAAACAGTTACATCCAGCAGACACGTAGAAACTATTAATTGGAGTTATATTTCTGTAAATCAAATATTCAGCCCATCTTGTAGCTCTGGTTTTATCTCCACCACCTCCTGAGTAACAGATCTGGGTCTTTATTCTTCCTACTGCTTTGCTTTCTTCACAGTTAGTTGCTCACTTTTTTGTTTTGTCTGCCCTTTTATATTGATTTGTTAAATTTTAAATGTTGAATTCATTTCAATTCTAAAGCAAACAGCTGGCAACAAAAATAGCAGACAGTCAAATATGAGCGAGTATCCAATATTAATTAAACTTGTCAACCTGTCACAGCAGGCAAATGGATGAGCATGTAGCATCTATTCAGTTTGTAAAGCTTTGTCTTGTGAATGAGATGTGACTAGTTTGTTGGACACTGGTGGGTGAGTGTCATTCAGTGGACCTTCAATTGTTGAGCTATTCATAGCAACACTTTGGTCTGAATATAGCTTTGCTTGCCTGTTAGGTCGTCTGGGTCAGCATTTATAAGGCCTTAATCAGAGACTGGAGCGTGCTGCTAATGCAATTAGAAACACAGGGCAATTTCAGGCTGTCTCATTAGATTAAAAGTGTTCTGGTTTATAATGTGGAAGCTAGTTAGAAAAGAAAATATTTCATGCAGGGAAATGTTGCTACAGAGAGGCTCAGATGTACAGTACAGTTTATGCACATATAAGACATACTTTTGAAGATACTTTTGAATTTAAATGAAATTATGCAGTTACAGTGCTTGCAAGATGTTTTAATTCTTTGATGTGTTAAATTATATTAAATCACGTCAGCATTTACAAGCATGTTACTTCTTATATATGGTTTTACAACAATCTTCTTGTATCAATTTATCTTAATTAGGAATCAGTGTGATAGCAATGAGCAGATGTGTTTAACATAAATGAATAACAGGTACATGCAGTGTAAATTACTATGAGTACTGAAGCCAAGGTTAGAAAAAAATAAATCTAAAATTTACAGGAAAGAAGTCTGCTTTTTTAAAGTTATGACTTGAAACTTGAAATATTAAGACTTTAATCTAAATTACAACTTTTCTTGTAAAATGACAACTTTTTCTGTTCATGGCCCTACTGCTGTTGTAATAAATAGGCAAAATTTTGCAACAAATGAACAGGTCTACAGCAATAAAAAAAATGACAAACTTAAAACATAAGCAAACATCATGTCCCAGACACAAGCCTACACATGTATTTAACATTGATCCTATGACTGAAATATACATAATTTTTTAGACATTCATGGTCACTCAATGAATTCAGTGCCCTACATCGGTCCATTTGGCCAGGGCAGTAAGCAGGACAGACATCACAGTATCGTGCTGATTAGATTGAAATCTTCAGGGGAACTCTCTCCTGGTTAGTTTTGCTCGGCTGTTTGGGGTTCTGGTAGGACAGTCTCACAAATACAACAATGAGGATGGTTCCTGGAATTAAAAAAAGAAAACCAAAACACTGCTATATTCAACAACATCACTATGTCAGTGCTTATTTCTTTGTAAAATATAGTGAATAGGCACAGTATGACAACGCCTAGAAAGATCTAAACAATCCAGTACAATGGCCGTGCAACAAAGACTGCCAAATACTACTTTTGTAAAGCTTGTAAAGAAGCTTGTAATGCATATGTATATGATGCAATACAGTACCCACCAATCTCTCTGCTTACCTATGACTGCAAAGGTGCCCAGAAGAATTCCCACTGCAGATTGAATAGTTGGCATGCCCTGCAACTGCTTGGCAGCCATTTTGCAGTTCCCTCTGATGTTGCAGGGACACACTGTCACTAACAGGACAGGAAAAGGGCAAAACAACTCACAGATCAGGGCTTTTTATCATCACACAGAGAACTTCTGACTGAACAGGAAATACAATTGATAAAATGGATTTAGGATTGATGTTTGATGCCGAGATTCTTCACAACAATTTAAGTTATAGCCCTTCCTCCAACCAAAAACACTGGTCAGATAAAGACTGTTCAGCTTATAATGAATGAAACATTTATAATAATTCATATAAACGCTGTACAGTAACGTGAAAGGCATAAAATTTTTAACTGCCCGTACAATGACTATTTGTTTTATTTGATTGTCATATAGAAGTTTACCTAATTTAACTGTAAAATTGCAGGCAGGGAAAACCAAAGGACAACACCTTCTTGACACCCCTTATTGTATTAACCATACAGTTTATCGAAATGTTTTATGTATATAAGGTGTCAGCAGGCTGTACTGGGCAGAACACATTCTTAAGAGAGCTGTGTAATCACAAGCCTGGAAAAATCATTTGTAAAGCCCCATTGCATCAGTATCAAACAAGAACAGCACTAGGACAAGCTGGCACACAGGGGTTGATCCCTATTGATTGTTCCTATGCTCTTGCCCCATAACCTCCCTGTGCTCTCTTTAGCAAATCTGCATCAAAGTCATTACCTGGCAAGTTTATGAAGGTGCTCCTGGGAGGAGAGCTGCTGTCAGAGATAGTGAAGGGCACAGTGTAGACCTCAGGAGCCAAGTATGGGATGTTTAATGACAGGTTAGTGTGAGTATCTGAAGGACAAAAACACTTGACACTTAAAAATGTAGCTATTATTAATTAAAAAAGTAAATAAATAAAATTACACACACAATTTACAGTTTTCTACTACAAAAGGAGTAAAAATCAAGCGAAACCACATCCATACAACTGCATAACTACACAGCACAGCGAATGAGAGAGAGTAATGGAGTTGTGTATGCAGAGGTCTGGAGTGTGTGACTCTTTATCTTATCTCTGTAAATCAGTGTAAGATACACGCCTGGCTGCATGACGTAAAAGCCCTGTCCTGTAAAGAGAAGTGTTTTATCAAGCTGTTTGAACCCTTATCTGAGGGTCTTAAACTCCACGCTTGTACCTCACCATCATTCCCCTTCATGTTTCTTTTGTCATTCAGGAAAACACGAGCTGTGCAGCACTTCTGTAGGGGCGGTTAATGCATTTTATCCACTATTTGCACTGTTTCACCTCTGATGTGACATTTTTCACAGGTTGGATCTGCGACCACCTGCCTACCCAGAGCTATTTTGGATGATTGTGACACCAGAAAATGTAAATGGGTAACAGGAAGACAGGATGTATCGCATTTCTCTCCTGAATGCTGTGAACAGCCATTGAGAGTGGACGTAAGAGGAATAAGAGTGTGCTGCCTCATTAACTGAATTTCTGAATTGAAAAGAACTCAGTTATTATAACTTGGTAGAATTGAGAGTCTCTGAATGACTTGAGATGAATAGCCATCACACACACACACACAAACACACACACACACACACACACAAACACACACACACGCGCACAGGTGTTCTTTTTTTCATGAGAGGTTGGTGGTGCATGCAAACGGTGCAACTCTACAGCAGACATTATACTGGCACAAGTACACATTATTGGTACAACCATTACTGGCTGCGACCAGGTGCAAAGCATTCTGGGAGATTCCTTTTTTTAGCCTCCATTAGCTGGCAGTAACCCAGTGGTGACGCCAAAGAAATTACACACAAGATATAATTACAACTGGGCTCAATCAATACCGACAGGAACAGGAGAGTGAAAGAGGGAGATTAAAAAAAAACCTGAGAGGAAGTGGTTGAACTGACTTAATGACAGACGTCATAGCAGTAAATTGTTTGCATTAAATGAGCCCAACACTAGCAGTTTACAACTGCAAAAAAAGGATAATTACATTGTACCTCCCATGCCAGATAGGACTGTAGAAATTATGCTGGAAGAAAATAGAACAGGGCAATTTGCACATCTTCAGGACCAGATCACTCTTGACTGTCTGTACTCATGGATGGCATACTGCCTATTTTAATTCATACAAGTCAAAGTAACTAAAACACTTAGCACACTGTGACAAACTCAGTGCCCACTCACTCTATTTAAAAATCTATTTATCAGTAATGTCATATTGCACCGCCTTGTGTTTGGTGTTTTGATTTCTCTTGTCTGATAATGTAATGTAATGTAATGGCTCCAGTCTGAGGCTTAAATAAGAGGTAACCTAGGACAAGATTCACCACAACTTGCTGTGTTCTGGAGTTTGAGGACAAATGTAAGCCACACTGTACCTGCATATGGTCGTCAGATTTGGTCATGATTTGTGGGGTGATTTGGGCTAATAACTACATCCATTTAGCACCACTCTAGTTGGCTTTTACGCTACATTGGCACCCAGAATCAGACCAGAGTACTAAGGCATAATTGATACTTGATACTACCAAATGATAATTAAAAGACCCAATAAATGTATGTAAAAGTTATTTTGATTATGATTGGCTACAATTAATGTCATATTTTTTAGCCTGCAAAATCAATGTAGAAAAGTAACTTAAGATAACTTCTCCTAACAATGTGACCTTATTTCACTGTCCTCTCTTTTCACCTCTGCTATGGGTTGACTGGGTTTATCTAGATTGCATTCACCTCACCATTAATAGGTGTTAGCTTCCAGTTACGTCTGACTGTGGCATCACTGCGCAGGGAGAAGTTCAGTCGTCCTCCATGCTGTGGCCCATCACTGTCCCGTGAGGCAAGCACCAGAGCTTGGTCCTCCCAGCGAGGTGTACACAGGTACTTCCAGGAATAGTCTCCAACCAGCACCGGACTGTTGTCATTCACGTCCAGGATTTGGACAGTCACCAAGGTGGACGCAGATAAGGAAGAGTTTCCTAAGAGAAACACAAGAGACAAATACAAATAGGCTACAGCTGAAGTGCTGCATCTTCATTGCCATCTTCATCTTAATGTTGTATTTTTTTCTTGATGATGATACTCCAGCATCACAGTTCTTGTAGCCTAACCTTTTGCTGGTTGTTTTCGGTTTGTATTGCACTTAAACTGCTTTGTCTTGAGCTTTTCTGTAACTTTGTCTCTTCTTCTGTACTGTATTCTTAAGACACTAAGTTTGTCTGTATAGATGTGCACAGACTTACAGTATGTGTGTAAAGATAATTCAATAGAAAAAAATCAAATAAATGGGACTAAAGACTTATTACATTTAAGATAATGTGTATAAAATACAAAGATCAAATCATACAACATCTTTTATTTTTAGTATTTATGAAATAATGAAAGGGATCTTACGTCCATCTACTGCAATGACCTCCATGGTGTATGTGCTGTTCTCCTCTCTATCCAAGGCCTGCACTGTCTTTAGTTCACCAGAATACTTCCCTATTGAAAAGTATTTCTTGGTGTCCCCTTGAAGAGAATATCTGCAAGAAAACACGTGCAACCCTGTAAATATAAACTGTGATACTTCATGAAGTAGAGATTCTTGCAGCATTCATCAGTTCTTAGACTTACCTGATTGGGTGAGAATCGGGGTCATAACCTCGAATAGTGGCGATAACCCGTCCTGGTTCCTCGCCCTCTCTGACAGTCACCTCATAATGGCTTTGAGACAAGACTGGACCTTCATTCACATCATCAACATAGATGGAGACTGTTGCTGTGGAGGCAGGTCCATATCGGCCACGGACCAAAGCCACTGGGTTCTGAGCACTGAGCACGAGGATGTACTCACTTTCCCGCTCAAAGTCCAACACCTATAAGAACATACGTACACAAAAGTACACAAACACAGTGTTAACATCCTTCAGAGTTTACAGAGTTTTGTTGATCTGGTAAATGATGAGATATGAATTATGTGTAATGTGTAAAAAGAATGCCACAAAGTGCGGGAATTGCATTAAAGGGCAAGTTCACCCCAATTGTAGATAACATTTTTATCCCTGACACTTTTGACAATTCTGATAAGCCCCAATACAATAAAAGAATATTTATATCCCCAATT
>NW_023339663.1:11279680-11290258 GCF_004916995.1 Morone saxatilis | reverse complement strand
AGGAGGTAGTGGCACAGTGAAGAAATAAATATAATTACACAGGACAAAAAGTGTAATAATAATAATAATAATAATCTTAAGACAGTTTTATCTAATTTATCAACCCAAGGCACAAAAATTATAATTTAAAAAAATGTAAACCCACAGCAACTGATTGTCTATGTTGAAAAGACAACCACATTTTACAGATGGTTAAAAGCGACATATATAATCACATCTTAGGAGAGCTAATGTTGATGCTAGTTATCTAGCATGCTAATTTACATAAACCGTTTGTCAACTAGTAAGCTAGCATTATGCTAACACTAGCTGACCTAAGATGTGACAGTGACTATATGTCGCTTTTATCTTTTAACCTTCTTCAGAATGTGCTAGTCTTTTCCAACAAGACTTAAGTACAGGAAAGTGGGTGGGACTAGAACGTTACATCGATATAAATTTAAGAGAGTAGTTGAATTTCTATGGATTATAGTTAAATATGGGCACTCACAGTCAACACTCACACGTTAAAGAAAAACAGCATATTATCTGTAGACACAGTATAGTCCTGTGTCCAGTCCCTTCATTTTACGCTGAAGGAAACTAGATTTACTGCCATAGTTTTGCTGTATTTCCAATATGAACCAGACACTGGTCACTGGGAAATGAGCCAATTGATTCGCTGTGTCACTAATGAAAGACTTTCCATGATGATATACTGAGAGTAATTGCTATGTGTCAGTGCAATAAATACCCCTATATAAACTGCAAGCTAATTTGTTTAAACATAATGACATTGATTCAATATGTAAATTCACAAATAAATAAAAACAAATAAATGTATCAATACATTTTCAAAAACATTTGACTTCTCTGGGCTGTACAGTATTATATTTGGCTCCAAAGTTTTGCAGCAAAATTGGGAGTAGCAGATTTCAAGTGTTAGGATTACTGTAATCTGGACACTAAAAATAGTAACTGTGACCTGTTGACTTAGTTTGAAGGATTAAAAATGTTGTTTCACAGTGGAGGTATGAAAAGATTAACAACTGTTAAATGATAGTAAAGTGCAGTCAGTGATTTAAATACAAATATTTCACAGATTTTAGAGGCAGAAGAATCCAACATAAAGCAAAGGAATCATATCATTTTGTAATCTTTAATCTCTAATGTATTTGATCATTTTATTGCAATCTTCTGAATCCTGCACTGTATTTGCTATCAGGCTTTAACCCTAACCCTTAAACGTGTTCTTTCTGCCCATGAAACAAGACATCATTAAACCAGTGTTGCCTGACATCGTGTTGCTCAGGCTGAGTAGGTCTTTGTTGCCAGGGAGAAGAAACGCAGACCTTGGAGGGTACATGAGTACTGCGGTTAAGTGACGCATCAAACTACTCAATGTGTTATCAGTGCAGCAGAACATGTGCATGGACTCTCTTGGGTCCACAGTCATCTGAACCACTATATTACTCAAAGTCCTCACATGATGATACAACTAATTCACTAATAAAAGCATCAGTGAAATGTCATTATCAACCTTTACTATCTTCACTACCTTCGTTATGTTTTTGTTACCTTAGAATGGGCCTTTTATATCTACAGACACTCGCTTTTCTCGTGTTTCACGGCCACAGATGCCATTCGACATTTCAAATTCCTTTCGAATAGGATTTATTTGACCATATACTGTAGAATATTTTAGCCTCCAAATGATACTGAATAATCTTCATTCTAGATATATAAAATATATTAAATTGAATATCTCCAGTCTTGCCATTGTTTTCTATGGTGGGCATGGTGAATAACCCAGGTTAAATTCACAAACTCAGTGAACCATTTTGTTCGTAACATTTTTGCTTACCTGCCGTCTTACAAAACAACTTGTCCTGTGCTGCATCCATTTTAAATGCAGCAATTCAATTTCCTCACTCAGTGTATTATTATGTGAGCAGCTTTAAAGCCTTTGCATAAAGTATTCCAAGATATAACAAATCTTTTCTGCCATTGAAGTTACACCATTCTGACATCATTCTGATTCTTTAAACTGATGACTCATGCATTCAGTTAGTCATGGATTAGTATGTATTAAGGAGGATTTATCACTTTAAATTAATTAATTAATGGTAACTATTACATTGGCCTGATTAATTCAACTGTTACGACCAGCTCCAAGTTACATAAACTACAAATTAAGTTTACTTTCATTTTCTTCTTTAACAAAATGCTTTTACATTTGATGTGATGTCTTATTTCTCCTGTTCTCTTCATCATGATTAGATTCCCCTCACTTCCCCATGTTCATTATACATTTACCTCAGTCGGCAGCCTCAAGCCTGTGTGGTAAACTGCCATTAGTGTCTGCTCATACAATCTAATTATTCACTTGGGCTGTGAGCAGTGTGTAATTTCTAATAATGAAATGTGTCTGCCTTCTGGCGCTGACCTCACACTGTAACACGATGAATTAAGGGATTTGCTCAAATGCATTTTAATCCACTGGTGTGTCCTTTACTTGTGAAGGATTTACTTTTACTAAAGAAAGCTTAATAAACAACAGCATCCCTTCTAGCTATACAAAGTTAGTTACAGTGAAATCTCACTGAGCTTTAAAAAAAACGGCTGCTCAAAGAGGCAATAAAAAAAAATAATCTGTATAATTTCTAAAAAAACAGAAGTTCTTGTATGTAAATCTGAAATAATACGATCCATTTTTAGCTTCTCGACATCTCCTGCTTTATCTCACCGGAGCGTGTGCAAATAACAGTTCAATCACATTTATCAACTCCCACAGAGAGGATGAAAATAATAGACTGTCTCCTGCCTGGCCCACTTAGAGAGAGCAGACCATTAGCGTATACACACACAAACATGCACACATAGACAGACACACACTCATTCCCCCACGCCTCCCTAAAACGCCCTGCTGGATTATACAAGGCAGGCGAAGGGTGATGAGCCCTGGGGACAGGAGAGATTATTTGGCTAAAACATTCCATTGTCATCTGGACTCTTTTTTTTTTGAGGCATGTGGGACTTAAGTATTGACGTATTGGAATATTCTTTTCTAACCTTACTGTCGGTGCCTCACATATACACACTGGGATATTAAAATCGTGTCCTCGTAAAAATGACTTGAGGTACATGTGACTGCTATTTTGACACGTACTGCTACTAATGATCTCTTAGGACTGCACAGACACCAAGGACAGACAAGCCATCATGCCAGAAATTGTCCTTGACATTTGTGCTCCTGAGGGGATAAATGTGTTTGTACTCTCTCATACCTTAAACAGGAAAAAGAAAACACAGCGTGCCACTTTAATTTGTAATGTTCTCATCTGTATCTAATCAATAAGGTGGTCAAATGTGTGTTTACAGAGGTTGCAGGATGGTTGGTGTTGTTAACCTTTGAAAGTACGAGTGTAACCTCATTGGTCTGCTTGTCTGTCACTAATGTGAAGACCTCCTCCTCATTTCCAGACTCTAAGCGGTAGTCCACCTGCCAGCTGTCTCCTCCTCGAACATCTGCATCCCCTGCCAGCACAGCTGTAACTGTGGTGCCCACTGGAGCGTTCTCTGGGATGTGAAAGGGCCCATACTGAAGAGGAAGAGATGGAAAATGTATAATTACCTGGCAGGAACCATTCATTTGTTGACAAGATGCAAAATGCACTTAAATGTATAGTAAATATAAATATATGTCAATTACATGCTCACACCAAGCCCAACTCACTATATTTCCCAGAAAGATCTTAAAAATGCAATTATAAGGTTGTTCTAAAGATATACTAGAGGAAAGATCATTGAAAGTCAAACAATAAAGATATTATTCTCAACTGACTTTGATGCAAAATTGCAACGTCATCGACAGGTTTTTTGTTCTGCTGTGACACTATGTGACAGTATGTGAATATAGGTTTGCCCCCTCTTGCCCTCCTGGTGTTAGCTAACCTTTATTCACACACTTCTGTGTGTTTAGACAGCCGTTTAATCTGCCACTCACAGATGTCCTCTAGTGAAGCAGCCATGCCTCTGATCTGGCTGCCCCATCCACTGGGTCGCTGAACCCAGCCCTGTCACCACTCACCTCCCACATCACCCCCTATAGCGCTGCCTTCACATCGCCATGGAAAAAGCTGCACTACTCAGGCGTGACCTGCTCAAGAGTATTTTCCACCTCTGTGATTGTGTGTGTGTGTTTGTGTGTGCACACACACATATTTGTTTGTAACTGCTTGAAAATGAGCATTCGGCAGTGGTTGAAAGATGCAGGGTTAAAATCCTAAAGTGTCAACTGGAGCAATAAAAAATAAACATATTATTTGATCTTTTATTAAATCTGTATTCAACAATACTGTCTCATATTATTGGTCTGTATAACCATGCCAATTTCATCTGTTAATTATCCCAGTCCATGCATCCTTTTAATTTGTCACTATGGTCTGACAGAACCAGAACAGCCAGTCACTGGTTTCCCATTATCACAGCATGATGACTCTCCCACGTAAATCCCAATTCTCATGGCATTTCTCTCCTCTATTATGCGGCACATGTGGGTGAAAAGTGTGAGTATTTTCTCTAACTGCCTATCTTTAGCCTATTTTTCTTTCATACCAGCACCTACGCCAAAATGAGGGGAACCACTGTCCTATTTCATGCTGGGCCTGTGACTATAGCAGTGATGATTGCTCAACTAGATCACTACAGGATAAAAATAGACATTGGAGGTAGTTCCCAAAGAAGTTTTACTATCACAAATACTCTATGTGTACAGTAGGAAAAAAAAGTAAATAATTGTGGGATTTACTTAATTGCTAATCTTTTTTTATTATGTTTTTGTGCATTTTATGCCTTTATTAGACAACTCAAAGTAGTGGGACAACAGGAAATGAGGGCCCCGGCAAAAAGCCAACAAGGGGTGTGGGGCCATGGTCGGCGCCTTAACCCACCAGGGGACCCCACAATTGTTTATCATATAACACATTTTTTTTTTTTTTTTTCTGTATAGACTAGAATTGAGAAATGTCTGTTGAGTCTTTGTTTTCCTTTGTCAGCTGAGAAAAAACTGTGCTGGAATCTATTCTAACTAACATGGATACGCTAAAGAAAAAAAGAAAAAAACTTTGTACAGCCACTTTTAAAACAGGGAGTGTATATTTAAAATATTTTGGCTGGAGAGTCACTTTAAGTGTTCTCTTGTGTGGATTCATACCAGTAAGAATTAAAGAACCACCTGATACAGACATTTCTGTGAGAGTGTAATACCTATCACAACATTGATTCTTATGTCATTTCTAACACGTTAATGGTATCATTGTGTGGTTGTGATGTAGATTTGACCATAAATGAGTGGAAACTTTGAGTGGAAGCTTTCTTTGAGAGTAGTTTCCACTACTCTCAAAGAAAGCTTTATCAGATTAAACTCTTAAAACACAGTCCACTTAGAGTACAGAGAACTGAATAAAACTTCTCTAGTAACATGGTGCCATCGCTATAAGCTCGAGATTAGAGGGCATATCTAGTTCCCCGCCAGGAAAATTAGATCAGCTGAGCGGATTCACAGTCCACTGTCCAATAGCCACCGATGATGGCCTGCCTTTTTTTCCCCCAAAGGTATTGTTTATCATGCCCTGAGCAGACTGTTGTAATCAGAAGTGTTTGTGTTTGTGTGTGTTGTGTGTCCATTTTAACATGTGCTTTCGTACCTCATGTTGGGAGAAGACTGGTGGGTTGTTGTTCTCATCCTGCACTGTCACGACCACAGTGCAGGAACTGTTTAGACCTGCCAAGGACATCATCATAGCTTCTGTTAGTGACTCAGGGTCAGCCCATCACACAAATAAACTATGCTGAAGGAACGGCAAGTACCTCATCTTGCCTCCATCACATCCCGATCCATGAGTCAGACAGATCACATCATCTGTAGCATACATACATCTCCTGGATGCTATAGACGCAACAAAGCCACTGACGCACTAGCTTACAAAGCTAAAATGTCATGCTACTTCCTGGCACAGTAACTGCTTTATAATTGTTTTATCACTGCTTCCTTTTCTCTGTCTCTCTCCTCTAGATGCACCTTAAACGTAATGTCCTTAGAACAACTTGCAACTCAATTCAACAACTCAATCTCCCACCTATTTCTTCATTATGACTTTCACTGTGATTGGCCATGCAGTCCACACCATCACCAGTAAAATAACAGGGATGATGATGGGAAATCTGGTAATGTAATATCTATTTTAGGGATGCTATTTTCAAACTGGAATACTTAATTTAGCTTTCTTCCATAACTTGGATTTTTCTAATTTGAGCTAGCTCCGAATGTAAGCCAGGAGAACCAAAACACAACTACTGTATCTGCCTCCAGACTGTCTAAATATTTGCCTACATAATATAAGTATAGGAGTGGAAGCAGGGGAAATAAGTAAGTATAAATAAGCTTTCAGCCTTATTTGTTTTGTGTACAAAGATATCATCTAACTGATTTCCTTTGCTTAAGGGAATTATTTTAAAATAACATTTGTGGGAAAGCAACATAGATATTAAAGTAAATTAATCATCTTTTTGCTAATAGTATTTTATAAATACTATAAAAACTAATAAAAACTATTCCAATCATTTGATCAAATTATCTGATTCAACAACAGCAAATACTAGCACCAGTATTCTACATTCCTTAAAGAAGTGAAAATTGCATTTGTGCCTTTTTGTGAGACCTTGTGAGGTTGCAAAAGAAAAAAATCATGAATTGAATGAATTTTGCATTTAAAGTCACCTTTGGCATCCTCAGCAGTGATTGTGAGGGTGTATTGAGGAGCTGTACCCTCCATACTGTCTGCCTGGACGGAGATGACCCCTGAGTCACGGTCCACTCTGAAGAGGGCACGAGGACTCTCAGGAATTTGTCCAACTAAACGGTAGAAGATTCGCACATTGTCCGTCTTGGGATCATCGTTGTCGGCTGCTTGCACTGTCAGGATTTCTGTCCCTAGGGGAAGACACCATTAAAGAACAGTAAAGGTAGGCTGACTGAAAGGTAAGAATATCTAACTGATTTACTGTGATAACATCTCGGAAGATACAACAAATTCTTTCTCCAATAATCTTTTTTTTGTTCTACATTTTTAAATGAAAATCTCAGCTTTACAAAACACTTCAGGCAGATTTCTGTTATACAGTCAAAGAACATGAAATGTTTTTTCTCTTCAATATGTTACAGCCACATAGCACAGTGAATGGGAATAAGGGGGAGGAAGGATAAAACAATGGCTCTCTCGTTTAATCCTCACTCAGTGATCCCATTTAGATTAACAGATTGTCCTGTCTAATGCATTTCCCAGAATCAACCGTTTTAAAGCATCAACAAAAAACCTTTTATGCCGGGACCTGATATGTCACAGCACACCATGTGCTTTTTATGAGCATGGGTAGAAGTGAGGGTGCTTTTCCCCCTGTGTCCTGGCAAAAATCCCAATCTGCTTTCACAAAAGGTATCTGGCACTCTCGGCCCTTTCATCACTACAACATCCCTTCCAGCCAGTGTTCTCTACCTTATTGTGAAACAATATTCCCATTATAGTGTAAATGTGACAATGGGTTATTCAGAGGTCTCATTGTGTTGTTTTATGATGATCTCTAACTTCACAAGTACATATAACTGTCATAAATAGTAGAGTATTTTAAGTACATGGTGGTTTTATGGTTTTTGGTCAATATTTTCTCATACATTGCAGTAGCAAAAGTGAGACTATTAATGGATTTTTTCGTTACAAGAAAGTTCCCAAATATTCTTTGACATCACTAAAATATATAAAAAGCTGTCAGCTACCTCGGGCAGCCAGTTCCTTGACCACGGTATGGTATTGTGCCTGTGGAAAGGTGGGTCTGTTATCATTGGCGTCGCCTACCATCACCCTCAACTCCACAGGTTTGGCAATTTCTCTGCCATCTGGACGCTCAACCACAATGCTGATCTGGAACTGACCAAGCAAAAAGAGAAACACAATATTTGCCTGAAGAGTATCAAAAAAACAGAGTGGTTCGACATGCATATCTAGCCCTGCAGGGGACTAGTAGACCAGTGCAGGATGTGATGGGATAGGATCCTGCAAAAAGTATTAAACTGGTAAACAAAATGATGGATGGCTGGATGGAAATGAGAAACAAGCTGCCTGAATCTTTATGTTTATTATTCTGCACCTCTGACAGGTGGAGGCACAACGCTTACAATGTGAAAAGGCTCCACCATCACTCATGCAGAATACAGACTGATTGATGAAGCCGATCCAGACAAGAGATATTTGGCATTTAACACTTCTACAGATTATCAATCGTTTTTTGAAGTGATGGTAAGTATGCATCTATAATCTTTCAATCACTATGGGTAGCAGAATAGCGTATGTGTGCTCCCTGCTTTTTCTTCACAGCGCACTTCGATCAACATTATGTACCCTTTAAAACTACTAATACATTTCAGTGTATTGAATAGTGTTGTAGCACTGATAAGAAGTTGAGGTTTTCCCATCTCTTATTCCTTTCAACTAAGAGTAAACTAAGACATAATACGTCATTTTCAACCTTCCATTAAATGATCACTACAGAAGACAGAAAATACAATATGCTAGAGTCATGTGTTTAAACACTAATCAGATCCACTGTTATAGCTCAGTCTCTCAGTGTTGTTCTTTGGCTACTTGAACATTTGTGCCAGAATCTACTGTTCAGTGAGCCGTTCAAAGCTCTCAGGAGATTAAGCTGTGTGCAAAACTCAAAAGTAAAATCCAAACAAATGATCTTTAATTTGTAATCCTACCATGAATAATGATCCTTTTCTTAGCCTAAAGTGAACAAAGTTTGAAATTAAGCTTTTAGCTTTATAGTGCTTTATTATTTTTTTTGCCACGTTCAACGAACATACTAGAACTGTGCTTTTCAGCTTTTGGGTTGTTTCATTAATTATCTCTGTTCAGTTTAAAAATAGACTGTACTCAGCGCTGTAACAATAATGTGCACCAGGGTGCGTTTAACTAAAAGATAATTAAGCTGTAAGTAATATTACAAAATTGAATTAAAACAGGAGCTTCCTTTCAATTAACTACATGAGAAATTGTTTAGTGCCGTGACAACATATCATGTGTGGTTCTGTTGGTTTTAATACCGAGAATATTTTGAGAATGATAACATAATGAGCTTTTGAATCTTATTAAACTTTATAAAGATTATAACTGCACTCATTTACTGTCATGTGTGACACAAACACAGTATAAACACAGACATAAAGGCTTCTGTCTTTCATTCGAGTGGCACCTACAGACCGAGTGTTTACAAGCTTTCAACAGTAATCATAAACTCACATTTATTATTAGGGGCTGGAGATGTTTAGCTTGCAGTTATACAGACCTGGTCTTGTGTCTCTCTGTCCAGTGGGGCGTTGAGATAAATGACTCCTTCTCTGCTGATGGTAAAAAGCATCTCTGGAAACTCTCCCTCCAGACTGTACTCTGCCTGACTTCCACTCCATTTGACCTACATAAACACACAAATAGGCACACACATGCAACAGAAGTTTTCCAAATACAAAGTTTAATATAGATACATGTACATGAATGAAATGCATGAACATTTCAGTGCCTTACCTTTGTTTTTTTTCAGTTTTTTTATCTGGGTGCAACAGGAAAATGATCATGCAGTATAAACCTAAAAAGCTATTCAGCATGGCCTGCCTGATGTATAAGTACAAAGCTAAGCTACCATTTATTTCAATGATAAGGAGCTGACCAAATGCACTGACAATGATGTGGAACAGAGAGCACAGCCAAAACTAACTATGCAGGCTGAAGGGGATTTTCCACTCTGCTTTACAGCCCTTGACAGAGGGCTTGTGCAGTGGGGCTGAAAGGGCCCTAGTAGCCATCAAACAGCACCCAACAAGGAGAGGGGCCCAGCCACAGCACAGCTGATGCACACCCAGGGCATGTGTATCTCCTCAACACACTGTCACACACTCCTCCCTTGTTTTGGAGATGGCTGCCCAAACACTATGCTTTTGTATACACAAAACCGCTTCACACAGCTGGCTGCCTCTCTGTGTTATGGTGTGTTTCTAGACCTCAGAACTTTAAAGAGATATGTTTAAAGAGCTGATTAATAATCATAGACTGCTCTATATAAAGTTCTACACAAAACATCTATGAAGTCATCTGTTTTGCCTCTGTCAGTGTTCGAGTTTGCAGAGCACGTTCTGTCTCCCCCAATATCTTGTGTTTGAGCTACGTCAAGAGTGCCTCATGTCTGTGTCTGTTTTTCTCCTAGTCACTGTGGACTGGAGAGTAATCAGTTGCTGAATTACAGGAAAGAGTACAATGCCCTGCATTAAACACAAAATCAGTAAGTACAAAAATATCTGAGATGAAACAAGAGGCATTTTTATTGAGATTTTATAAGATCATCAGTATCCAAATCTAGAAATAACAAAGTATGTCAACTTTACCAGGTGACAGATAAAATTACAGTGTGTATTTGGGATGGAAAGCAGAACAAAGTATTAAAAAGACAGAAGCAAAAGGTTTTCTTTTTGGGCCACTTGGGGGCAGC
>NW_023339663.1:11272587-11279575 GCF_004916995.1 Morone saxatilis | reverse complement strand
AACTCCCTCGCTTCACCCTACCCTTCAAAGGGCCAAGGAGAAATTATGGTGGCTGCAAAACACGCCAAAAAAGCAAACAGCCCTACCTAGAGCCAGTGATTGGTTTGTCCATTATAGCCTACTTTAGAAACGTGGCGGTTCAACATGGCAGTCTCCATAAAGAGCTGTGGTGTCTGTAGATGTATCAAAGGCTCAGGTGATTATACACTTATACATTTTTTGTTAATAGATCCTCCTGGAATTTAATTTAATTTAGTGTTATTCACCTTAATATGAGATCACCTCTGATGACTAACGATGGCTGAAGCACCGTTGATACAAGTGTCATGTAATATTGTACATTGATCATGAGGCCATGACGAAGGTCTAGTGGGGCTCAAACTAATTCTGCAACAAATAATCAGATTTCATTTGACTGTGAAAACTGACAATTCAATGCAGTTAAGAGCCCTGACTCATTCATTCTCAGGCTCTGAGCCCTCTATTCCACTCCAAAGTCTCAATAGATTGCATTACTAAGTTCAAGTAGTTCTACTGATTGCATTACATAATCAAAGTTTTAGGCAGGCAATCAGAAACATGAAATAGATAACAGATTGAAATTAACCTCCCTCGCCCCAATGACGCAAAAGTACTGATAACAAATGCCTGGATTTCATATTTAAAATTAAACCAGAGGTTGTTTTGATCTGATTGCAGAATCAGTCAAATTGATCACAACAGCCAGTCTCGACTTAGTTTTATAACTGACTTTTACACAGATGAAGACAGAAATTCATAAAGTACTCCAAGCAGCAGAGGGAATTCAGCATCTTCGCGTCAAAATGTTGTCACACCATGGACCATGTCAGCACAAGTAAAAGACAACATTTGTTACAGATGAGTGGATTTGGACATGACTGCTCCATTTCTCTAAGACAGTAGGGGAGGTGAGATCTATAGAGTGGGTCCTTCAGCATGACTATCTCTGTATGTATCATAACAGCGGTTAGTCCCACCACCTACTGAGCACAGCAGTACTATCACACAGCGTGGGAGAAATGAGGCTTCCCCAAAGTAAACATCCATGTTAAACTAATCCAGTTTTGTGTGATATTTATTCTGGTTGGGAACAAATGGGATACTGTAACTAAGTGGCTTTCATGTGGAGTGATGGAGGCTTCATTTATCACTCTCTTCACACATTTTTCATTAGAAATTAAAATGGATACACTGAGGAAATCTGCTCAGTGAATTTTTTCATTGCCTCATTTACATACAGAGGCACAGATGCTATTTGTTGAAAATTATGGAAATTAATTATCCTTTCAAAGTCACCATGCTGTGTATTATAGCACTGATTATTAGGTATTAAACCTAAGAGACAAAAAGATAGATTTCAATGTAGATTTGAAGTGGCGTTTGAAAATATGACAAAAAAAAAAAAATCAAATGTGCCTACACTTGTGAATCCACACGTTTTCAGTGGGTGGAAGGGGCTGTTAGAACAGGAGAGATGAGAGGCTGAGGGCGAGTGTGGGGGAGGTGGGAGAAAACAGGAGGAGGGGGAGGTATTGTGATGTACCTACTGGCCACAGCGACTCTCAGCAGAACAATGCATTTAATTCAGCTACTAGCCTCTTTGTTTCCACAGTTCTCAGTAGTGAATGAATAAAGTTTATTTTGTTTGCCGTGCAGGCGTACAAATGATAACAGCCATTGCTAGCTGATTTTTTCCCCCTGTGTTACAAAACCTCCAAGGGCTTCTGAGTTATTTATAGACATGTAACTGATATGGCTAATATTATAACAACCAAAAGGTTAAACAATCCAGGGCCATGACATGATATGTAACGAGAATCTGAGGGAAACTTTAAAACTGTATTATGGTACGACAATAATGTAGGACAGTTAACGCCTATAAAAATTATGTCTGTCTCTTTTAACCAGCACTCAGTGTTGATTGATGATCAGATGTTATCAGGTGACACTTTTTGGAGTTGGTCGACAGTGGAATGCTGACTGACTGTGGGGGCTCATAGGCTTTTACTGAGGGAGAAACTAAATCGTTAATTGTATCTGAATGTAGGATTTCCAGGTTTAAATCTGAAAATCCTCCTAAAACCACCTTAAGACTGTTCTGTTGTGTTCAGTTCAAATGTTCAGTTTCAAAAATCTTTATTGGCATGTAGGGCTGCAACTAACGATTTTCTTTTTCAACTGACCTGGCAAATTATTTTCTCAATAATTCAATAATTTTCCATTTGCTCTATAATTACAGAAAATAGTGACAAATGTCACATATATCACAGTTTTGATCACAGTCCAAAATAATGTCTTTTTTTTTTTTTTTTACTGTTTTAGATATGAAACAGCAAAAAGCAGTAAATCGTCACAACTTTAGATCACGTGAATTATTGATTGATTATCAATAGCTGTCAATTTATTTTCTATTGATGCTTTAGTAGATATTTTTGATGAAAATGGACTTCACTCTTTTAATGATCTGAAGACCACATTTAATTTACTTTCACAATTTTAACCTCCAACTTCATTCCTCCATTAAGGCCTGTGGGGTACCTTGAACCACAACACTTACTATTCACAAGTAACATAAACTACTAAATGAACAAGATCGGACGAAAAGCTTAGTGTCAGAACTTTACACACTACTGTTAATTGCCACCTACAAGCCCCTGCACATTCGACAGGTGTTGTCTATGGACTTAGGGGTACCCTTGGAGGACGGAAATTGGAAAAAAATTGGGAAATATTGTTGAATCATCTAGGAACCCAAACCATCAGCAAATACACTTCAACTTCATTTATAGAACTTATCTTACATCCAAAAAATGTTATCTTAACTTAATACTTCTCCAAATTGTGACCTACTGAGTTGTTCCAGGATTTTTCTCTGTTTGACATGAAATGCTAACATTTTATATTGAGCTGTACAATATGATCAATATGATTAAAATAACATATATGGAGTCTATTTTTGGGTGGCTTTTGCCTTCAAGCTGTTCAGTTTGTATAATACCCCTCAGAGTGGTGATTGGTGGTGGTTGGTGGTGGTTAGTGGGTGGGAGAGTGAGTGATTATGGGAGTTAAAGTGACTCAGTCAGGAGGTAGCCTGAAAGGATCCATGGCATTTGAACAGCATCAATAATTCAGTATTTGGTCACTTAGGAGAACCCAAGAGACACTAAAACAGCAACTGGCAATATGATGCCACTTTACTCAGCCCGGGCTATTGACAGAGTTAGTTTTTTATTGTAATATGATAGTTGGCCGTTGAGAGTTGGAACTGCGTTAACAATAAAGTCAGCACTTACCCCAAGTTGTTTGCATGATTTATGGTAAAAAAATAATCTAATAGGTGCTTTTAATCTAGACTTAAACACTTTACATGCTAAAGTGATGTTTAAGTGTTTCAGAATGAATACGTGCTGATCAAGGTTTTGCTGCCTCACCTGTGAGATGGGGATAGGATACGGGCCTGGGAGGTTCTCCTGAAGTCGCACAGGGTCGGGCGATGCCCAGGTGTTTCCGGTCACCTCAACAGTAACAATGCCAGTGGTGAAGAAAGCGTTTGCCTTCCCAGCCATGTCCTTCACCATCACAGAGAGCTTATAACGGCCGCACATCTCTGGGTCCAGAGTGGAGGCTCCTGGTGTTCACAGTGGGACAGATGAACAGCTTTTCAAAAGGATTCTTTCAGTTTTAAAAATAACACATTCTAAAGAAACACAAAAAAGGAAAAAGTATGTACAAACACCGTATAATTATGTGATCTAGAAACACATAATGGACTAATGGACTATATTTTCCCTATGATAACTGAGACATTAAACACACTGCCTGTTAAATTTAACATGTCCATGCTTTTCTAAGCCATCTCAGTGCTGTATTTATCACTTAATTTTTCAATTTCTTGCTAAAATGGAAAAGAAATGACATAAACACCCCACTAGAAAGGTAATCATAACCATCAGTTACGGTTAGTCTGAAAATAAAGTAGAAAATCAAGGAGGTAATTGTCAATTTTCACTGCTCCTACGAAGCTTTGTGGAAACCAGGAGCAGCAGTGTGAGCCGGAAGGGACCGGCAACCGTGAAAGTCATCTAGCTGCTGCTGAGCCGTAACAAAGGGCAATACCAGAGCTACAGAAATAGCACCAGCATGCAGGACTACATCTGTATGTGTGTGTATGTATGTGTACTATATGTGTGTGTGTCTGCCTAAAAGAAGTATTATTAGCCAACCTATTTGCATCCATTTTGTATTGTATCTTAATTATTTGTATTTAATTCCATATACATTCGGTAAGTGTTAATGTCAAGTAACTCTACCCTCACAAGACAAATGCTAGTTTTTCTATATCTTATGTTTGGGTTTTACAGGATATATTGATGCATGTTTGTCATTTTCATAAATTCAACTTTTTTCCTTTTTTGATCCTATTTTAACAACTGCAAAAAACATAACTAATAAGTATTAGACCATTAAAGTGGGGGTTCACATCTCTGTGTAGCTTTTCTTTGGGACCACAAGTCACTGCTTCTCTTCAAAACACACATTCAAAAACTCAATTTGAGCCAGAGCTTGTTTCCAAATGATTACACTAGATTTATTAGACCAACCAATACTGATTTTTTTAAAGCAGATACCTGTAAATATACTTACCTGATTTTAAACATATCAACAAACTAAACTTTGTAGAATCCCTTAATGGCTTGTTCAAACATTCAAAAAACATGCAGCAAAGAAATGAGAAAGTATTCTTGAGTGTATGTAAAGAATAGTAATAAAGAGTTAAGCTTAAACTAAAAAAAGTTTGTTCTTAAGAGTGCGGTCCAGTAGCTGACCCTGCATTGTTAGCTCAAAAAATCATAAATACAAAAACAAATACTTTCCCTACAGTCACTAGTTGGGACTGACCTTCATCAGTGAGGGAAACCTCTCCACTGATGGAGTCGATGAAGAACATTTGGCTGGAGGGAATCCTGGGTGTCTGTTCCATCAGTCTGAACCGCAGCTCAGCGTGGGCAGTGTTGCGGTCATCACGATCCAGCGCCTCCACCTGCATGAATGGGATCCCTGGAGACACACATGGTGCAGTGTCAAAAATGTTACATTCTGTATCACAGACGTCTCTCCCCACCACTCAAAGCACATTAACTTTCTAAATGTAGACAAAAAAGGATAGAACATGGCTTGTACAAATCAAGAGGCACTATACCAAAGACACATAAGCAATTAAAGTATGTGTTTTTGTACCCATGTTAAAAAATCATACAGCTAAAAACTGATCTGATTTGCATATAAAAAAAAACATACAGTGCAATAACATCGTCAGCCATTATTAAAAAGTTTGAGAACTGGATTAAGGAAATGACTGGTGAGCAATCAATCACTTTTTTTTAATTAAGTAGCACATAAAAACATGATGAGGTTGTTAATGTTCAACAAGCTAGTAGTATAGTAGTTCACTGTTAAGAACTCATCTTCAAGTCAGATGATATTTCATTTATTTTGTTTTTATGTTTTTCTAAGTAAAGGGAAAATGAATCAATTAAAATAAAATGCATTTAGAAAATTGTACCAGACTCAATGTAATTGCTAAGCCTTGTGATAGTTTGCAAAAACGTCTTTTTTTAGTATTATCAAAATCTAACTGACCCAGTTTGCCACGTCATTTATTCTATTAATACTAAGGTTAAAGGTAAATTGCAGTTTCCAGGGAAACATTAGGCATGTTTTCCACTGCTTACACAAAATTGAATGAGTTTTTGTATTCATTGTAACAGGACTGGCATATGTGATCCAGACTGAAAGAGGTTGTGCATCACGATGACATCAGTGCTCAAGGTTCTCGTACCTTTGAGAAGCCCGAGCTGCACGCTGCCTCTCATGCTCTCCTCTATGAAAGTGGGCACATTGTCATTCTTGTCGATGACACACACTTCGACGGTGAAGCTTTGATGGTGCACTGATGTTCTGAAGGACACCTGCAGTACACACACAAACACACTCTGTAAGTTAGTTCATACATTTCTGGACTAAAGCACGTAAACCTCATTTGAGGAACAAGTAAGAATGTTCAAACCTAATGCAAATATGATGCATAACAGAATAAAGGAATTTGTGACAACTATTCATCAGCTAAGACATGTATGGGAAATTGCTATCATGATGTGATATGCTACCTGCAGAGAGTAAGACGGCTGTTTCTCTCTGTCCAGCGGTTTCAGAGCATACAGAAACTGAGCGTCGACTCCGAATATTCCCTCATCATCGCCTGTTACCACCAGGTCACTGTAATTACCTGGCAGACTATGGAGCTGAACAAAACAGAACAAAATACATAAAACATTCATTTGTGTTGCTGTTTAAAAGCAATCCACGTGCACACACAATCAAGTATAGGAGGACTGGAGCAGGAGGATAGTTACTGTAGCCGTCAGTGATTTGATTTCAACCTGTATTTAAACAGGAAGTCCAATTCAGACTTAAGAAGAAAATATTTAATACATTAACTAATTACAGTAATTTTTAGCATGAGTAAAACATAAAATTAAACATAAATGTGTGCTTTGGTAATATTTGCTGACAAAATTAAAATACAAGCAAGACTGTTTCATATACTACCTATTTTGTGGTTTTGTGGTGAAAAGTCACATGTTCAGTTAAAATGAAACTCTCACTCAGTGTGGTGAAGTGTTGACTAAGAGACACAATAATACAGCGCCTATAATAGCTGCAGTTATTATCTCCACTTGTCCCACGCCTTAAAGGATGAGTCTGGTGATATTTTATATAGTTTTTACTTCTTTTAAGGGATTTGTTGACAGTAAAAAAATATATAGGGTAATGTCATCCTCATCCTTTGAAGTCCCCCTCCACTCAAAAATATGTTTTTGGTTTTGTTCCTACAGTTGTAGTAAATGTTTGAGCTTCACTGTGCAGAATGGTGTGTGTGCAGAGTTTAACACTAGAAGGATGTTTT
>NW_023339663.1:11264995-11272568 GCF_004916995.1 Morone saxatilis | reverse complement strand
GGATGTTTTACATTCATCTGCTGAAAGTGGAACGTTTCTCTGTGCTCTTGAAAATCTGATTTTAAGGGGGCAGGATTTCTGACTTGATAAATAGTTCAGAAGTCAATACCAGTCCAATTTACAACTCATACAAGTGTGATGTTGAAACCTGATGCAGCCAGTGCACATACACAGAGAATGGACTGTAATGTGGGTATGGTACTTTTTGGAGAAGAAATCAGACACACAGTTCCAGGCAAATGATTTATATATATCATAATACATGTCAGGAGGGGATCTTAAAAGTTTGCCAGCATCCTACCACACAACTTACCTGATGACAAAATTAGAGTTATAACAATCCTACAATTCTATATTACTTTTCAGAAAGGCTCAGCCTAGAAAAGTAGACGCAAGGTTCAGATGTTTTTAATCCCTAAATAAAGGTTCTTTGAAAAGAATAGTGTGTCTAGCAGTGAAGTTGCAACTGAATACTGCTCACTTTCGAAGCTAGTAGGAAAAACTATGATGGCCATGAAAGGCCCTAACTACAGCCAGTGTTTGTCTGTTCTGGGCCACTATAGAAACATGGCGGTTCAACATGGCGGGCTGTATAAAAGAGGGCCCGCTCCCTCTGTTGATAAAAACGGTCATTCTGAGGTTATGAAACAAAATGATTCTCATTTTCAGGTAATTATACTCCAATAGAAACATAACTATGAATATCATATTACATCTCTGCCAATAGACCCTCCTAAATGTAACCCACTGGAGCTTTAAAGCAAAAATATCTTAGGATCCAAAATGATTCCATTTAGAGCCAGTGGTGTGTCTGGGCTGGCCATTCACAGTATTCACAGTAAGGTGATAGAATAACTGACAAGTGCAGCCCTCTCTCCTGAACAGACCATAATGAAGCACTTTTACCTTGAACAAATCTGGAGCAATTATTATGTCCTTTCCATTTATAACAGAAAGTAGGGTTATTATCCAACTCCTCCATTCTGGCCATTAACCTGCTATTTGAAAAGTGTTAATGGAACCAATTTTGGCACAAAGACTGAAAATATGTGTCATACAAGATGTGCTGACGTCACAATGCAACCAATTAAAGTGCCAGATGCTCATGCTGTAGCACAATCCAGAGGATGTCTGAATGACATGTATGAACAAAACACCCTGCCTGCTACCCAGCTGGACTGAATGCAGAGGCTGGTCCTGATGCATGAAAAGCATTGTGAGCACTCTAATTATAGTCTAGTGATGACGGCAGCGTGTTCATACATCTTCAACCTTAAGTGAAGATGGGAGAGAGAGAAGAGACTGGTGAAAGTATGGCTTACTATCTACCTTCATGTTTCACAGAGCAATCATGGTCTTTTCACCATTTCAATCTTGAAGGAAAGATTATCAAAAGGCTGTGAGAGCAAGAAGAACACTTGTTTGGTGAATTGAAGTAAGTTGAAAAGCCTTACCTTGGCAAGATACCATGGGAAAATACCATCATAGTTTTCAGGGACACCAATTTTAACATTTGCCCCAGAGCATGGTCCAAATGTGTGAAGTATCACCAACTGCAAAGACATTTAGTGACACTGTTGAGGCAGTTTGCTCTCTTACATGAACAAAGTCTGACGGTTTAAGACTAATAAAAAACATCTTACTGTGAGAGCTATGATGAGCATTGGTTTAGTTCCTGTGTCAGCCATGTGTCCCTGTAAATGTGGCATATTCACAGCATTTCAAACCACATGGCCTCAGCCCAACAATCAACACAATTTCTGTCTTGTAACTGATTCACTAACATAGAATTCTTTCATACACTCATATTTCACAGTTCTTACGTGTCCGACAGTCTGCTTATCAATGCATAACCACTTACAAAGCTGTTTAAAGCAACATCTGAGCCCCCACTGTAGTCAGGCGTAACGCTTTTGTCTATTAAAATCAAGTTAGATGCAAAGATTGTGTAATTTTACTGGAGCCTTAATGTCTGTTAAATAGCTTTTAAGTATACATCTGCTTTTTTACCAATACCAAATCACAAAAATCCCATGCTATGGCGCAGTGTACAAGTAACAGTATACTCTTTATACTCCATTAACTACAATCCAAGCCTCTAAAGTACAACACATTATGGGTATACTGTTGCTCAACAACAGTAGATGATGGCATTGATCAAAGATGGCAAAATAGTACCAGGATTTAAGTAGCAAAACCATTTTAACTAACTGTTTTGTATCTTACCTTCTCCAAATGATGTGTGTGCTCCTTCTGAGAGCTGTGAGAGGAGTTTAAATTGGGTGGAAAAATTGCGTACTTGTACTCCTTTGGTGGATTAATGGTTAACACGTTCAGAAAAACATGCTTAACTACCTTGTTTCCTTCCTGTGAAAACCAATGGCCAGTGAGGTTCCATTTAACTGATACAATCGAATGAATATTCATGAGGATGTAAATCGTCTGAACAACATCTCCTTCTTTTCTGCTGCATTCTGTTAAAAACTTAAGGAAAAAAGACAGAGAATATTTGATTGATTTGATTTTATATTTTATTGAAAAATGAAATCAACGTAAACAAAGAATTTCAAAATTATGTCACGATTCACAAGAATAATATAACTTATTGCTTTACTCATACATTCACAACCTGAATTCAGTGTTATGGAACAATATAGAATAGCAGAAGTTCTCTATTATCTTTGATTTATCCTCAGTAACTTGGCAGAGGCACGAACCTGCGTACCACGTTTCAAGTAAGTATAACTCCAGATGACCTTATATTGTGATCCTGTACCGTGTCTTTTAGGATAATGAGATGTATGTCACATTCAGCATCATTCATGTTATAATATATACATCAATCTCCTCCAGGAAAGTAGCACAACAATAACCCAACAGCAAGGCAATCTTTGCAACTCATGTGGATTTTTCATACATACTGATCACATTATGAACATGTTTAAGGCAAACAGAAAAAAATTAAAAGCTTCATGCAGGTTATCACAATTATCATGATAATGATATCATTTTAATTAATTAAGTCCTTTCTTTGCTTTTGGTTGGTGTCTAGAAAATAAAAATATATTTCTGTACAGCTCTATTAGTCCTTTAGGGTTAGTGTTAAAACACACACAGCGTCTGGTCTTCAGAGGCCAAAGAAAAAATGTCTGTCTGTCCCATCTGTTCCTCAGAGAACTGTTAGGTCATGGCAGGACTTTGACTTCTGCCTAAAAGCCATCTTCTTGTTCTTGCGTGCAACCATGCGACCAAGAAACCGTTTAGCCTTCTTGCCGATGCTCTCCCTACGCCTGCAGTTGGCCATGCGCCGTGCATTCTCCTCCTTGCTGTCTTTCCTCAAGCGGATCTGTCTGACTATGCCCTCAAATAGGTCCTGCACATTGTGGTGAAGGGAGGCAGATGTCTCAATGAATTTGCAGTCGAATACCACTGCACAGGCACTTCCCTCTGCAATAAAGGAACATGAGGAGAAAGAAGAATTAGTACTTTGAATAGATAGTACATTAAGAACACAATAAGGTAGGGGTAGATTTTAAATGGTATCCCTAGATAGCATAAATTAGCACTAAGTGATAGTAGTTTTAGAACTGTGGCACGTAGCTGTAGTTTGCAGTGGTATTTGAAAGTAGGCCTAGATTGAACCTGAGCAGTCAAGTGAGAAATGTGACCTGACCCTACAAAAGCCAGTCAAGCCCAGCCAGTTCTGTCAGATTTGATCACAAATAGCTTCAAGAATAGCTTTTAAGCTTCAAATGATAAATATTATATTTTTATAAAGTAACCAAATTTCACAACCCACTTCCCCCTAAGCTTGTGGCACATTTTAGTTTCAAATGTTAGCTAATCATACTGACTTACCATCTACAGACACCTCTCTGGACCGCACCAGGTCACTCTTGTTGCCCACGAGGATGATGGGAATGTTCTCTGACTGCCTGGCCCGGCGCAGCTGAATACGCAGCTCTGACGCCTTCTCAAAGCTTGATTTGTCTGTCACTGAATACACGATGATGTAGGCGTCTCCCATCCTCATGCACTGTTCCTTCAGCCACTGGCTGTTATCCTTCAGGAAAGAAACAGAGTGAGATTAGCATCATACATGGCTGATTCCATCTTTTACTAATGTAATATCCATGAATCAATGTCGATGGACAAACATAAATAATATATAACTCACCTGCTCCCAGATGTCATACAACACAATTGATGCCTCTTCTTCATCCACCACGATAGATCTGTCATAAGTGTTTCCTAGAAAAAAAAAAGAAATATTATGTTACACGCTGACAGAGAGGAGCAAAGCATATCTTATCTGAACAGTCGTGTTGTTGCTCTTCTTTTTTTCTTCTGTAGTCTGCACATTGAAGCAGAAAGTTGATCACAGCCTGTGATCAAGCCAGCGCTGGCCTTTTATATTTTCCCTTCACATTATGCTATTGGATGTGTTTCTGACAGCTGTACAACTGAGGGCAGGGCTGGTGCCTCATTGTTGATGGAAATAGCAATAATCAATGCATGTACACTCCTGTGTGCAGAAATAAGAACACTGTTGTTTTCCTAATCCATCAGCCAAACTTTATCACTGTCGTCATAGATAAACATAAATCTGAATTTGAGAGCTTATAAAATAATCCACTTCTTCATTATTTTTAAATGTGTTTTCATGTTAGAGGGTTGTTTCTTTTTAAAGGGTAGGATTATTCAAAAAGTAGAAAGCAGCCTCCTGTTTGTTAATGCTTTATATCTCTCTGCATTTTATTAATTGAACCTTGTATATTCAAGCATAAGTTGGTAATATAATTGCATTGTGTAATGTTCAGTATTAACCTCTGACAGTCCCAATTATCACATGCACCCTCATAGACAATGGAAATCTCAAGTGTATGTGTGGGTTGCTATAGGTTGATGACTCATCCTCAGCATCACCATTTACCTGCTTCATCGCAATCGTGACCAGCATCCTCAACTCCTCCAAAGACGCGCGCCAGGCTGGACTTGCCGACGCCGTTCTCCCCGAGGAGAACCACCTTGTACACCTGGGACTCCGCTTCGCTGCCGGTGGAGATCACGGAGTCGGAGGAGTCCGACGCGCAGCTGCCTCGGTGCTGCTCGGTCGGGGAGTAGGAAGTGCAGCGCAGGAGGTTGGACAGCTCGTCGGTCTGCCCAGTCTGTGGCATCGTGGCGCGCAGGTCCCGGTCGTCCACGGGCATGCTTCTCCGGTGTAGGTTTGGTAGATTCATGGGGAACGGCATGCTTCCTCTTCTCTTGTCCATGTTCCGCAATTTGTCACCCTTGTTGAGAGTCATTGTGTTTGTACCGATGATCTGGAGATAGATGTGACACGCGTAAATTGGTGCTCTTACGTCCAATCACATTTAAAGAGGCATAAAAGGAACATGTAGAAGTCTGTACAGGGATGCACTGGAGAATAAAGCCACATTTTAACATAATTGTAAGTCGTGTTGTAAAATTAAAACATCTATTAGGGTTTCTGAAATGTCCAGACCACATGTTTATCCAACTCTACTCAACATAAAAACACAGAATAAAACTACATTTTAAAAATGTATCATCATTATTAAAGACACTTACTCGGTGCTGGGAATTAAATCCAACGAAGGCAATCCAATAATCCTTGGTTTGAAGAGTTGTTGTAGCCCGAAAAAGCCGTTTTGCTTGATTTGTCTGACCAGAGTCGGTGCTCAGTCTATTTATATGAGACTGGGAGTGACGTCGGCAGGGATTCGCCCCGGAGAATCACGTCTCCTCTTATTATAGTGGTGCGTAACGGTAACATCATACAGTGGAGGGGGTGTATGACTGGAAGAGCTGAGGAATCTCCCTTCCGCATCGCCAAATGGAGAGCTTACCTCTGAGGGGGCGGCCAAAGATGAATCCTTGAAGAGGGGAAGCCCACTTAAAGCTGGAGTGATATAAATATTTAATATCAATTTTAGAGAGATACATTTAGAGATGGTGGAATGAGGTCTACATGGTGAAAGATGTTAAGCTGTATTGTTATGGAGCGCAATCCGTAGACCAGATGAATGCTTTTATGCAGATATGATCGCCTATCTTGGTTAAATTGATTATTAGTTTTGAGGTTCATGGTCACTGCAAGTTGGAGGTCATTGCTACAATTAAGGAATATCATAAACAGGGGGGAGCATTAGCCTATGTAAAATTTAGGTTATCTGTCTAGTCTGTGGCAACCTAGGGCAACATCACAACTGAATTCTCAATCTGGCTGTGAAAATGCTGTAAACACATTTTCTAGCATTTTCAATTCTAGGCACGGTGGCGTTCATTGATCATGCACCCCTCGCTTTCCACCCACCACCTTACTCTCTGAAAAATGAAGGCTGCAGTCCATAACTCCTTGCATTTGCAGTTGTAATTCTTCACTGCAGAAAAACCTGACCTATGCAATAATGTCTGGTTTTACTGATCCACGCCTTCCCTGAACAATGCAAAATGCTTTACATTCAAAATATCTGCGTAAAACACAAACTAAGCCAATCTCGTTATACTGTCCTAATGAAGCCTGAATCAGTTTTTGCTTCTGCATGTGCTTTTATATTTAATCTTGCATCCAGTATATTTTACATATATTTTCTCGCACACAATTTAAACATGATTTGCTACAGGCAGAATGTCCTTTTCCTGTTTATATCAGACACTGTGTGATGTGTTGCTGCCCTCTTGTGGCTTTAGATGTTACATTACAGTCACACCTTTTGATCTCATTGCGTAGGTGTGTCCAACATAATATTGTATTTTCTGCTTTGTGTATGAATAGATCAACAATACGATAATAAACAAACAAGTCATCGTGTTATGTGTATTGTATTGTATGCTTTTGATGTAATTTCTTCTTAATGTAATATTTCTCCCAGAATATCTTCTTAGATTTTACTTTTTTTCTGTTTTTGCAAATCTGGATCAAGTGACAATCTTACTGTCTTAAGGATATGTTTTTTTCCCTGGGGTCCACATATTATTCAGACCTGAGTAGCTTATTGAAATAGTTTTACATACTAATACTTTAGCCTAAATACTAATACTATTATCACAGAGTATGTAAAAATTCTGACCACACACTTTCCAACATTAGATCAGATTTGGGTCAAACATTACTCGATTTCTCAACAGAATATAAATGTTTGTATAAAAGGTACTTGTCAAGGTACAAGAACATGTGACAACATTAAAATATCATAAGGGCTTATTCGGTTTATTTGCAGTTCAATGATCACTTCTAATGTAGGCCACCTTCTATGTGAGTGTTCCCAAGGTGCAATGTTACAGGTAGTGACACAATCTGTGGCATCTTTGGCATTTTATTTGTACAATAATTTAAATGTGTGAGTGGTACATATAAAGCACATCTGCCTTACTGGATGTGACAGTTAAGGCTGATAACAGCTTTAAATATTCACATTCAGCCAGAGTAAATAGGACTGCTTCTGCTGCTGTAGATTATTCGGTGTGTTCACAATCTCTTAAGAGACACCAATGAACAAGAATGGGCATCATGATAGGTTGAAATCATTGTACAATTCAAGGGAACCTT
>NW_023339663.1:11262083-11264895 GCF_004916995.1 Morone saxatilis | reverse complement strand
TCACGGGGCGCTGCTACCGTGGCAGCCCATCACTCCACTGTCTCTCTCCCTGTTGCATGTCCACAAGTGCATGAAGTGTGTATTTCAGCCTGTGTGTGTGAAAAAACAATTTCTCCCTAGGGGATCAATAAAGTATATCTTCTTCTTCTTCTTCTTCTTCTTCTTCTTCAACCTGCTGTCTCCATCTGGGCGGGGCCGAGAAGCGCCCACGTCAGGAAACCGGACGTCCTCCTCTTACGGTGACACTGCGCATGCGTATGCCTCTTGCGTCTTCGACCTCTACTACAAACGGTGAGAGCTAACCTCCTCTGTCACAAACGGTGCTCCTGTTAAACATATAAACGGGACATCTGTGCGTAACTCGGCGTCTTTGTAGCTCTTTCGACCACAGCACTGCAGAAGTCGTCTGTTTTATTTCGACTGGCTTGTTCTTTCAGCGACATTGTTCGGCTTGCAGCTAATCTTGACCTTACTTGTGTGTGTCCATTTCACTTTGCACACTTTGTACTTTACTTTGCAGCGAGCCAGATGCCGTGTCAGCTAACTTAAGGTGTCCGTTGTTGTGTCTCTCGTATTGTTTTTGTTACAGATCGCAGACACTGTATCAACGCCGGCTCCTTTGGTTGACCTGACCGCTAAGTCTCTTCGTAATGTATGCCTGTGCTAAGTTCGTCTCCACGCCCTCTCTGGTGAGTCTAACGTGAATGAATGGAGATAGCAGTTACATGTACTTGGCCTGTGTGCTGTAGTTTGAAGAAACTGTCATTCTGTGTTCAGGACAAACAACCAGCTGCTATATTGTAGCCTGCTAACACTGGCAGGCAGCTGTGTAGCCGTGTGTGACCCTCTGCCAAAGTCAGCCGGTGTTCACACATTGCAAGGGCGTCCTAGCTTTGAACAGTATCAGGGCAAAACTCAATATGTGCATTAAATCCACGTGTGAAACAGTTTATCCACCCTTTAAAGTTAATATAATCTAAATAATGAATGTAATATTGAGAAGCAGCAATATTCCAAGATGAAAACTGAGCTGTTTGAGCAGAATTAATCCACTATAATAGGTCTCTGTTGGTCTAACTACTGCTGGATTTTAGCTATAGTTTGCCAAATCTACTACAAGCTGAATGTCACTGTAGGTGAGGTGGCATGCAAATTTAAAGATACACAGACAGATGTTCACTCCAGACTCAAAATGTGTCTTTTTTTTTTTTCTTTTCTTGACACAGGTCCGTGCTGGATCTCGGGCTCTGTACAGACCACTCTCTGCAGCAGTAGTCTCAGATGCCAGGAAAGCAGAGGTAAGCTGCTATATGTACTGATACTTATGTCTGATTTTATTGATTGTGATTGTCCACAGAGAGGCACTTTGAAGCTATCTCAACTCCATTAATCTCATTTGCTGTTCTCATTACCTCATTTCTCACATCCAAAAAGTGACTCGAATAATAAAAGATCTGTACATTTTATGTAATTTAACAGATATATATATCTGTGAAACTTCCTAATGCATTTTAAGTACATATAAAATGTATAATTTTTTTATCTTGCCCACAGCTCATGAAATAATAAACAAGATTCAAGATAGGGCTGGCAATATGGCCTGAAATACCATGTTAACAATTTGAATCATTTTTATTTTTCATAAAAACAAATGACACCATATCTTTGATTATGTGACTCCCAACTGCATCTGTAATGTCCTGGTGTGCTTTCTTCTCATATGGAATAACATGGGCAAATTATTCTGCATGCTTTGTGTAGATGAGTGACTTGGGGCTTGTTTTACAGAATCCTTCGCAGCTTTATACCGCCGCATTATAACAAATATCACTAATAGCATCTTTAATATCGTAATATAATGTAAAAACAAAAACAAAACAACATGTTGGTGCTACTTTGTTTTGTACCAACCTGACTTTATTTCTGTATTTCAGACTGCTTCACTCCTGGCGCCACAGAGTATTGTAGCCTCCCAGCAGCAGGTGGCAGTGCGGGGGTTCCAGACTAGTGCTGTGAGCCGTGACATCGACACTGCTGCAAAGTTCATTGGAGCAGGAGCTGCCACTGTGGGAGTGGCTGGATCTGGAGCTGGAATTGGAACGGTGTTCGGTAGCCTTATTATCGGATATGCCAGGTAAATTAAACACATCATCTGTCATTTTAGAACTATTTGTATTTATCTTCCAAGGAGGGAATGTTGCCCATCATGGTCTATCAGCGCTGTCAGAAAAACCTCTCAGTTAATCTGTTTAGTTTGTTGGAAAGATGATTTTAAAGTTGTGGTTCTTCTTCATTAGATGGTTGTTTTTTAATAGCAATAGCCATTAAACTAACAGGCTTGATTCCAAATGTTTACATGGTCAATAAATTATTAATTTACATTTAAATGAATGGGTGTAAAAATGTATTAAGAGAATTATTTAACATTTTCAAGGGTTTATGCTGCTTTTATGCCTTACAATTATTAATAAAATGATTTGGTCACAAGTATTAAGTCCTTAACGGGGAACCTTGGAAGATGTTAGGATTGTCTGCTCATTGAAATGTCTTGGCAGTTGTACATTTAACACTTTATACCTCCAGTTTGTCTCAGCTGCCTCTCTCTTTCTCAACAGGAACCCATCTCTGAAGCAGCAGCTGTTCTCTTACGCCATCTTGGGCTTCGCTCTGTCTGAAGCTATGGGTCTTTTCTGTTTGATGGTTGCATTCCTTATTCTGTTTGCCATGTAAACCAGTGAGCATTTACTGTAAAGGGATACATCACAATGTTAACAAGACTGTGCAGTTTAAGGTTCCCTTGAATTGTACAATG
>NW_023339663.1:11248338-11261983 GCF_004916995.1 Morone saxatilis | reverse complement strand
AAGATGTTTAGGATTGTCTGCTCACTTGACAATGCTCTTGGCAGTTTTGTACATTTAACACTTTATACCTCCAGTTTGTGCTCAGCTGCCTCTCTCGTTTTCTTCAACAGGAACCCATCTTCTGAAGCAGCTGCCCGTTCTCTTACGCCCATCTTGGGCTATCGCTCTGTCTTGAAGCTATGGGTCTTTTTCTGTTTGGATGCGTTGCATTGGCTCTTTTCTGTTCTGCCATTGTAAACGCAGCGAGCATTTACTGTAAAGGGATACATCACAATGTTAACAGGACTGTGCAGTTTAAGGTTCCCTTGAATTGTACAATGCTTTCAACCTATCATGATGCTCATTCTTGTTCATTGGTGTCTCTTAAGAGATTGTGAACACACTGATGTATGAAACTGGCAAACCCAAATCATTTTTAATGATTGCTTTGCCATTATATTGTATATTTAGTCAAATGTTTTTGTTAACAACATGCAACCAATAACAGAAGTAAAACATTTAATTCATCATGTGTATTTGTACATTTGTTAATAGTAAATGGTAGTGGGTTTATTTAGGTTTGGGTTTTTTTGTGCATTGACCTAGATTTAGGCTGTTTCTCCTAAAATAAAGGAAATGCTACACAAAATGTAGAAAAATTAAAACCGAAATAAAGAATAGCACAGTCCTATAACAGACACAGCTCAAGTTTTAATATCGCTTGTGATAGGTCTCTTTGAAGCTTGAATAGACCCAAAATGATGGTCAGTTTCTGGCATCCAGGAAAGATGCATTTGCAGGACATTGAAGGAATACTGTAGCTCGCTGTAGCTAGTAACCACTACTCTTGTATAAACTCGCAAACACAGGAGAACCACCGATGCTAAGGCACATTTTTATAGCGTTATAGTGTTAGGGATAGTATGCGAAGCGTGGCGCCAGTGCATCAAGCCATAAAAACTGGGTTTAGGATTTTTTTACTGGGTCCACAGTTTACACAGTGTACAACATGTACAGTGTGTTTACAGAGAAATCTCTGAATTGCCTTTACACAGACCAAACTAAATCTGACTAGCTAATTCCCTAAATTAGAGTTTGCACGTGTAATGATGCAATGTGTATGTTACTCCACAATTAATTCACATAATGTTCCCTATGTAAACCTAAAGAGAAAATGTCACACTTTTATTTCACCAGTTTCCCAGCAGCTGTTCTTCATACAGTATTGCCATAATCCCAGAGATGTCGGCCTGAAAGCGTTGACCTATAGTGAAAACAACATTTCCAGCAAATTGCAGGGAAGAAAAGAGTGGAGACAGAGAACAGACAGGAGAACATTTTAACTGAATCGCAGGTGTCACCCCAGGAAAAAAACATGTTATTTTGTGGAAATGATACCCATTTGTATTTCATCAGAGTGGAACTGTCTGTGCAAACAGCGTCCTGTTGTCATGAACACATTTTAACGCATACACACTTCTTCTTCTCCACTGCTGCTGTCATGTTGTGTGCACTCAAACAACAGGCCACACACCCTGACTAATTTATCTTTGCACTTTCAACTAACTAATACAAAAATGCAACAACAAATTGGGAAAGCCCATTTGACACCGCATTAAATCATGTATCGATAGAAGTATCGAAGTATCGATATCAGAGATTCTGGCCTTGTATTACTTGGTATCTATAATAATATACGTTAACTATATAATCTATAGCAAAATTTTAAAAAATGTCTGTCACATTGCTTCCTTATCCAGTTAGCACCTCTTACAGTAATTTATTTGAAGAGGCATCAAGGAATAGTGGCTGTATCATAAACTTATCACATAATTAATACCCGAATACTCACAAGATAGTGAGCAGGACGGTTTGTTAGGCGGAACCAAAGGAATACAGTCAGAGTTCAGGCCGGACGGATTTGAAAAACGTACCCGTACCCGAGCTCCATGACTTATGAAAGAACAGTTGATGAATATATGTAAAGTTATGTAGTAAAAATAGAAAACTTAATGTCTAAATACATGTTCTCAATAGGTCCGTTTTACAGTAGGTGGAGCACAGTTAGCGTTAAAGCTCCGACCCCTCTGTGGTGTCTGTGGCCGTGTAGCTGCCACTCTGGTCCCGATGCTGTTTTACAGCTGAACGAGCCAAGAGGAGCCCAGAATAAACAGGTAAAGAAATACAGGAGAATCTGGATAATATACAGCTAAGATATGCAAACTATATGTTTTTTTGTTCTTGTTCAATTTTCAGATGTACAAACGTTGCAATGCATGGTAGAAATATGTCAATATAGTGGACCATTTTTTAATTTTGAACACTATATGCTATCATTACAGAAGATCTCTGAGTGTGGCCCTACTGTTAATGGTGTGGCCCTTCAAAACACAATCAAATATTTCTTCATCCAAAACACTGTAGTACACTGGGGGGACTTACTTGGTCAGTTATTACACACAGTACAATTTCCCATTGCATAGATACTGTGTGAGAAACTAAGTATTCCAAATTATGTTATCAATAATATTGTGGCTGCACAATTAATCAAAATATTATTGAAATCGCAAATATGCAATATCCGTAGAAGCTGCACTATTTTGATAAAGGTAAAATGTGAGATAAAGCTGCATTATATAAGCACTGTGGTGCTGCAGAGATGCCCTGGCCTACAAAACTGGTTGCCCAGATGAAGTTAATTTGTTTGTTTGGAACCCAGACCTTATCAGATGTGACAACATGATTTGTTTAGCATTTCAGTGAAAATCCATCATCCCCACTAATAGCGAATCATATTGGAGTCCCAATATCTATCAAAATAATAGCGACATGATTTTTTGTTTACCATTTTGTGCAGCCCTGAATCATCAGCTTCCAGACCAACAAAGTTAAAATCATCTTTTAACTTGTGTTTGCTGCAGACAGCAACTAGAAATGGCACAAATAACAAAAGGCACTGGCCGCATAAGATCAATAGAAATACTGTATTATATGAAAACCACGACTATTTAATATGGCATGGTTTATGGATCTATCATGTACAGTGAGATTTTAGCCATGTAAGGTCTGCAACCCAATATGCCTGCAGTAATCCCTAACAGGATGCATTTTACACTCAGTATCCAGCAGGGGTAGTGATTGTACAAGACAATACACAGCTTTTTTTTTAAGCCAGTTCCAGGAACATGAAGGGAAAATCCACCTTAAACTCTAAGGTATATATTACTCTTCTAGTGGTTTTACTCAGTGAACTATTAACCCAAAAATTTGAATTTCAAGACTTGAATTGTTATTGACTAATAACTATACTTTTTGATTTTGGTCAATCTTTACTTGATATTTACTCTTAATACTGCATCGATTTAGGTCCAAAAGATTTTAACATGAAAACAACACACAGCTTTGAATCAGCAAATGTCCCCATAAAATTAACTGAGGGGCTGTCAGAGTTTACTTTATGAATGCTGTCTTATTTCATGCTTCTCTAGGATTTATCTCTAGACAGCATTTTCACTACAGTCTGTTTGTAACAGGTAACAAAATTGCACAAAAAGAAAAGATCTTCGTGTCAGCCAGTACTGGACCACTTTGACCAGCAGTACAGTCAGGAACTTGGAGACTTGTGGCCATCTGCAAGGTAAATTGTGTCTGAAATAGTTATCGCAGCCTACACACAGACAGTGTTTGTACCCTTCCTTAATTGGGATTGCTTTTCTCTTGCAGGGCAGTGCTCCTGGACCGTCACTCTTGGCAGTATGGGGTCATGCTCAACCGCTTCAGCACTGTGACAGACATCACACAGACCCTCCAATCCCAGGGTTTTTCCTTATTGCTGCCAAAAACAAATGTCTCCACGTTGCTTTGTGATGGCACCTCAACATTTTCAAATTCTAAACACCAAGCAACAAAGGACTCACTGTTGCCACCTCAATACACCTCAAAGTGCTCCCCTAATGACTCCCTCGTCCAACCTGAAAGCCCCTCTCATGCACTCGGTCGGGACCTTCAATCAGAGGCACTCAGTTTGGCCTGTCCTTCATTACAATGTTACATCCACCCATATCCACTGCGGTTTCCCTCTCAGGCTCACAGGCCTGGCCAGCTGAAGCAGTATTACCTTCTGAATGCTGCCTCCCTGCTTCCAGTGCTGGCTTTACAAGTCAGAGATGGGGAGAAGGTTTTGGATCTTTGCTCTGCTCCTGGGGGCAAAGCCATAGCCATAATTCAGTGTGCCACCCCAGGTAAACAAGTACTTTAAATGGAATTTGCAAACTTTTTTGGATTTTTGTCATGCAAAGAGTAAAAGATTGCGTTTAAGGTGTATACACTGCTTAATGTATACATCAAGTTATAACTTAAAATAAAATGTTAAATATTGGCATTTTATAATGCAAACTTTTCACTTTAAATAATTCATAATGTTTACCTCTAAACATTGTCATATGTCCCTGTATCATTTTGCCCAATTTACTATTAATAAATATGAATGCTTATTCTTAATTAGATTGAAATGACCCCACATTATAACTTAGTAAAGGGATGTTGACAGAACACCAATTTACCTTTTCTAGGATAGCTTTTCACAAAAGTATTTTATTGAAAATGTGTTTTTAAATATTAAAAGTGTTCTTTTGTTGCACTTGAATCCAAGGAATATTTATGTCTGCTGTGAATAGCCTGTTTGCACTGAATACTGGTAATAACTAACTCTGCCCTTTGTTGTGTTCCAGCACTTATCTGCTGTAATGAACCAGACCCTCACAGACGGGACTGGCTGGCCAAAACTCTGGAGTCTTTTGTGCCTCACTCACTAAACAGCAGAGTGATTGTGTCTGCACAGGATGGACGGTCTTTTGGGCAAAGAGAAGCAGGGACATATGACAAGGTGGGGAGAGTCATGTTTTTGGCAGCATGTGATTAAATGTTTCTGCAGTGTCCAACCAATTCAGGTGTCGCACTTCTTTTTCAAGGCCGTGGTTTAAAACGAATGAGAACAGCGAGCCTTTGAACAAAAGCTAATAAGCCCAGCGGAAAAGAAGAAAACCGTTTATTCAAAACAGGAGAAAAGAAGAGGCAGACAAATGGCTGGAAGGAATCAAAGTGACTGATAATGGAGCAAAATATTGAAAAAGAAAGGGAGAGAAGCATGGAATGAAAAGGTTGAGAGTAAGACAGTGTGAACAATGACTGAAAGGCAATAGAGTGGTGCAAACAGACTGCACAGTTTCAAGCCGTATTGTGGTAATGATATAGCTTTGTAAAATTTTATCGAGGACTGAGGTCATCAGTCACCATAATTTGTCTCTTATCTCCTGGTGTGGGGAAAATATAACATGTACTCTTTTCATCTGCTTTTAGTTTCATTAGGCTCTTTTAATTTTCTTACCTTTTCTTCTTTCACCCTTGCCATCTCTCACTGCTATTACACTCTTGAACTCTCTGACTCAGACTCTGAGCTGCTCACATTTCTTTTCTCTGTTGCAGGTTTTAGTCGATGCTCCATGCTCTAATGACAGGAGCTGGTTGTATTCTTGCAGCGGCCAGCAGGGGGAACAGAGACTACAGGAAAGAGCCAAGCTGCCTAGGCTCCAGGCTCAACTGCTTAGGTAAGCTCTATCCCCAAGCGTAAATAAATGCCAGCAATGTGTCCAAACATTGTAATTAAGCAGATGAGGAATTATAAAATATTTGCCTGTGTTATAAGTCATACACAAAATAACAACAGCAAAACACAAGAAAAATTTAAATAGTAAATGAAAATGTACATAAAATTAATCACAATTACAAACAGTGCTATAAAGTGGAATTACATTAGTTTGACTGGCACAGTTTATTTAGTATAAATGATTGAAAAAAGTCAATCAGCTCTTTACCATGTGAAGCAACAGAAAATAACCAAATGAGTTCTATGGAGACTGTCATATATGGTCAAATTGCAAAAATAGCAAATTATTTAGTGTGTTGAGGGAGGAGAAACTCAACATGTAAATGGGAGACCTAGAGTATATACGAGGTGACAATTACTTAATACAACTTAATATTATGCAGCTTTGCAGCAGTGTTTGAAATGGTCATTTAGTCCTTTGTCACAAGGGCCAATATTTGTCTTCTCCATGCAGGTCTGCACTGTCTGCGGTGCGTCCAGGGGGTGTCGTGGTCTATTCCACTTGCACACTGTCCAGCTCTGAGAACTACGCCGTGGTTGAAACCGTGCTGAATGACTGTCCTGAGGCCGAACCCGAAGACCTGTGGGAGGAAATTGCCATTCCTTTATCAAAATACTTTGCATTTAGTCCTGCTCACCCTGGTCATGGACAGACACTTCACAAGCCATCCCCGCAGCCACAGGATGGCAATGTGTCCTCTTATCACCACAGACTCGGCATTTTAGTGGTTCCTCAGCCCGGCAAGACCTGGGGACCCATGTTTCTGTCTCGGATTAGAAGGAGGAAATAGTGTGTATCCTCCTGTGCTGAAAAGATATGTGGAAACAAATGGCTAAATATACACATTTCCTTGGTATGTTGTTTGTTACCTGTGGGTTTTATAAGATGCACAGGATCCCATGGAATTGGCTTATAACCCACTCACACAAACAAACTTGCTAATTCACCTTTAGCGCACTGCAGACAGTGCCTATTTCCACCACATGCAGGCGAAGATACAACATCACTCACATCATTCTTACTAACCTTCAGTGATCTGAGACAGACTTGTATTTAAAGCAGCTATAATTTATATATTTATAATAAATATGAATAAAATGACATGTGTGAAAGGAGTTGCTCATAGTGATGAACTTGCATATAATTATCACCAGAATCTGCAGGTCCCCGGGACTTTTACGGAGCCTTATGAAGTTTAATCTCATTGTTTATCTGTTGTATCTGATCTTTTATATATCTTTTATATATATATATAGTTTTATATATTTATATTTTGTTCTTAATAGATGTTGCCTTTGTATAATATATGTTGTTTGTATACCTGGAGTCTTATAACAAAAATAATTTCCCCCTGGGATTATTAAAGTATTTCTGATTCTGATTTATCTGTCCTGCCCTCAACTTTACTGTTTTGGCTCACTCTCGCTGCTCTCATAGCGTCTATTTCAACAACAGCGGGCAGCTCTTTTTAGTGAAAACGCTCTAAGTGAATCATTTAGCAGCTGAAGAGCCAGATATTTTCCACACAAGTTGGTGGTGACCAAAACAGAGCATAAACTTTTTTCCACTGCCCCCAAGTGGACCAAAGAAAATAAATAATCAATAATAATCAGGTTTAATTGTTTTTTTAAGCCTCTGCAACCAACCCCCTTTTTATTTATTGTTATTATTATGTGTTATTGGCATCTATAGAAACTACTGCTTCACATTAATAACACTGTGTCCACGTTGTATAATAAAATTGGTAATATATGGTATTATCAATTTTATTGAAATATACAATGTAACATAAAAATAACATTCACAGTTAATTCTGGTGTTAGGAGTGAGTGCTTATCTTGAGGGTTTTATTTAAGTTAGAGTGAGCTTTAGTTTCTAAATACTGAATGAGAGGACATTACAAGACGTAGAGCATCTCCATCGTCCAAGCCTGAAGACAGTAAATCAGGTTGCTCTTATTAAAGTTTGATTATCTCTTGACTTAAACGATCACTGAATTTTCTATCTTAACACCCTGCCTGATATGTTTATTGGCCTGTGTTTGTTTTTAAATATCTAAGTGCCATAATATTGAAAATGTTTTCAGGCATACTGTATGAGACGTTAGTTTAATAACTGTAAAGAACTTCATTCCTGTCATTCCCTCTCTGCATTTACCTACTCTAAATTAAGGTGTGCTGTAAGTCTCACTAGAAGTAATCTTACATCTGTCATCTCACCTCCCTTCTGTATGATTGAGAAGGCAGTATCATCTCTTATAGTGGCTCATTACCTGGCTAGACTGTTCTTGTGTCACGCTTGAGTGAAAAGTAGACTATTTCATGGCAGTCATCAGGCTATGATTGCTCAGACCGGAAGCCAAAGGTGTTTTGAAAGTAATTGTAGACAATAACATTCAAGAATTCATATATTTTTACCTTTTGAACATAACAGACCGACAAAGTACGCTGTTGCAAAGGCAGTTATGTGTGGAAACCGTTATTTCTTCCTTCCAAATATATACGGCTGGTGGTTATGAGCGAGCCTGAGACACTGTCAAGGGCATGATTGCTGAAATAGGAAAGCGCCTCGCACCGGTTTCATCCAACTCCTCTGCGTGGCGATAGACACAAGCATTATTGGGTGCATTTATATGGCTATTTTTATTGGCTGTCCTACTTTCGCTGCACTTCTACGTGTCTTTGAAAAGTAGCTCCAGTCTGTGATACGAGTGCATCATTACACCACGACGCAACTCAAAAGTAACAAGATGTGGAGAGGAAGTGGGGCTTCATTGGGGTTAACCATGTTGCTGACCTTTGTGTGAACTCTGGTTTGTTGATGTTCCCCATATTGCAGTGTTTCCTCAAGGGGAGAATCTCTAAGCAGCTTTTCCTCCACTTCAAAGGGAGAGAATGTAGGCCTGCTTTGCATAATCAGGTGGGGAACAGCTTTTTGCCAGAGAGGCAGGAATTAATTTGTGCCACCGCCAGATGTAATCATTAAAACTCTAGTCATTGACAATAAAGGGGGAGGAGGAGGGGGGAATAGAGGAGAAATTGTAAAACAGTAGATAGAATAAGAAAGAGATATGGAGCAAAGTATGTTTCTGAATGCCAGAGGACACTAGGTAAGCAGGCTAATCTTGTCTGAGCTCTGTTAAGCCAGAATGACATATTTTTCAGTCTGGATGCATTCAGCTCTGTCACTCTGTGTTTGGACATGTTGGCATGAGGTAAATCCTGACTTCTCTTACCCCTTTACATGTACTACATTACTATTTCAGTGGTGTACAAAGGGATGAAAATATATGAGAAATTATTAGAAATTTAGAAAAACCACAGTTAGCTATACATGTCATGTCAGATTTAGTGGCAACTAGCAGTGTAGCTGATCTTCACTTCACCCTCCCCTACCGATCACGAAGGAGAAACTACGGTGACTGCAAAACACACGTATGCCCCTATCTAGAGTCAGTGTGTTGGTGGACTACATGAAAGGCGACCCTCGACATCTGTAGGGCTAAAAACACGTATATTCTTATATTCAGGTGATTATACACAAATTAAAACCTCTTATATTCAATTTCTGCCAATATATCCTTCTTAATGTTACACCTTTGAATGTCACTCACAGCTTGTAAATGTACTGTATGGTTCAGTCTCTCTGCTCTCATTAACCCTGCTCTGAAACCCACTGTACTTAGACAGATGAAGTAACCCAGTAACTGGTGAAGACTTCTTAGTGTTTGTGGGTTAAATTTTAGGTAAAACATGTAGCGGAATTATTATTTGTGCTGCAATAATCCAGACAATAATCTGAAAATAATCGCAATGTCAAACTGATATTTTTCCACTTGTGAAAAATGTTTGACACTGAATGTGCCAGACAGGTAACAAGTGGGTCTATAGATTTAGTACCATTTGGGGTATCCATCATTCATTTCAAACGTCCTCATTTGTCAATATTCCATCAGTGGAAGTGAGTAACCAGGATTGCTGCACTTGATTGATTGTTACACAACTAATCTCTGAGGGGGAAAAAGTCTGCAAAGAATGAATCTTTATAGAGGTCAAGTCAAACTGTTGGACACAAAAACTTGATTTTTGTTAATTAGGCTACAGATATTTACCATAATAAGCATGTAGTGTAATAAAAAAACATGGACAAGCACACACTCTCATGAACAAGCCTGCCAAGAAAATCTGAAGCTGGCACTCTTGAATCCCTAAGAGAGAGAAACACATTATGGACTAAGACTAGGCCTACTGACGACCATACACCTGGGATGCAATCATTTAAAAAAAAGCTACCCAAGTCATCATTTTGCTTCTGGCCAGATATTAGATGAACTAGCAACAAATCTCAAACCGCCACCTGTGAGACTTCAGAGACGGTACAACTTAATTGTGAGCTTTGGTGTCATGAAACACATGAAAAATAAGCTTTATGTGAGGATTGACTGGATACAGAAAGAAAGATTCCTCTCATGTGTTTTATGGCCTGGGGAGACATCAGGTACCATTAATGTCAGTGCAGACAGACAACGCCAGAGGAAAATTAATGGGGACAGGAGTGAAAGTGAGAGTGTAACTGAAACAACTTCAAGAAAAAGGAATGGAACACAGACATTTCCATCCTATCATCTGTTTGTCTGCCATACACAGACTCCAACTACAAAAGAAACCAGAGAATACAGAGAAGTAAAGTTGGGTTTTGTTTTGTTTTTTGTTGTTGTTCAGAGACTTAGTAGATAGGGCAGTGATCTAGGTCTATTTCAGAGGATCGTATACTGGAGTGACAGGTGTCTTGGAGGGCAGCAGCAACTTGGATAAAACTGCATATCCAAGTTTCTTCAAAACTTGTCAACAGTTTTAATCTAAAATCAACTACACCAAGAAGAGCTGTATTGTTGTTTCTCCCGTGGACCTCTGTAAGCCTCAGCAGCAGCAGGGAAGGAGATATCCATAACTGCTGCACGAGAAGACAAAGCACAGGCTTAACAGACTGAAGGCAGGACAGATTACCCCAGCCTGGACGTTCATTCATCCTTTGAGGAAAAGACAGAATTGATCGGGAGATATAAAACTAAAGCCTTGGACAGTCTTGCAGCAAAATTGGATTTGAGAGAAAACTACCAGGTCTTTTCAGTTTTAAGGATCAAGTCATCATTTTTCCACAAATTAAATGCAAATTGGAACAGCAGATCAGTAAAACTGGACATGAATTATGCCAATTTAAGATGTGATTTTATAATAGTGACTGCTTCAAAGACTAGTGTGCAGGATTTAGCAGCATAGTGTTGTAGTTGTAGATTGCAACTCACTCGTTTTATTTCACCCCCATCTTCCAAACACAAAGGAGAAATACAGTGGGGCACGCACAAAAAACCTTGAATGGCCCTATCTAGAGCCAGTGCTTCTGGTTACTGTAGAAACATGGAAGTTCAACATGAAGGCGTCCTTGGAAGGCAACCTGCAGCGTCTGTAGATATAAAAGGCTCATTCTAAGGTAACAAAAACATAACAATTCTTATTATCAAGTGATTATATACTAATAAAAATGTATTTATTTATTTATATTATTTTTACCTTCCTAAATGTTACACACTGGATCTTTAAACAGTAACTCTGTATTTTTAGGGGGGAAGTCTATTTATGCTGCCTTTCCTATAGAATAAAATCAATAATATATATTCTCATTTATTAAACAAGAAAAATGACACATACGCTTATTCAATCTTCATGACCATGGCCTGGTGAGGATCCTTCTGAAAGACAAGGACCAGTGACAGACCTGCAGAGCTGCACACTTGGACTTCAATCAGACTTGATTGAAACTTTGACTGCTGTAATATTTGATTCCATGTCAGGATGTAACCTGAGGCTTGAAAGCCAAAATATTCCAGTCTCAAGTTTTGACCTTGTCCAGGACAATAACAAATAAATAAGACATTGTCAGACAGTCCTTGTATAGCCACATCCCATGCATTTTTGTACATATGTATATGTATTAAAATGACTTGGTCCCAATGTAAAAAGACATTATGAACACAGATTTGAAAGCAAAATGTTTAAATATCATGTTGTTTTAATTTAGAAGACTTTGATAATTAGTCTTGAAAAAAAATTAATTGAGGCTTGACACTGACTTACCCCAAATAGCTCCACCAAACTAATGCAGTTTTATTTGAGATGATTTTCTGTTTTAATTGGAAGTGCTATATTTCAAGTGTGCCATTTCCTTGCAATAGGAATTATTATAAATACAAGATTCTGGTTCTTAACATTTGATAATTGACCCCTCTCTGTGCCCAGACCACTGCAGGTTCAGTTTAACTTTATGTTGCCATGCTTCATCAGTTTAAACTTATTTAATAAAATCTCTCTCTCATTCCAATACTTCTCATGTTAATTAACTCCATAGCTACAGTTCGTGTGAATTTAATCCTACCTAAAGGAACATAAACAGTGAAGCCATGTGTTAACCCATGTTTGACCCCTGCATGGATCCCTGCAGTACATGTGCTGAAGAATAAAATGTTCCTCCAGAAACGGTGAACCCAGATTGAGTTGCCTCATCTCAATTTTTACTTAACTTCTGTTAAACCTCCAGACTTCAAACCTTGTTGAAGTGGACACTCTCGAGTGAAGGAAACCATAAATAATAGATTCTTCACCCAAAGGAAAAAAGGGGAAAGGAAGTCAGACGGGAGTGGTATGAGGGAGCTGATTAAAACTAGACAGATTTCACACCAATACTTTCAGTTTAAAACTTCATAAAAACATTAGTGGGGGATGTTATTCAAAGAATCAAAGAAGTGACACTTCCTCAAATAAAGAGCATATTCACAAAGTGGTTTGAGGTAATTGAGAAATAATAGAGCCCTCCTGGAGCCTACCTTTAAAATGGTAAGATTGGATATTCAATAGTCTATTCATCACATTTTATGTAAGCACTTACAGATAATATATTTATTATTCATATTCAGCTAGTTGTAGTAGAATGTGTGCAGCTGTAAGTGTTCCAGGATGCCATCTCGCTCCACTCAATTTTTCACACCCGTTATTTCTATTTTGATCAAACTCGGGCAGTTTGCCTTTGAGAACCGGCACTGATCCAATTACACTGAGTATACTACCTGTGCTATAGTAATTAACTGTGCTTCTTTGGCAAATTTCTTTTGATCCATCACAAACATCCAGTTTTTCTCTTCTTACAAAAATATGGGAATGTTTCTTTCTTTGGACTTTCAGCTGAGACGTTATGAAACAAGAACAGCTCTATGAGGTTGTACTGCCACAATCGTGCTGTGAGTTCTTCAGGTATTTGGTGAAAAACGAAAGCACTGGATGAAATTAAATGTTAACCTGATGTTGGTGCTAGATGAAAAGCGAGAAGAAATTATAAATGTCCAAATATGCCAGATTTCCTGGCAATTCATCCAATAGTTGACATGACATTTCGCTTACAACCAAAACATTAACCGTATGGTGCTAGAGGAAAAGTAAGAACAAAATCATTAGGATTCATCCTAACGGATGTCTATAGAACTTTTTATGGCAATCTAATCTCCTAGTAATTGCTGAGATATTTCAGTCTGGACCAAAGTGCTAAACTGACCGACCAACCAACTGACATTGCCCTCCATGGGTGCTGCATAATTTCTTGATGAAAACATGTTCACTGCAGGCTTATTTCCAATTAGCATGACTCAGTAGTCAGGGTGCTGACCAGACAAGTTCAATGCCTGCCTTGTTTCAAGGGTTTCACAAGGCGTACAGAAGGTGACACCGAGGCCAATGCAGCGCATAATCTGAAGTCAGCAATAAGGCAGGTGGCAGAAGGGAAATGTCTTCTATTTATCCTCCCTGTCGATTTTTTCTGCCTCCCTGTTCCTTCTGCGCTTTCAGAACTTGCTATTCTCTCTGTCTCCTTGACGCTGGATGACTTTTTCTCTCCCTTCCTCTGTGTCTATGTATCTGGCTGTCTTTCTTTACCCCTCCTCTCTCTCTCTCTCT
>NW_023339663.1:11235874-11248311 GCF_004916995.1 Morone saxatilis | reverse complement strand
TCTCTCTCCCTGTCTCTCTCCCTCTCAGAGTCAGCCTTTGATCTTGCCAGTCCTAGCACAGAGGTAGACAGTGATGCTGTATGGCTTTTCTCTGCCTATTAATGTCTTAACTCTTGCTCTGCCTTTTCCAGGAGGTCTACTGAGACATCATTTCCCTACACCGCACGGCCTAATGACAGGCCTGGACACCCTTAATCACAAGCATACGTGTGTGTGTGTGTGTGTGTGTGTGTGTGTGTGTGTGAGAGAGAGAGAGAGAGAGAGAGAGAGAGGTTTAAAATTCATATAAGCTGAAAAATAATGTGGCGACAGCAATAACACTCAGTGTCCTTATCAATGACAAACACACCAAACCATAGTCTAATACAATACAACACACCTCACACACTGGCCAGTTATAATCCAATGTAAACAATAATAACAATGAGCCATTTTATTACTGTATGAATATAGATCAATAAGCATATAAAGATATCAGTAAAATCTTGGATTTTTTTTCATTAACTCTTAAAGCGTTCTCTACTGATTTAGCATTGCACTTCTATAACGTTGTCAGACTCATAATGGACAGGTTTTCTTTTTAAAAAAAGCAGAGAGATATTGTCTTTTTAAACATACACATCCTTCTTCCTTGTCAAAACTTGGCACCAACATTACCCACAATGCAACTCACCTGCTGACAGTTCAGTCTGAGATTTTAGTGTGTTATGCTAGTAGCGGCTACTGTAGCCTCGAGCTGCTAGCCTCAAGCAGAGAGGAGGAGCGGGCTACACATGTCAGGTAAGCTCAGTCCTTCCCTCCACACCTCCAGATTTTTTCAGACTTGGAGTCTTCAGTCCCAACCAATGCTGACTTTTACATATACTCCTTAAGACCTTAAAACAACCTGACATGTAAAATCAGTGGAGTACCCCTTTAATTCCAGTGTTAGGCTACACATTGTAAGGATCAGCTGATAGATATTTTTACACATGGAGGATGGATTGCTCATGTAAAGCAACTAACTGACTGATAAATGGCTTTTATCAAGGGAGTTCTTAGCTGATATCAGGTGCTATCCATACAATTTCTTCTATCTGCATGTATGTGTATCACATATGTGTCATATCATAATTTTGGGTGCTATACAGTAAATGGTTATGCACAGCTCTGTGAATGGGTGTAAGTATATACATCGTTAACCAGTGTAATTCAGAATATTTAAACAGAAGCAAAGAACCAGAAGAAGAAACTTAATTACAGATGGGTAGAGACAGAAGTCAGGTCTTGATTCCCATGATCCATAACTAAAACTCTTTAATCAAACCCCTATAACCATGTCTAATAATACTTTCAACTTTCAAATTATAAACCCAAATCTAACCATCTGTCATATCTTTCCCAAATCAGTGCCATTTTTATTATTTTATCATGGCCACAATCTTCCCTAAGCTTGGCCAAGTGATTATAATTGCAAAATCCCACACCCTTAACTAATACTAAAAAGCTCTAAGCAGTTTGCATTGAGGATTTTGCAGACATGCTCTCATCAGTAATTTCAGCGTCATTAGCCCCCCCCCCACACACACACACACACATGTTTCTGCTAATACAAATATTAGTTGCAAATGAATAAAATTCAAAGGAGGCACGCTTGTTTTCCTCTCATCTGTCTCTGTGAGCGAGTCTTATGTCACATCTTTCTCCCTTCTCTCCTCCAGTTCTTTCTCTCCCTGCTGTCTATTCATCTTTCTCTTTTTCCTGGAGTGATGGCTCAATTACCATTCCCCACACTCAGGCTTCAAAAGTGAGCAAAATTGAGCGGGATGTCTTGACCGTGTAAAAAAAAAAGAAAGCCTTTTAATTTTCCCTTATTCTGCCTCTCTGGCTGTTGGAGTTCACTCAGCTCAGTAGTGAATTGTGACACGCGTAATTTAAGAGGTTTCTGGGCTGGAGCTGAGCTTTGGATCGATTCAGTGAACTCAGTACTTAATGACAGAGGAGGGTAAAAACTTCTGAATGAATGTATGAGGAAATCAGTTCATCATAAAAATCATCATAAATTCTGCTTCCTATAAAAACTGATGTGAACAATGCAATATCGTCCAATCTAGGTTTTGTATTTAAACATCTTATCAGCTGGCTTCAGCAAAATTAAATGATGGAAAGTTATTCATGCCAAGCTTTACATTCATCCATTTTCCAACTGAATATCCTTCCTGTGCTTCCCTTTATACCTTCAGCTCCCTGTTTCTGAAGTCCCTCTTTCTCTCCCCCCTTAATCCTCTCTTTCCCTAAGTGCTAGCTCCGAGCCTGGAGCCTCAGGGATCCACACGACATGATTGTGTTTTGATGTTCTTGTGAAACTTACAAGTGCACTCAGGACTCAAGACCCATAACATACATTTTCCGTTCACCCAGGAGGAAAAGAGACGGAGGAGAAAGGATGAGTGCTTACTATTACTGCTGTCAGTACAGTTTACACACTCACAATTGCATATATGCACAGAAATCCTGATATTTCTATACACGTGAGGGCAAGGAAACATCCTGTGATGTAAATCCCTGAATTGTTGTGCCCTGGACAGAAAACTGTACATAGCCTGTGTTTTCTTCTGTTTTCTACTTTATTTTCCTGTTTTGACATATTTTGGCATATTTCCTTACTTTATCGATTACTGTATACAATTGTATACAATTATTAAGCTACATCAAGTTTGACACACAAAAACAATTTGTACTACTCAAAAAAACAGTGTTTTTTGTAAGGGTTAGGGTCTATAACTGTTTTCTAGCTCAGACTACTGAATCCTCATATTAGCATTAATTGAACATAGGAATGCACTTTTGCATAGAACTGTGGATTTTGTCCCCATCACATATTGAAATTGCTTAAAAAATGAAATCTATTTTTTGTCAATAAGGTCAGCATGATTACAGGAATCATAATGCTTTCTATCTTCATGCAATGTACAATACAGGTATGTAGCAAAGGATAAGATTGTTAAATTCATTTGGCCATTGTATGCTAGCAAACTCACTTGCTGAGATCTGGACACAATAGCAGCATCTAATGAAGTATGACAGGACAAAAAAACCTTTAACACTCCCTTTAAATATAATACAGTCTCTTAAATATTTAAGCATCAGCACCAGAAAGTTCAAATAAATTGAAATCAAATTGTGAATTATATAAAGAGTGGACTAATCTTTATGAATAGTACAAAGTTAATTGGCTTTTGTTTTGTATCACTGCTCTTTATGTGTTTTAACCATTTTCAGTGTGACCCTAAATTGTGTCTCCCCAGAGCACCAGCATATTCATGTAAGTCCAAAAAGTGTTTATTTTCTCTGATCTTGTATTAACACCTACTTCTGGTGGTGCATAGAGTCTATAGTGTATATGCTGACAAGACAGAGAGGTGGTGTTTGTGTGTTCATATTTCTCTTTCCTGGGGGTGGATTGCATTGATGTGACAGGTGGCTGTTGGCCAGAATATTATAATAATATCAAAGCTGGACTGAATGAGCCCTTTTTTTTCTCTCCCAGAAATCAATAAGTACTATATTTGGGGAATAAGGCTTTGAGAATTCAATATACTAAAGTTATATTTAATAAATCTTGTAACAGGGATACTTTAAATGATTCTTTGGGAATTCAATAAAGCTATTAACATTGTAAAGCTGTATATGTAAATCAAACCGTAGATAATGAGGAATTGGAAAGGCAAATTGTCTGATTTTTTCATGTCCTGCATTGTGCACGGTTTCCTTGTTAACAAGCACCAGGAGACTCTAACTTGTTGGGCCAATAACGAAAATTCATGGCTGAACATTAACTGAACTACAGACCGTGGACCAGAAATTAATGTTTAATTTTCTCATGTCTCAGAGGGTCTTTTTCTTTGAACTGTTTTGTCTAATTTCATGCTACACACACTCTCTCTCTCTCTCTCTCTCTCTCCTCTTAATCATCTCTCACACACACACACACACACACACACACACAACACACACACACACACAGCTACAGCTCTGTAGCAGCTGGACTGACTATAAGTGCACACACATGCAGACATGTTTTACATGTGCATATGAGCAGATGCTTAAACAATTAGCTGTATGCAGCAGGGGCAAAATTAACAGACCTTTGCTAATTTCTCTTTAGCATTTTAGTTGCCATCCTTTGTATTACTTCCTAAACTGATGAAGAAATGTCAGATTATCTTTTAATCTGTGCCAGCAGAAATACATCAACAAGCAAAGAAATGTGAATGTCAAAGCCTTGGGGCAACAACACTGGTCCAAGTGTGAAAACATAAACAGACAATCTTTTGTGTTGTTGCTGTGTTGCCACATTCATTATGCACAGCAAGCAGAATGAATAATGCAGGTGACTAAATGGTTCTCCAGAAGTTGTTCAATTATCATCATGAATAATAAATGTATTATTAAAAGGTGCTTGGTGATTTTAGTCACACAGTAAGTGTATAATCACTTTGCCAGACTTGTGTGTCACATGAGCTCTTCTTCCATGCGACCTACTGTACCAATTACAAAAACATTAACAAAATATATATATATTTTCAAAGGCAGAGTGACACACTTTCACAAGGGTGATGTCAAGTTTCTCAGAAAATAACATCACATTTATTCAAGGTAACTGGTGACTCTTGAGTTCTTTACAGTCAGAAGTAGCTGAAATGAGCTCAGGGACAAAATGTGACAAAACTGTGAAGAACATGAGTGATCAGCATGTCTGAAACAAAAAATAATTCCCACTTGTGAGATATATATCCCCCAACCGTTCTTCTCTAAATTAAATTGACACATAAATCTTCTTCTACCACTTAAATTTCCCTAAACCCTTTTTCCCAGCCATGTTTTGTCCATTTGCACATCCATCACTCATCAGCTATATATCAAGAAAATTAGAGGGGATTTAAATTATTAATGGGCTTTAAATTCAAACTGAAGCTTTAATAGACTTCAGTATTCCACATTATCCATCCATCCATTTTGCATATTGTGTCTGCTTAGTGCATACAGTGTCAGGCACTGTCCCAGCATGCATTTGGTAAAAGGCAGGCAAAGCTTTGTCAGGCCATGGCCCCAACTTCCAAACACAATTTATGTTTCAGCTAAGTCCACATTATGTCACCATAGCCACTACTCAATTTCTATGAGAAACTACCAGACTACACCTGAAGAGATGGAGTCAGGGGAAATCTATCATGAAAAATTACTGAGCCAAATTTTACTTTTCAGCAAACACAAAGCTGAACAAACAGTAGCTGTATTTTTGAATTACCATGCATAATTAGTCAAATGCAATGCATAACAGCATTCAGTGACAGCATATTTGTAATTTTACATTTACATGCAATTAACAGTTAAACTACACTGATTTATAAAAAATGCAAGTCTTCAAAATAAAGAAAAAAAAAATTCTTTGTGGAATTTAAAGTGAATGGCATCCAGAGGATAATCCACTAAGTAAACAATTCCAAAAAATTAATTGACTAGAAACATTTAGTGTCTTTACAAAAATGCTACTCTCATAATAGCTTCTCATACAGACATGGTACTATGTATGACACTTGTTGAAGACAATTTGAAGACAAGTAAGGTTAATCATGTTAACTGAAAGTTAATGAGGTGAAAGATCTAGTGGAGATGAAACAGCTAGCAGGAAGTAGACAGACATAGTAGGTCAAACAAGGCTCTAACCTTTAATGAGATCAATGAGCCATAAGATGAAGCATGACAGGTGAGAAAATGACAAAATTAAACTACAGATTGTCAGAGATGAAGAGAGTATGATGAAAGTGAACTAAGAATTTTACAGCCATGCTATAGTGGCTCTGTGAGACTGTACTTTAATACCGTGGTGAATTTAAGTAAATTTGAATGCTAGGCATTGCAACAATAGCCTATAATATGCCTACAATAGCAACGGTAGCATGCCGATGTTAGGTAGGTCAGATGCAGCAAATAATGTTAACCATCTTAGTTTTCGCTTGGAGGGCTGACAGACCGACAATGCTATCTAGGGAGAAATAACAGTCACTCTGTTCAATATTAAAGGTCCAATGTGTAACATTTAGGAGGATTCATTGGCAAAAATTAAACATAATATTCATATGTATGTTTTTATTAGTGTATAATCACCTGAAAATAAGAATCAATGTATATTTGTTGCATTAACATTAGATGTTTTTTATCTACAGATTCTATGTTGATGTTATTCATACAGCAGCTCAAAAAAGGACAAACCAAAATCTGGCACTAAATAGGTCTGTTCGTGTTTTTCATGCGTTTCACTGCCACCGCAGGTTCTCCCTCACGGTTGGAAAGGGAGTATGTGAGGGTGAAACAAGTGAGGTGCAAGCTGCAATTACACTGCTAGATGCCACTAAATCCTACAGACTGGTCCTTTGATCAAATGTTTAACAAAGCGTCTGCAAATATCATGTAGGCACAGACAATTAAAGGTTTCCTTTATTCTGATTGGGACAGAGAAAACAACTCTATAACTGCGATGTACAAATCATTTACCAATCATCCATGCATCAGGAGAAAAGTGGATGAAATAAATTGCAAAGTCCTTAGCTTGACCACTTCGTGGGAGGATCTAGCTTGCTGAGAGTTTGCTGTGCTGGCTGTCTTTGTGGTCAGTGAGAGGGAAGCAGCCGGGTGCCACCTCTTTAAAATCTCTCCTGGAGGAGTGATACATCTGTCTCACTGACTCTTGTTATCAAACTGCCAGAGATTAAGCCTCATCAGGACACTTTGTTTGGGAGAGAGAGTGAAAAAGAGAGAAAGAGCTGGCTCGGGATCTTTTTGCAAGTGTCATGTTTTTATTGTTTTCCTGGCACAGCTATTTGGGCTTAAAACAGACGTGTTGTTATACAGAATTGTGCAGGCTGCTGAGCCATCCTTGAAAAGTGCCTTTAATCTAAGATCCTTAACACAGACTACTACTTTAATCTGTTCAAAGTGCAGTTTTGTCATCACATTATTATGTTATGGATTAACACACAACTGTCTGTAGTTCCTTCAAAAAAGTGTGTGCAGACCTGTAAATATAAAATACTTTTCAAGGGCATGAAACCTTTCACATCCCTTAATCAGAGGATTCAACATCCCACTGGGCCTCTTAGACACAGCTTCAATCCAATTCCTAAACCACAAATCTGGGCTTCCCCTCCTGCCACCGAGATCGATCTCTAACAACAGGTGTTCACAGGTGTTCAAATGTGGTCACGCATCGACTGAAAGCCTTTCTCCGCTTTAGAACAAAGGAAATCAGCTCAGTAGTCAGCGGGAGAGGGAGGCTCGCAGTTTATGTGATGTCCTCTAGATGTTTGATATGTCACCTTCTCCTTGCACTGGAGGTGTAGGGATGAATACCTAAAACGTTCTCTGGAACACAGAGGATTTGCTCTTGTATTCAGTTAAAACCATCCTGAGTTAGTTGTACTTGCAGAATGAGACAAAGAAAATTATAATAATTATCATTATTATTATTTGACTAAAAAAGATCATATTTGTAGGTGCTATGGTAAACACAGCGGTGCCATTTGTTGGTGCAACAATGGTTTAAAGAGGCACCAAACTGTGTTAGTGCAATCATTTAATTTTGGCTATCAAAATTGATGAATTATCAAAGATACTTAATATTAGTTCCTTGGGGTTCCACCCTTAAACAAGGGAAACAATAGCCAATAATTGATTGATTCAGTCTCATAAAATACACTAAACTATTCATTTGAAACTCTGATTAATAATTAAATTAATAACTATAACCAAAATCACTATTAATAGTTAAAGTGGAAGGATTTGGAGTTCTGCATAGAAGAGGCTGGTATCACCCACTCTTGTGTGAAATTAAATAGGCAAGCATGTATAAACACAAGTATTTATTAAAAAGATAATAAAAGTAAAACAGATGAAAACAAACAATACACAGTCTAACTAAAAAGGAATTAAAAGAAAAGTTGTGTCTGTGTGTGTGTGTGTGTCTCTCTGACCATACTTTCAACTGAGCAGGAAACGCATGTTGGTCAGAGACCAAGGACACGTGAAGACCGCAAGGTTTGATTTTCCTCTCCTCATGTGTGGGCTGAGGTTTAAAGCCGAATTGAGGTGTATGTGTGTGTATGTGTGAAGAGGAGAGGTGTTTTGCTCTCTTGCTTTGTTTTGCAGAGTTAACGGCTCGTGTTAACTTTCCATTGTGTCTCTCCTGTAAAGTCAGCTGGCAGTCTTTGTGTTTAAAGCTGCAGACGCCAGCTTCAGTTGTTTACTAGTGTTAGCGGTGCGCTAACCAGGAATCTCAAGGAAAAGGCAGGCTCTTGTGCCACACTTTAATTCTTTGTTGTGAGTTCGTTGGCAGGCCTGGCCGCACAGATGTCCAAAAGCTTGTCACCCGGTGGGGCCAAAAGAAAAGAAAAGAGTGTAAAGAGAGCGAACAACGGGATGCCCAGGGTTTTTGCTACCTGTACACGGTATCAGATTATGATAAAAGGTGTCAGAAAGTGATCTGTCACACCAAAATTTCATATATAAAGTTCCCTGTTGTCCCAACATATTTCACCAATTAATTATTTGATTCAGTGGTCAACCTGGCTAGTGATCCAGAGATCATACATTCAGACTACCACCTATCCCCAAAAAACAGTTTCATATTATAAAGAGCATAAGGTCAAACTCAGAGCATGACTAACCTTGTTTGCGCACTTTGTGATATTTCCTTTTTGACAATGTGTTGAGGATGACTGAGTGCCCTGTTTTGCATGTCTTAGAAGAGATTTTAATGTATCTATATTGTTTAGTGTGTATCTATTTGGTTCCCTTTATTTATTTTCACGGTTATAGCTTTTCTTCCTGGGGATCACAAAAACATCAACAAAATGTTAATTGTGACCTTTTCGCGTTTGACTAAAATGAAACTTCTCCCTGAGGGAAAATAAAGTTTATCAATCAAACACTACACGCTTGCAAAAAGGGCAGAACGAGCCTAGAATGGATATTAAACTCAACATACACATGACTTAATTTTCATATGGCCCATTTTCTTTTAGCTCTGAGCTGTTCAATGCTCACTGTTCCATTTAATAGCAAAGTTGTGGCTAATAGTCACAGTAGAGGTAGACTTAGTCCACTCGACTGTAATGTTAAAGTTAGGATTCTTTCTGCTGACTTCACAGCTTTCAAGCTGTTGTGCTTTTAGGTAGATAACATTCTCAGTTTTACCATACAGTTACTTGAGAGTTCAAATTCAGGTTTTTCAAGCGTATCAATTATAATGCATTGTTGAAGGAAAATTGTAACTGTAAGAGGCTGCTGACCCCAAATAAAATAAAGTTCAAGCTCTAAAATATATTGAAATATATTCAAAAACGAAAGAAGGGCAGAGGTGATATGAACTTTGGTTGGAATTGAATGGAATTGAACCACAATATATACGTTCAGATAGGTAAAGGAGTCCACATGCACGCTGACTGCTCATGTGAACACAGACACCCTGACAGCTTTACCACTTTAAAAGAATAGTTTATTTTAAGAAATACGACCAATTTATCCGTTCACCCAGTCATTTTGTACAGTGTCTCCTGCCATTGGGCGGGTTGCCAGATGTGGTTGGTGAGCACAGGTTTTTGGTTTTGGTCTATCAGTGAGCTTTAGAGATGTTGGTAGGCATACTTCTTTCACTTTTGGGTTAGCCAGGCTAGCTATTTTATGCTAAGCTAAGCTAATTGCCTCCCAGACCTAACTCCCTCTTTAACAAATGAAAGCTGTATAGAACCACCAGTAAATAACCAGAGTAAGAATCTACAGCCATGCGAGCTGGTCTGATGCTGCACTTAGACACTGCTGTGTTTTGAGCTAAATTCATAAAAAAACATACGATTACAATGCTAACATTGGCGAGGCTTCTGTTGCTGTTGGTAACATATGCTTATTAGCTTTAAACATGCTTTAAACAAGTACAGCTAAGGCTGATAAGAATGCCATTGGTTTTGCAGATATTTGTTCATAAATCAAAGTAGGCTATTATACAAAGTCATATTCTGGACTGCTAGGGACACATCATCAAAGTCAATGGGCTTCCTCTGGGGCTCATGCATGTCTGTATAGAATTTTGGCAATCCATTCAATAGACATTGAGATATTTACATCTGAATCCAAGTGATAGACCAAACGATCACACATAGACGCAGGGACTGAAATCTGGTCTGAAAACCCATAGCTAATTTTCTTCAGTTGGACTTGAAGCCACAACTCAAAATTGGCGGTGGTGTCTGCACACTGACTTCAAACAAGTTCATGAATAGTAAATTACAGAATCACTTAGTTGAAAATTAAATTAGCCTCTCTAAATGCATTATAATTCCTGTACACAAGAAATTCTTATTCATATGATGAACAGGACCAGTCAGTAACAAACTTATATAACCATACCTAAATATAACCTCTCCCCTTCCATTCGCACTCCCTTTCTAAGTGACTGTACTTTTCCCCTTATCTCTCACTTTCCTTCCCACTTTTCCTTTAATCATATCCAATAAAATACAATTATGTGTTTAACTGTGTTTTTCTGTCTGCTTCCCAAATATCTCACTTTCTTGTCCTTCTCCCTTTACAGAGCGCTCCTCCTCCTTCCTCTAGCTCCGCTTCTTCATCCCCTGTCCTCACTCTTCTGCATGACCAGTTCCATGTCAGCCCTTAATTGTGTTTTGATGTTCCTCCAGACCTGCAATTGAGCTCCATTCTCGCCAGCCAAAACAGAACAGACATTTGTCAATGCACAGGCACTGTGAGATTCCCCACTCTCTCTCTCCCACATTTTCTGCTGTTGCCCTCCTCATCTCCTTTTCCTTCCTTTTTCCTCCTTTATTCTGTCCTACTTTTATCTAGACGCTCCTTATATGTTTATCCTATCTCTATATCAAGACCAACCCCTGATTCACTCTATCTATCTATCTATCTATTCTTCTTCATATCTATCTATCTATCTATCTATCTATCCTAGAAGACTTCAGAGAGTGTGCAATGGAGCAGTAACATCAATGGAAGAGACCAAAGACCTCCTTTCCCCTCTGGGGCCCATGTCACATGTAATCACTGTTACTCATAACACACACACACACACACACACACACACACACACACACACACACGCACTCTTAGTCTGTCCTAACACTTGACTAAGCTCAGCTCGGGGAGTAAATATTTGTGCTGTGCAAGCTCTAGACAGAGGAAGGCTCCTCACCTCAGCACTGTGCCACCAAATCATGAAATATTCAGAGAGAGAGATGGGAGGAGGAGGAGAAAGAATGAGAGGGTGAGAGTAAGAGCGAAAAAAGAGAGAGAGGTCACACATAATAGAATAAGATGGACGGAGGGGGAAAAAGTGCGTGGGTAGGTGGCTCGGTGCTACAGCAGAAAGATCTGAAGGAAAGGAATGGGTTGTTTGTGGAGAGGAAGAGACAAGGAAAGAAAAAGCAGAGGAGGTGTTGAGGGAGGCAGAGGGAATGAACAACAAGGCTGAAGGCTGCGGAGAGAGAGAGAGAGAGAGAGAGAGAGAGAGAGAAGGAGAGGAGAGAGATTGAAGTGTGTGGCAGGACAGAAAGAAGGGAAAAGAGCAGTGAGGGAGAGGAGGGATACTCTAAATGTGAGGGACAAAATAAAGATGTAGACTGACAGGCAGACAAAATCAGGAATAATCAGGCAGCACAGTGTGTGGTGTCCTACAGCAGAGGAGATGTGTAAGAGTAAATGGACTGCAGGAAATGATGCTCTAAAGCTCTTTACGGTCCCAGTCAGTCTGTAGCTGAAGAGTGATAATCCCTATCCAGGACTTAATGAGGGTTTATTCTTTCACAGGTCATTCTGTCCCGGTATCTTGAAAGACTTCTCACTGGTAGAGCTGCTCTATTCACTTCCAATATGCTCAAAGGATCATTGCAAAGCTTTTTTTCTCTTTTAAGATTTTTCTGTGATAAATAAAGATAACTTTGAGCTCATTGTAATAAACATAAATTATACTTGAACAACAGTCCATCTTTACTACATTTAAAAACTTTCTGTTTTATCTCCAGTGTTATGCTCAGTTTTTCATTGCTATGTCTGTCAGCGGCCTGGTCCACCACTTTAGTGAGATAACTCAAAAACCTTTGGACGGAAAGCTGTACAATTTTATTTAAATTCATGGTTTCCAGATGATGTATCCAGAACTGCTAAGGATCAAACACAAAGTTTGGACCATCTCAGTTTTCTTTACAATGACACCATTATGGCCTAACAGACTGTTAAGGGGTGAGTATGCAAAGAAATTATTTGAATGTAAAATCAATAAACAGAACAAACCTTCCGGACGTCATATATTACTATATATATATATATATATATATATATATATATATAATTGCTGGCAGTGAGGGGCAAATACAACT
>NW_023339663.1:11224143-11235774 GCF_004916995.1 Morone saxatilis | reverse complement strand
CTTTATGTTGCTTTTATCTTTTAACCATCTTCAAAATGTTGTCTTTTCAACATGGATTAGCCTAGCACCAATACAGGAAAGGAGAAAGTTGTTCTCACGGAGGCCTGCTCAACTGTTGTGGAGGACACAGCAAAAAGGGGCGGGACTTGGGAAGGGTAAATTCCCCAGACAGAAAACCAGATAAAGAGGGCGTAATTAATAGAGGAGTGAAAAATAATGCAGAAAACAGGATGAAAATATGACACTGACGTTTGCTTAACATATTACTGTGAGCAAGGTTCCATGAGATCTGTGTGCACTGATCATGGCTGTATTATAGAGCCATAGGAGTGATGAGGAGACTGTAAGAGCGGAAACAGCTCTTCAGTCATGTAAGTTAAATGTTCTCTACGTGAGAACTTATTCAGAGAAAGTGTTTACATCTTGTATTAAGAGCATTAACTCTTTTGGAAAACGACCTCAAGCGAGAGCAAAAGTTTTTCAATCAATCTTTTCTAATGTGATACTTCCAAATGTCAATATATATATATATATATATACATTGACGTAAACACAGCTAATATAAGACTCCCGTTGAAAAAAAGAAGGTATATGGATATACTTTGTGAATGAGTTGTGTGTCTGACCTGACAGGCAGTCTGTTTCTGAGGCTTCTGTTCTTCAGACTGTAGCTCCTCTTCATCCTCACTGTCTGATTCAAACAGGTAGTACTCTCCTGAGTGGAGCACTGTGAGCAGAAGAAACACGTTACAATCTTGTTTACCTCGCTATATGGAGATTATGTATAGAATCAGAATCAGAATCAGAATCAGAAATACTTTAATAATCCCCGTGGGGAAATTACTTCAGAACTGCCTCACACTTCACTCTCCCTTGTGGTAATCCAAGATAAATACCATAAACCCGTACCTGTAGCATGGTCCAACCACGGCTGGTGCCACTTTTTCTTCCTCGACTTTTTCTTGTCTGTCTGGGTCTCTGTAAGGAAACAAGTTTTTGGTTGGAGGAAGTGCTGCACAACATAAACATACAGATGGTTTTACTAATCTTGGAGTTTTACTACTAGTGGAATTAAAATATGATTGTAACCTGAGGGTGGCGCTAGAGAAGGTCATGGGGTTATTAAAATTAAATGCATTTATCTTTTAGCAGATTTCATGGCCTATTGCCAGTAAGATTATTAAGAACAACTTAATAATATAACTCGGGTGATAATAAAATAACTTAATTTATATAACACCTTTTAAAAAACAAAGTTACAATGTGCTTTACAATAAAACAAAACAATATGTCAGGGCTATAGGCAATCACGGAGCCCAGTGGCTATCGACTGAAGACAATTTGCCTGGAGGTAACAGCCAATGTTTCAGGGCGTCAGGTGTGACCAGCAGAACCAGATAACAGATATCAGGGCGAAGACTTCCTCTGCAGTCCGATTAGCAACTTTATACGCAAGACTGATGAGAAAGACATTTTGGCTAATGTCTATAAACAGTTATCTGCATATGAATGTACATAGTTTAATTTATTGTCACATGAAAACCTCTCCAGTATTCATGAGCTTATGTTGTGTTTAGCGTAAAATATTCTGCAAAGTAACTAAAGCTGTAAAATGACAATATGTCCTCTGAAACCTCCTGGACAGACTGATGACATCACCACTTTTAGGCCCACAGTCAGTGGACTAACAGTGATGACAATAAAATGAAACCTAGCGAATGATGCATCTTACTGCTTCTTCAAAATAAGACTGATTACCCTACGGGCTAAAAACAAGTTGACAACCATGTTACTGACAGGGACATAGCAAATATGGCAGTTGTTTACTGACTGGTTTTAGCAGTTTGCAGAACGTTTTTACAGTCAAACAGTGAAGCAGCGAGTCCTACCGACAGTCTGACTCTCGTTGGAATCTCCACTTGTTTTGTGTCCATCTCTGCACTTCTGCTGCTTGGAGCGAATTCTCTGCATCCTGAGAGAAGAGGACAGGAACAGCAAGGAAAGGAGACAGAAGAATGGAACTTAAACTCTCTTTTGAAGCCATGCTCTATGTATTCTAGCATCTACCTGCTAGATCTTTTGCCTACTGTATATTAAGATACATACACATACATACAAAGAGCTTAGGTGCTAGATTCGGCACACAAATTTAATTTGGAAAAATGTTTTGATTCAGTGGTATACACCATGTTTGAAGGTCATTAGTCATTAGTTTTGCAGGTGTTTAGTCAGAGGATCACCAAACTTGGCAAAATGTTGTGCTAGTTAAGTAGACTTAAAGATATTTCACCATGGATATAATGGCAAACCATCCAATAGTTGTTGGGATCTTTCACCAAACACCCAAAATAACAACAAGTTAAAGGGGAACTTGGCAACTTTTCTCAGCTTAATAAACCCTGTTTAGAAATCAATTTGGATGGGTTAAATTGGCCTGTCCGGTGAAAATGGTGACCCCACCCCCCTCAGGCGGACCCAGGGCTGAAAACCAACCTTGCAACTTTGGGACTGGCCGTCCCGGAAAATTGGAAAATAGGAAGTGTCGTTGAGAACGCGAGACATGGGGGAGCCGAAGAAACACGAACGGGCTTGTTACGGCAATTCCACATAAACGCACACGCCGGGCCCTCAATAACGGTTTAGTGTATAATGTATTTACCACCTCGGTAGATTTGCTCCCACACGAAAAAGGTTTTGCCGGCGAAAAAAGGGCCACATCACGCAAGCGGTTAGAAACGGGGAGGAGGGGGCTGCCGCAAGTGAGTTTTTTTTTACGACGGTTTGCTTGAAAACACGTCCAGAGCTGTAGGGGAGGCTCGTTGAGAAAACATGCATGACAAAAGTGAAAACACAAGAAATGGCTAGAGTTGGCCAAGTTCCCCTTTAAGTTTCTTTATTGAACCCCCCCCAGGGAAAATTAATTTCTCAGTATTTGGAATCATCCTAAGCACTAGGAGCAGTGGGAAGCCACCATGCAGCGCCTGGGGAACAACTCCAGATGTGAGCCAGTGCTTTGGTCGAGGGCACTGAGGGCCCTTTTCCACCAAATTAGTTCTGATTCTGGCACCGGCAATATCTAGCAAACCAGCTCGCGTTTCCACCACTGTTGAGTGGAACCACTGTATTCTGATCATCAACAGAGGGCGCTGCACAATGCACACCGATCTGTAGAATATGACATGCCCCCACTTTGGTTCCCAAGAAAAGGTTCCGAACCAATTTATCCTTGGAGGCCAACTCGAGGTGCAACACTCAATAGTTAAGAATTTCATAATTGGGCTTTCTATTTCTACTTGTTCTCTGATGCATAACTAAAATGCTACTCACGAAAGCAAACTTTAGTTGTGAACACTTACGATCTCTTGAGCTGTGACAGAGATTTCTTCTCAGCTTGTTGGTGGAACTTGATGTTCTTCACAATACTGGCTTTGAAGAGCTCGAACCCCCTGAAAGAAAGAAACGGAAGTCAGTTAATTTGCCAGAAAGTAACTGCCAGTTGGAAGTAACTGTGGAGCTATTATCTACAGCAGCTTCTTTTCAATTAACAAAGAAAGTATGTCTAATTGATTATAGGAGTCTCTGTGTTTGGGGTCTTGTGCTACATCTGTATCTCAGGGCCAACATCTGCTGAAAGTTTTGGCTTGTGACACACATTAAAATGTCATGTCTATATGTATTGTACATTTGTGATGTCTCATCAAAGATTTGTCAGTATTTTTAAATAAATATAATTATTTGTAACAGAGACATATTTTTTTTTTCCTCTAAACCAATCAGAGCCATGAAAGATGAAAAAACACTTTAGGTTGGTGGCTTGAAGATACCTGATTGTTGAGTCTCATTCACAGCGTCTTTATTTGACGACCTGGGAATGAGACTCAACAACACAGAACTGCCTTTCTTGGCTCTGATTGGTTGTTTTCATTCAGGCCCAGTGTATTCTTGCAAATAATTAGGAGCACTAGGAGGAACCTGATTATTTCAGACATTATCTGTCTCATGTTCTACTGTCAGGATATAGTGAAAGTTTCAGCATATATGACAAAAAGTATTTTTTTCTAAAAGTTACCTACTGCAGCTTTAATAATGTGGTGACCCCTAGCATTGGAAGCATTGCCTTAGCTCTTTCATCCAGTCAGTAATCTGTATGTTGTGTCCTACCTAGAGGCCTGTTTGGCAGAAGCCTGCAGCTCTGCCACCACATGCAGGAAGTAGAAACTGAGGAAGACCCTCCTCTGCAGCAGCAGGCAGAGAAAACAGATACTGTCCCAGATGATCCCGGCCTCCTCTACTGGGAGGCTGCAGGTCTTGTCACTCACTGCTTTTGCTGCCAGGGGAAGAAAACACACACACAATGACACATCGTAAGATAAAAGGAATCCTGCAACACTTGAACACACAGTCATTACTATAAATAAAAAAAGCCACCTAATGTTGACATTTTTGTTATTTCTTATACTGTTAAAAATCACTTCATAAGTCAAAGATCCCAAGATAAACGGTAGAAACGCTATAATACATTATATTTCCTTAAATTATATAGATACTATTCCAAATGCGGCCAGTGTTTTGGTGTATTATTATTATTATTGAAGCACTTACGGTCATAGTATCCTTTGACTGTACAAACCAGGCTGAAGAGCTGAATCACCCAACAGAAGCCCTTCTGCATCTCAAACACAAACACACACGCCAGGATCTGAAACACACACAGAAATACACAATTCAGTGTTTTCTAGGTCAGGTCAGTGTTTTTATTCTTGCACACATGTATTCTGTGTGAAGATTTCTCTTTAAACTCCATGACAATGGCTTTCCATAATATTAAAGAATAGAGCGTCCTTCGATATTATCAACAGCTGCAATGGTACTACAGTGCTTTGGTGTCAAAGCTGCACTAGGAAAGTTACAAGCAGTCCAGATGACTTCTCAGTCAGTAGGGCCTTCTCAAAATCAGTCTAATTATTTATCAGTTTTGCAAAAAAAACAATAAAGATCTTTTAAAGTATATTTTGAGTTGATAAGAATCAAATCAGATCCACATGCAGGTGGGAAACAAATGATATACACTGTAATATACAGTGTTTTCAACAGGGGGTCGTATTACTGCAGGGAGCGCCGCCAAATTATTGTTTAATCATTTTGATCATCAAGTGTTTGTTTTTTTAATTAAAGTATGTCTGAAAATACCCACTGACATTAAATCAAGCACATTATGATATATATATATATATGCTATTATGCTGCTGCACTAAGAACAATGCCAACAATCCCTACGGGAACCATCACTGAGACTAATAAGCTGATACACAGTACAGCAACAGTAATCCTAGAAATGCTTGGATACAGGATGGGAGCAAACCTTAAACAGGGCAGCATTCACCGTGGGAGAATTAGATTAGAGGCCAAGATAAGGGCAACACGGAGAGAAGTTAGCCAGCTAGCAGAGCTACAGAGGGGCAACATGGTGAATAAAGGGGCACCAAGGAAATACACCAAGCTCTCCATACCTGAAGCACTCGAAACTGCCAAACAGAGACTAACAGCACTGGCCACCCGGTTGAAGAGATACACCAAGGAGGCAGAGGCCAGGAGAATAAACAAGCTGTTCTCCACTGAACCAGCCAAGGTGTACTCTCAGTGGCAGGGAGGAAATAACAGCAGGTCAGACCCACCAAGAGCTGAGGTGGAAGAATACTGGAAGGCCATATGGGAAAAAGAGGCATCACACAACCCAGATGCCCAATGGCTAGTGGACCTAAGAGCAGACCACAGCAACCTCCCAGAACAAGAACCAGTAACCATCTCAATGGCAGACATCCAAGAAAGAGTGTCAAAGATGAAGAGCTGGACGGCACCAGGCCCCGATATGATCCATGCCTACTGGCTGAAGAAGCTAACAGCACTCCATGACACCTAGCAGCACAGGGATGAACCAGCTGCTAAGGGATGGGTCCCACCCAGAGTGGCTAACCAGCAGGCAGGACGGTCCTAATCCTGGAAGGACCCTGAAGAAGGACCCATCCCATCCAACTACTGGCCAATAACCTGTCTCTCCACAACAGTGGAAGGCCCTGTCAAGGCATCATGCGGCGGCTAAGATGAGTAAGCACGTATGCTCAATACATTGAGAGGGGCTCAGAAGGGGAATTGGTAGGCAACACCAGAGGAGCCAAGCACCAGCTACTGGTCGATAGGAACATCGCCCAAGACTGGTAAGAGCAGGGAAGGCACCAACCAGTGTACCGCCTTGGATCGACTTCAAAGAAGCTTACGGGATCCAAGCCCCACACGGTGGATACTGGAATGGTCTGGAACTGGTATAAAGATCAACAAGGAACCTAGGGGCCTTCATCCAGAACTCGATGGGGAATGTGGAAGGACAACCCTAGAAGCCGACTCAAAAGCCAATTGCCCAAGTCAACATCAAATGGCGGCTATACCAGGGAAGATGCGCTATCACCCCATTGCTGTTCTGCATAGGCCTGAACCCCCTTCAGTCAGATCATTACAGAAGACTGGTTTTACGGAGTCAGAATTCCGAAGTGGAGTAACAATTAGCACCTGCTCTTAATGGATGGACATCAAGCTGTCGCCAGGAATGAGCGGAGAAATCGGACTCACTGGATCCACACCACCAGATCTACAGGCAACGACATACTCTGGGATGTCATTTTCGGATTGGGGACAAGGTGCCGGGCCCGGATAGTCTCAAAGAGAGGCAAGATGATCAGGAACAAAGGGGTACCTAACCAGAGGCAAATAGGTGATACCAAAAGACAAGGCTACAAATTACCTTGGAACAGGCTACGGAACCATGAGGAAGCTGCGCAAGGAGGTCAACCCACAACCATAATACTCCGAGAGTTAAAGGGCAAGGTCCTGAAAGTCGCTGAATGCAGGAACAAGTCCAAAGCCATCAAACATGTACGGCACTACCAGTCATCAGAGTACCCTGCTGGAGTCATTAAGCTGGCAAAGGAGGAGATAGAAGCCCACAAGATATCAAGACAAAGAAGCCTCACCATGTATGGGGAGGTCACCCAAATCCAGCACCCTGAGACTGTCGGCAAGCGGAAAACAGGGAGGCCTGAGGACTAGTGAGCAATCAGGGCATATCCCAGGTGAAAAATCAAAAAGTCCAAGAGTTACATCAGGGAAAAAATGGCCACGCAAAAGGATGAACTGGCTAGGCGAATGTCTCAGGCAACAGGGAACCCAATAAGAGTGGGAGGAAGGAAGGAGCGGACAACCTGTGGAGGGACAAGTGGGCTGATATCGAAGGAAGACCACTACCAATGGCTGTGGAAAGGCTGGGACTCACCGAGACAGGCACCAGGAGTCACTGATTATGCAGCACCAAGAACAGGCCCTCAGGTACCAAGAGCCATAGAGGGCCAAGATCTACAAGAGCTAGATCTTGACCACAAGTGCAGACTATGCAAAGGATGCCCCTGAGGCCACATCCAGCACATCATAGCAAGGGTGTATGATGCTTAGCCGGACGCGATGCTTGAGGATGACACAGATACCACCCCCAAAGGAGGGTGAGGAGGGAAGTTTATATATATATATATATAACTTTCTGAAACTGACAATCTGATATTCACACCCACAGTAATTGGCCAGGTGTGTGCAGTTGAGAAAGTTCGCAGGATTTCAACCTTTCTCTCTAACCTTTTCATTCCTCCGACAACCACTTTTGTCACTTTTTGCCTACAAATAAGTGCTATGCCATGAATTCCCATATACATGTGTACTGTTAACCACTTTAATCAGTATTGTGTCATGCCCTTGGATGACCCGCTGTTCAAATTTAGTCTTATTTTTCTGATTCTCCATGCTGCGTATAGAGACACATCACACAGGTGCTGAATTGGTCAATTACAGCTGCCACTTTTCACACAATTGCGTATGTCGAAAATGTTGTGATGATTATTTACTTCTGAAGTGAGGTGGTAAGAACAACAATGTCATCATTTTTTTTTGTCTTTTAAGGATCTGGAATAGTATGGGCTTGTGTACTGTTTGTAATTTACAAGCCTTAAGTCATCATTACAAAGGGGAAGCTGCATCTGTGTTTCAGTATCTGGAGCAACAAGTTGTGTCAATTTTCGATTCAAAGATGCATGGCAACTGAAGGTGTTCTGGTAAGTGGATTTAAAGTGATTGTTAGCCCTGAAAAAATCAATTTGGCATGCAGTGGTATTGGTTGTTGTGAACAGAGCATGAACCTATACACAGGTATACAAGTTTTTATTCTTGTCTGTATCCTAATTGTGTTTTCTGTGTCAAAGACATTTTCTTAAATGTAAATGAAACTGTTTTGCAGTTACATGTATGAATGACAGGGGCGTAAAGATTTAAATATGTACAGTTTATCAATCCTTGCATAAACAAATTTGAGAAATAAGGAATCAAATTCTGAATTAAACATTTCAACTGTAAGTTTATATTCTCAAATGGAACGTTTAATGTTAATGCAAATACTGTATTTAAGTCTCTAGTGTTTTTATGAGCATGAACAGCGAGGAAATGTATTGTGACTTTATTTTTTTGCTTATTTACAAAGGAAAGCATTGATGGATACAGGACAGAACAGTGTTAAGGAAAATAAAATAAATGAAAAGATGCAAACAGTATTTAATTTAGAAAATGATTTATAACTCACCTTTATATTTTATTTTGTTACAGCTTTTTAACAGGATAAATATCATTTTGGACCTTGATTACAACACAGTAAAGGCCTGGAGAAGTGATGAAAAATATGCAAACTGTTTTCAAGGTTTAGTAGAATGTATAATAAACATCATTTATTAAAATAATTGTTGGGTTGTCCACACAGGATGCAGCTGCTGTGAACCATCCCTGTTAACAGTCTCCCTTGATGCTCCCTCAGCAGGAATCCCCATCATTTTGCTCTTCTACAGTACATTGTCCACTACTCACCATTACTTTCTAAAATCATACAGCACGGCCAAGACCTACGTTTTATTTATTTACATTAATTCAACTGGCTTTTGCCCAAAGTCCTTTAAAAATTGGTTGAGTTAAATTGATGTATGTTATTTTTAAGGAAAGCTCCTATCAGAACACAGATGCCATGTCAAAGAACAAGAGAATTAATATTATTAATTAATATGTATTAATATTAGTATATTTAATACATATTAGTGTTGTGCATATTATTATATCATGGAATGGAAATTTGGCCATTCACAAGATACTTTGTCATGGCACTGTGGTCATTTAGAAAATTTGACATTTAGCACTGAAAAATAGAAAAAAGAAATTGTCTTCCAGGAATTCATGAATATCCACACCAAATTTCATGGAACTGGCCAACTGTGTTGAGATAGCATGCTTTGAACAAATGTGTTGTTTGGACAGATGGACAAACAATTTAATTGCCATCAGTCTGCCCCACTAAAACTGACCATTAGAATTAACATGCGTATGCACATGTTACATGAGTATTTCAAACAGCAAGTAGAAAGGGAGGATGCAACAGAGGGAAAGACAAACTAATAACAATAAATAAATAAATAAATAAAACAATCATTCCAAAGATTTTCCAACAAAAAGAATTGGAAGATACTGATAATTTTCCGTTATCTATTATACTCTATTTTTAAAGACAATAATCCTGTAGGGTCACAAATCAAAGTCTATTCCCACTTTTATACTGACAATACCATTATGGAAATGGAAACCTGAAGCAGCAGTGTCAGAACACACAAATATTCTGTAGTAGGAAAAATATGTTTATAATTGATGTTTTACTAATACTGTCTGTTCTAGAGATGACACACAAATACTCATTGAATGTCCGAAGACGCCAAGATTTCTAACCAAGAAGCTGGTGTCACTGTCCATGGTGCTGAAATTGTGTATAATGCTAGGTGCCCACTGAGGTACAATGAGAGAATACATAAGCCCTGCTTCCTTCAGGGGAAGGAACCATTTACATTGCATAAACAAAGACAGCAATACCCTCTTCTAAATCTGTATTTGTCTGAAAGTTTTCCAGATATTTTATACACTGTAACTGCAGTGATGTTTGGTACAAGTTTCTAATCTTCCAAAAAAGCCCTTTTCAGAATACTGGACTGAATGATGTAACAAATTGTAATGTTAACTAACATTCGCCGTCTACTCAAAAATTAATGATAATAGTTGAATGCAGCCACAGAAACTTAACAAAGAAAAAACCTTTGCACCTGGGGGCCCTCCCCTGAAATATAGAGGCCCCAGGCAATTGCCTAATTTGCCCATGCCCCAGGCCAGCCCTGATTAGCAGCCTGGGAGACAAGTTAGTTTGGCTTCTAGGAAAAGGTTCATCATGGCATTATTGTTGCAGCCCAAGAAAGCAACAAAGTTTGGTTTAGGTCTCTTGGTGACTCACACTGTCTGCACAAGGCAAGCAAACAACATATCTACATTCACTGGGTATCTGGAACACCATTTGTTTTCTATACAAGACCATAAACAACATACAGCATACAGACAGTCAGCAGAATGCTATAATAAAGATGGAATTTATTGCCAGCAAATGCATGCTAACACTATCAAGCTGCATGTCCTGCCTAAATGCTACAATACCAGTGTCAGTGCAGCCAGCAATTACTTGAGCCGTCACTCAGACAGACAATGAGTGACTGATAAACAGCACCTTTATCTTCCAACAGCTGAGCTGTGACTCTGGAGGCCAGAGGGTCATTATACTGTCTCCCTGACTGTGGATCCCAGTGGACTTCTATTAACAGTCACCTCCACTGTTGTGTTACAGATTAAAGCTCACAGGCTATCAGTCAGGACAGGTAGGAGTGTTTGAAGCAAGGATGAAGCCTCTTTATGTCAGGACGTGCTTAAAACAAAGCTCAGTTACAATGTAAAAATGTTGACTGGGTTCATCTGTAATGAGCAGGTACCCACTGCTAGGACATATAAACCTTAATCTGACATAAATATGAAATATGAAAATGAACACACAAACACATTAAAGGATTAAAATTGTAATCCTGTTACCTTGTTTGCTAAGATGACATTGTGTGTGTATTTGCACTATAATTTTCATTTGAATTTTTATGTTGTTTGTATTGAGTTCTTCTTCAAACAAACTGTTGTTGTTACTGGTGGAATCACTTCACATGCAGGCAATACATACCCCAAATCCCATAATTTCCCCAAATAACCAAAAAGACCAGCTGTCTGCAAACATAAACAACAATATGAAAGTATCACTTCATCAAAAACGAAATAATGTCAATGAATCACTGTTGTGTTGCATGATGTCTAGCAATAGGAACATTTTCACTCCCAACAAAGTGACTCACAAGAATATGTAAATTAATGTGTGTGTGTGTGTGCGTGTGTGTGTGTGTGTACCTTCAACCCACCATGCCCTATATCAACTTATCTATTTGTCTGCTTGCCTTCCTCCCCTGCCACCATAAATAGAAACTGTCCCAGACACATTACTATTCCTACAACATAATCCAATGCAAGTATAACCTACACCATAGCACAGAAGTGCACACACGCACGCACGCACGCACGCACACACACACACACACACACACACACACAATCGATAACGTCTGATGGAAACGACGGACCCGCACGTTTTAC
>NW_023339663.1:11217668-11224043 GCF_004916995.1 Morone saxatilis | reverse complement strand
CACACACACACACACACAATCGATAACGTCTGATGGAAACGACGGACCCGCACGTTTTACATGATGTGAAGTGAGAAATGAGGTGAGATATCACAAAAAACAAGTAAGATTTGCAGGCATGGACTTGGCTCATCAGTATCTGGTTGTGGTATAAAAATGGGCTCCTCTGCCTGCGCCAGACCATCCTCCTATACTGAGGAGAGAGAGAGAGAGAAAAGACGAGAAGAGAGAGAGAGAGAGAGAGAGGAGAGAGAGAAAGAGAGAGAGACGCAGTGATACAGAGACAGTGAGGGATGCACAGGCTCAAAGTGAGGCGAGAAGTCCTGAGGTTCCCTGTTTTCTCTCACTGCTTCCTCTCGTTTTAGGATAAAACATTAAAAGACAAACAGACTGACTTTACCACAGACACTCAACGAGGAAGTTCTCTTTTGGACACTTTTTGGATAGTCTGCGCCTGCCGACGTCCGACTTGTCCGCGTTTTTAAGGTTTCCAGACAACAACTCCTCTATTTATTTATTTTTTAACTTGCTACAGCTCAAGTCGCCGGGGTTTCTGTGCGCAATGGCTGGTCTTTTATACCTCCTGTCTGCCCGTCTCCACACGGAGGGATTCGGGATGCTTGGCTAAAAAAAAAGAAAGAAGAAAGAAATAAAGAAAAATACAACTCCCGTGGATCCGAGAGTGACCTCTGGAGTCTGGATACTGGGACGATTTCAGTAGCCCCTTTCATGAAACCTCCTTACCTTCTCATTTTGGGGATATATTTAGGAGTCTGTGCAGCGTTTTAGTTCAGAGCGCACTTGTGTCTGAGTCAACGATGTGCGCCGGTGGGAAATACTGTGTGTTTTTGTTCCTGTTTGGAAGTATCCTGTCGGACCCGGGAACCACAAACCAAGGTGAGTTGAAAGAGCGTCTCTGCATAACAACATACTTAGAATATGGGTGTATGCACCAAATCTGACCATTTTAAAGTCTTTACCAACAGATCTGATTCTACGCACATGCACTGGTAACATGTTTGGCAATGCGTATCATGTATTGTCTGCCATCACAACAATGTTGAATCTATTCACTTAAACAAAAGAAACATGGTTAAATAGTGTCATGCCTTCATTTGTCTTACATGAGTGCCCTAATGAGTGTACTATTCATCATGGCACCCATGTAATCTTTTCACAAGTGATACCAGACTATTATTAGTAATAGTAATTGTTTCAATAATGTGTTTTACTTAACGTGTTTTGCTCTTTCCCTCCAATGTCAATTTGTTGGTTGAACCTATACATATGTTTGTCCCTTGGTTTTAACATGAGATAACAGTGGATCTATTTGTCAAACAACAACATCAGAAACAAATGTAAACATACATTTACAGCCTCAAAATGCATACAGATATCAATTTGTTGGATGAGCTAAGATATTTCAGTCTTGGTTTCAGTAGATGTATCTGTTGTCCCAACACACACCTTTGAAAGACTGGACATGGAACTGATAATAATGTTTTGGTTGTTTTTTACACACACTAATTTTGGCTCTGTATTTAACAAAGAATATAAAAAAAAGATATGGCCTCCAATGGAAATTGGTAATTTGTTGTTTGAAGATATTTTAGTGTCTATCTTTGGCAGTGAAAATTTAATTTTACAGTGTCAATGTACAATATAATGAAATGAAATATATCACTCCAACACTGAATCATTTCATTGACCAAAGAGAACAGATTTACACATTTACATCCTCAAAATTTATGCAAATATGTCAGTGTTATGGTAGAGCTATCTTTATTTCAATCATTGATACTGTGAAAGACTGAACATAAATGTTTTAGCTTACTTTTTTATCCAACTCCATCTGAAATTACATAAACTTGGCTGTGAATTTCTGCAAAAATCGTAAAAATGGTGATGCAACTCATGCTTTAGTAGCTATGTTTTTAAGCACACTTTTAGAATAGATTCGTTTTGCTCAGAATTTTAAAATGAATACACATTTAAATTTACAGCATCAATTTGCAAAAATTCATACCTAGGTTCAATGCGCTGCAAGGCCTACAGGCAGGAGCTTCATCCTGACATTATACTTCACCTCCAAAGTGCACAGAAATACTGTCACAGCTATAGGGACCACAAAGTGTAATGTCAGCCTCTGGTATACTCAGCTATACTGATGCTTTTGAGTTGATTTCTGCCTCTCTGTCTTCTATGATGAGTTCACACATTTGTTGATGAAAATATAACGAATCTCAGCCCATACAGTCCCAAGAGCATTTCAGACTTGTGTTATTCTTACAGTAGGAAACATGTGAATTTTATTATATGAGGCCAGTGGTTGACACTGAATGTATCAAAATAATTTCCCAGTTTTCAAAATCCATTTCCAGTCACACAGGCATGGTGTGCAGTCGCATATGGTTGAGAAACACAGGACATAATAATGTTATCTCCCTTCAGTTGTACTCATAAGTCAAATGGGTAAATGGCTGCCATAATGTAATCGCTTCTTGACATCTTCCACTTCGCACATTTGCAGAGGTCAGTTTAATATTCCTTCCTGAATGTTTAATGTTTAGGATATACATTTTCAAAGAGGACAGGAGCCCTTTCACTAGCCAAATGTCAAAGTCTCTTTCACTTCATTTTTTCTGTGTCTTGTGTGTGTGTGTATGTATGTGTGTGTGTTCAGTTTGCCCCACAGGATGCCTGTCTGCCTACGGTGGTGACAGGCAAGAAGGGGAGGGATGCACACAGGGGAAACTTGAAAAAAAGGACAACATGAGGAGTTTAATATACAGTGGGAATGTATGTAGCCAGGAGCAATTTATCTGAGTGAGTTTTCTAATGAATGTGAATAACTTGTGTAAGTCCTCTCAGACTAAGCAAAAGCGAGAGAGATGAGATCTAATCATTATATAACAGTGTATTTATTGGTCATTTAGTTGTTTTTGTGGGCAATATAAAGTAAATTTGGTATAAGTTATGTCAGAAATGATAGTAAATTAAAAAAGTAAATAGTCTAAAGTTACCATGTCTATGTGATGTCTTAATATCGACCTGGCCACCTTAGTTACTGTTGCTATACTATATTAAAATACTAAATTATACTGGCTGAGGCTAGGTAGACATCTAATTAAGCTTTGTTTTTCAACTAACTTGTTTCTTAAGGAGATTCTTGTAAAAGTGCTCTTGTGTGTAGGATTCAGTGGCATCTAGCTCTGAATTTGCAGATTACAACCAACTGAATACCGCTCGCCTTCCAAGTGTGTAGGCTCCAAAAAATGTGAAAGGTGCTAGTTAGAGCTAGTGTTTGGTTTGTCCGTTCTGTGCTACTGTAGTAACATGGTGGTTCGACATGGAGGCCTCCCTAGAAGAAGACCCACTCCTTCTGGCTCATTCTAAGATTACAAAAACACAACAACACATTTTGAGGTGATTATATACTAGTGAAAACATACCTATTAATATTATATTCCATATCTGCAAATAGATCCTCCTTATAGATTGCATAAATAAAAATGAATGTAGTCTCCATGACGTCACCCATTGGTTTGCCATTTTGGCAGTCCTGACTCTGCCGGCTCCCAGCTAATCCAAAAATGGACAAAGGTTGTGGAGTGCGGGTAGAGCTGAGGCAGGCCGATTGAAGCTTGGTTGCTGAAAACAGACACCTGTGATGGTGCCCCCATCAATCAAAGCAGCCATTCCCTTAATTATGCATAACTTTAAGCCTTAAGCCTTCTTTTATCTTCTTTACATAACTTGTGCAGATGCTTAGCTTAGGCTTACTTTTTTATAATTTCAAACAATATGATTTCACTTTTAACATGAAAAGAGAAAAGAATGACCAATGTATCTGGCAAAATGCTAACATTTCCAATAGCATCCAGGGCTCCCACACACTCATGAAATACTACACAGTGAATGTGCTAGTTGTAATGGGGTTAGCTAATGATGTGCTTCTTGGCTTTGGTACACCTTTTGGGTTTGAACCACCGTCCAAACTCTGTAAAGTATGACTCTTATTAGAGCCCCATGGACACCGGTTCATCAGCATGTGGAGAAATCCAAAACTTAAAAAACAGACTTGCCATGCCTAGTTATGGATGTTGCACTACAATTGGATAATTGCTGCCTGAGGTAGCCATTTAGTGAATGGTCAACTGGTTGTCAAAACAGTCAAAAAATCGAAAGGTATTCACAGGCAAATTCTAACGTCTGAGAAGCTGTAATTAGCAAATATTTGGTATATTTCATTGGTAAATTTAATTTAATTGGTCAATTAACTGATCACTTCATTGACTAACACTTGAGCATTTATTTGTTAACTATATGTAATTTAAAAAGAGGAACTCTGTAACCATTTAATCCCAACACAACAGCAGCATTCAGGCAGATATTTTTTTGCTGCTTTTATGAGAGGATGCAGTATCATCTGTGTCATGATCAGGTGAATTAGACTCTGCTGTCAACTTTTATTATCATCTCATATAGAAAATAATGACTCTTCTTCTCCCAATGGGTTTCTGAAACCACATCCTGGAAACTGCAAAAAAATAAAAAAATAAAATATAAGGGCCCTTATAGAAGTGTCTGTCTCTCTGGGGTATCTCAGCCAAGGGCTTTTTTACTTGACTATTCTTACCCAAATACTTATAATTTAGGATTCCAACTTAATGTCTAGCTTTTGAGTATTCATCAGTCTCTTGCAGGAAAGATATATAAAAAACATTTGCCATTCTGCTCAAGCCCAGGTTGTAGTTAGGTGTCACCCACAGACATTTTCTGAAAAATACTGCTCAATAAAGCTGTGCACCTGCCAATAACGAAATCTGATTGTACTGTAGGTTGCTGAACTACTTGTTTATGGTAAAACCACACATGTGGTCCTACTGACTGAAGTTCATGCACTTTGTGAACACTAGACAACAAGATGTCTTGTATTTACTAAAAAAAATCACAATACGAAGTATCCACTGTATCCTGATATCTGTGTAACTGAAAATGAATACATATCCTTAAAGGAATAGTTTTACACAGGAAATATGCAACAATGATTAGCATAGCATAGCATAGAAACTGGTAGCAAGAGAAACATGCAGCCTAGTTCTCTCCAAAGTAAAAATATACCCTAACTAGCAGCTCCAAAGCTCACTAATCTGTGATCTGTGATGTGTTGTTTTGTTTAATCTGTGCATAAAAACACAAATTGTTGTATAAGTTGTGGTTTTACGGGTAGATAGCCAATCAGCATATTTCCCATAATGTCAAATTATTCCTTTCAGATTTCAAAACATTTTTGAAATAATCACTCAAACTATGCAGTATATATACAGCATTATGAAGTTCTTTCATTTTAGAATCAATTAAAGGTGCACTGCGGACTTTTCTTGTAAATAAACTAAAGTTATGTGCACATTCAGTGTTACTCACCAGAACACATTGTGTATATCCTTGAGGTCTAACAAGTTCAATTTATTTCGTTCCTCATGAAACATTTAATCCTGGATTGTTTCCATCCATGTTTACTAACTTGCAGTTTTCTTCTTACTAGCCTTTGTTAGCAAATTTTTCTGTTGCACAGGGTGAAAATATTGGCATTAATATGTATATGTATATGTATATATGTATATCATGCAGAGTTCATGGTACATGGTGATGTAGTTTGTAATTTTTTTTACACTTAGCAACCCCATCACTGTTCATTACGTTGTGACATTAATTAATTAATATAAATAGCTATATTCAGTTTCACATGCTACAAATGTTTTTGTTTAGTTTACAAAACTAGGCCTATATAAGCACTGTTAATACGATTAATAGATCAGCAACCTCATATCTACAGCACGGTCAACACCTCATGATTGTTTCTGTGCTTCAATGAGCTTCTAACTAGGTAGAAACATAGCTTACAGTGGTGCTTCCAGTGAGGGGAACCGGAGTGCTAAAAGCTACTGATTCGGGCAGTGACACTCATTTCAGCTTGAGGATTCAGTGTTAAAGATTTGTTTGTTCACTTACTGAACACCCTGCAGTATTGGTGAAAGTGTGCCAGTGACATATCACAAGAGAAACTGTTGCACTATTTGGAGTCAAATTTTTGGACCATTTATGCCCACCTTATTTTCTAGAATATGATCATTTCCCTGTGGTCATGGAAACTTGGAAAGGACAGTTGCAGATTATTATGCTTCCAGACACAATACCCAGACAAGAGTAATGTGATTTGGCCTCCTGATAAATACTCGTCTAAATGTGTGTGCGTGCTTTTAGTGAGAACATCTGTGTATCAAATTCAGCACTGTGGTCTTGGGTCATCTGTTATTTCCTGGCTCCAAAGGTAGTTGCAGAAATTTAATTATTTTATGACTACATTATTAT
>NW_023339663.1:11213808-11217643 GCF_004916995.1 Morone saxatilis | reverse complement strand
TGTGTGTGTGTGTTTATGTGCGAGTGTTTGACAGACAGACAATGAAGGGAGCTGGTGGAAAAAGTTTGCTTCTGTCAAACATGGTATGGAACATTGCTCATGATTATGAAAGATTGTTTTTCTAATTTAGTCAAAAAATCAATATCTCTCTGTCTCTCTTGGTGTGTTCCATAGTCTCTCTCCCTCCCTCTCTCTTTGTCCTCCTTTTCAACAGAGACAAGGCCATCTTATTATAATTCAGCCCTTAATTACCAGCAGGGGATCAAGGCTAAATGAAGTCTCTGTAAATACTGAAGCAGTTCATTTAGTCTCACCAGTGTATCTTCTCCGGTTATCTAACTTGTTCTTAAAACAGTGGCAACCCCATTAAATTAGTCCAGATTTGGCAAAGTTCGCTGTACACTGGAGTGACAGGTTGTTTGAAGATGTGACTCTTTGGTCTATAATGTCGACCACTGAAGTGGGACGCACTTTATTGATAGAGATTGTAATTAACTGGCTGTGTGGAGACAAAGGAAATTGCACATTCATCATATCAAATTGGCTCAGGGGGCTTAGCAAGGGCCAGATAATGGCTCTTCATGCCTGAGCCGTGACCAGAGTGCAGACAACTTGAGATTGGTACACTTGTAAGTACACAGTGTGGTCATGGACAAACATAAAGACAGTTGTTAACATGCTCACGCAAAAACACCATCAAGTACTGATGCTGAGATCAGATTACACTATATTTCTAACCTTTAAAGTTCCGCGTGTAACATTCAGGAGGATATATTGGCAGAAATGGAATATAATAATCATAGTTTGTTTTCGTTAGTGCATGATCGCCTGAAAATAAGAATTGTTGCGTTTTTAGAGTGGGTCACCTTTCATGGAGTCTGCCATGTTGAACTGCCATGTTTCTACAGTAGCCCTTGGTGCTTTAGTGCTTGGAACAGCAGGGTGAGGCAGGGGTTGTAATTTGCAACCATGCTGATACATGCCACTAAATCCTACACATTAGTCCTTCAAATAGAGTCATACATGGTACATGGCATGACTTGACTGACCGATGAAACATTGGACAAGTTACCAATAATAAATATGCAATATCCGGTTACACTTTCAAAATAAAGCTTGCTGAGGTTGCAGTTTGGTTAGGTTTAGGCACCAAAACTTCTCGGTTTGATTTATGAAAAGATACCTGACATAAGTTACGTATGTTAACTTAAGTACGTCACTTAAAATAGGTCAAGGTTGGCTTTTGGCTTCACACAGCTTTTTCGTGGGTGAAAGTCCTGTATTTGTTTGACCTATCCATCCATTCCATCCTCCACCTATGCAGACTTTGTCGCTCTTTATACTACACCTTCATACACGTGTATACTTTTCACGTCTAGGTGGGAAAAAACTTGGTGACTTGGTATCCTCTAATGGATGGGTGGGTCTTTTAAAAGGTATGGTGAGAGTCAGGCAACTAAAACACATGGTTTTAGTTTAGGGAATGATTGTGGTTATGCCTAATAAAACTGCAAATGCAGGTCTGTGACAGGATGCAAAGTTCAATCTCTTGCTACACCTTGATGCACCACATGCCAATCCACCATCCCACCCTCCTCAACGTTACTTTTCACTTCACTACAAACTACCACTTCCTGCATTGGCACTAATAATTGGAAAAGGACTTAAATTGTGAGATGTGGAATCATCCAGTATGAATGCAATTCCTGGGGATGCTGGGCTGCGCTATCAAGTGACAAAATAATATCAATTGGCTCAAGGGGGAATTTCAGTTAACTCCAAACAGTTTGATGTTGTTACTGAAAGGGCTGTCACCACATGTCTTAATTAAGTCATTTTTTTAGATAAATATTTAAAGTTTCCACAGTCCATCTGTCTTTCACCTTTATTCATTTTTGGTTTATCTTCGATGTCATGTAGCACAGAATACTCCTGACCTCTGAGAAGGAGAGTACTAATCTTCCAGACTTCAGCTAGACGGAGGGTGGATCTGTGTTAGTGTTGCTGTTGTCCTGGACCTTCCTAAGAGCTGTTATTTCATAGGTGGTTGAATCTGATAAGGGCTTTACAGCTCTGTCAGCTTCTCATTGACAGCTTGATAACTATTGTCTTCTCTCTTCCTATTTTGTCACCTCCATTTCTCTTCTTTTTTGAATTCACTGCCCAACCTCTCTCGCACTCACTCTCTCTTCCCCTCTGTGCTCTCTCCTGTCACTCTTTGTGCTTATACTGTCTTTCACTCTTTCAACTTTTTTCTCCATTTTACATGACTTTCTTTTTTACCACCCTGCTCTCTCTAGTGGTTCTGTTGGACACTACGACAGTGCTAGGAGAACTGGACTGGAAGACCTATCCCGTCAATGGGGTGAGTGACATAAGCCTTCCTTAAGATAAGAATATTCACTGTCGACCATCTTGCCTACATTGAATATAACTAGTCAAACCAGTGAGAAAAAAATACACACCAATTTTACACATTTTGTAGAGCATAACTTCCCCCTCTGGTGGAAGGTAGACAGATGATTGCTGGGTGGAGGTGGGGTTTTTGAAACGCTGTATGAACAGTGGCAGCAGTAGCAGCAAGTGACAGTATAGCTTGCGGGTGAACGGTGTGGCGGCTGTAAGAGTGAGCAGAGCACTGACGGCAAGTACACCGCCTTGATTAAAAGCGTGTTTTGGATATATGTTTTGCACTGAAAGGAGTATGCCGTGTGAGTGTATAGTGGCTGATGAAAGTTGACTGACTCAACTAACTTGCAGGCTTTGCTTCATTTAATGAAAAGCTGTTTAAACAATGACTAATAACAATGGCTAACTTTGATTGTAATCTCAACGTCTAAAAAAATAACTCTTAAACCAAATTAAGCCCAGCTTTAACCCCAAGGTGTTTACTTTTTACTTGTATATCATTAAAACGATGTTCACTGGAAAAGGCAGAGGTCTGACTAACGTAAAGCTAAAATACTGGTTGGGAAGTTTAAGGAATATAATGTGCTTTTGTTGTACTTTAAACCAATACAATTAAACAGAGAACGTGTGTGCCAAACCATAGAAGTAAATGAAGCTGTGATTTCTGGAAGCAGCTTTTCAAAAATCCCACCCAAACTATCCTGTTTATGTGTTTATTCTGGAAAAACATGTCCATAAAACCCAGACATTACACTGTCTTGGTGATCCTGCTTTGATGGATACTGAGGCATATAAACACCCTGTCCAGCTTCAGGATTTCTGTCTGAACATGTATGTCTTTGACTGACAGAGTAATTAGCCAGAGAAACAAACAATGATAAACAATGTCATGGTCTACCTGGTCTACTTACAGTGTAAGTGGACACTGAATTTCATGTCACCCTCATCGAATAGCTCTGCAATAAGAGGTCAATTCCAGTACAGAGGTATAATTCACCCTTAAATCCAGTGGGTAAAAGTAAAAAGTATATTTACTCAAGAACATTTACTTGAGTCGATTTAATGTTACTTTATATGTCTACGCCAACTAACTACTAGTTACTTCACATATTACAATGTAACATTAAACATATTATAAATGTATAACATACATACTGTTAAGATAAAACCAGTGTCTAGTAAGGTCCGCCTTACCAATTGTTAGCAGTTCTACCAAAGAGAGCTTCTTTCTCTAAACCTCTTATATAGTTTCATTTAAATTACTTTTTGAGGACCTGCAAGGTAAAATTATCTTTTATTTCACAAACAAGCAAAGATTAAAGAAAAGTCCAAAAACTGAATACAGATTTGTGTTGGAGAACTTTTGTTCCTTCCTACCCCAATTTTGATCTCATCTCAGATTGGTCTGATCCGACTGTATCTACAA
>NW_023339663.1:11211386-11213798 GCF_004916995.1 Morone saxatilis | reverse complement strand
AACACATTATTGCATCAGTATTAAAAATCTAATAATGTCACCTACAGAGATTATTTTGCTGCAGAATGAACATGTTTAATTTTGATAATACTTGTGTACCTTTACTTGGAATGGTGTATTTTTTTATTCTTATTTTAACTTTTTGTTTTAGTTTAAGTAGTAAACTTAGTACTCAACTAAAATTTGAGTAAGAATTCACAAATAACACGTTTCCAACATTTCCAACATAAAGGCAGAATAAATTGCAAAACAATAGTCTCTGGTTGTCTCTGCTGGTGTTTTTGATACACATACGACAATGTTTATGTGCAATGAATACAGATTTGATCAAGTCATATCTTGAGATTAAACTAATTTAATTGTAGCATATCATTCTTGCTGGGCTGAGCCTAAAGGGGAAATGCTGAAGATTTCATTCTTACATATATTTCAACTGGGACTGAGCAACCATCAGCAACAACAATCATTTTCCCATGCTGTTGTGCCTAATTTGGGACATGAGGTGGTAGCCGGACTGTTTGTGCTTTCAGGCTATTATTAAAAGTGTAATAAATCCTTTGGAGCAAAACCAATAAATAGAAACAAAATACTGAGATATTTTCAGGGCCAAATACCAATATTGAAAAAACATATCTTCCCTTGCACACAGCCTACAACAGGTTTTTTTTTTTTGCTATGGGGAGCAACAAACACCATTAATTGGTTGAACAAAACACAGCGCCACCACCCAGATTCAGATCAAATCAATAATTCATCACAACTACAGAGATTTAATGACATTTTCATAACATCCCTCCCTCTCTCTTCCATTTAGTCTGACAATGACAAATTGTCTTGTTTTAATCTAAACCTCACACCTCTTAGCCATGTTGAGTATTCCACCATTGTTGTTAATACATCAGTATCTATCCCTGCATAGGTGTGTATGTGTGTTTTCTTAACAGCCTACAGTAATGTCTTTTTCACACCTAGTGACATGAAACATTAATACTCATTTCACCTCAACGGGAAACTCTTTCTTTCCCTGCTGTACACATAATCACATCATATTGTGTTACACTGGTCGATCGGATTGAAGTTAATACTGATTGGTATTAATGTTAAGTTTTGTTTTCTAGTGTATTTGTGTATAATGTATGACTGAAAAGACTAATATATAGATACATCTACTACGTGTTCATGTAATGTTTTTATTAGCTAACTAGTTCTAGTGCTGGTGTCCTGCAGGCAGACAAAGGGTGGTTAAAGGTTAATAAAGCTATCCTTACTGAAAAGAAAAGATGCTTAATGATTTTTCTTGAGCACCCTATAAAAGACTGCTATCAATCATTTGACTAAAAGAATAATATGACCATGTTGTTGACCATTGTTAAGCTTGTGGTTTTCCCTCTTTACATACTTGGTCCGCTGCTTTTATGATTAGAGTTTAGACACTGATGACCCAAAATCACATCCACCCACAATGATTAAAAATGTTCAGATGTATTTTTGCTGGTATTAAACACCACTTTCTCACATATTCTGGAATATTGAGACACTGAACAAGTACAGTGTCTGTATGTGAGTAAGATTTAATAAAAAAAGTGTTTTGTATCAGAGTGCTAAATTAGCATTCAATTATCACCAAAAACAGCACCTCTTTTGCTCCCTTTCCCTTGCTCTTTCCTTTCTCACAGTTCTGCCATTACCATCAGTGGCAGTGTAGTTAGCCTAATAATATACTATTAGCCACAAGTAGGCAAAAAGTCACTATCTGGAAAAAGCAGCTGTAGTATACGTACTACTGCTGACTCATGTTGAATTTAGAAATGGATCAAAAGTTCTGATGACACTTTCTCACCCAGCTCCACTTCCAGCATAGGGTGTGAGGCTGAGGCAAAAGCACATGGTGGTAACTCTTTCATTTGTTTGATTATCTTTAGGTTTAGTTGTAATTAGATTTAGAACATTAGACACAGATTTGGGATTCATAATACACAGTTTTATTATCCATTTTTGACAGCCGTTATCTTTTTGGGGTGCACACAATTAGTTAACTTCCTTTGTCAATTTTGGGTAGTATTAGGTTCATTCATTTAGGTTATTTTTCATTGCATTAATTCAGTTTTCTTTGAGTTACCAGTTCCTGGGTGCTGCTGCTGCTGAAGGTGTCTCATGGCTGACAAAGGAAGTGCCGGCTGAATCAGAGATGCTTAAAAGGGGTTGGGCCGATAATTGGGCTACACCATGTTGGCCGGAATCATGGGGAGAGGCAGTAATTTCTCCTTGTTTGATTTTAGTTATTTCTGATTATTATGCTTTTTGATGTTTAGTATTTCAGTATTTTCCTTAGTTAATATTTGGTTCCATTATCAGGATATTATTTGAGGTTATTATGGTTTGTTTAAATGTTATGTTTTAGTCTATTCCCCC
>NW_023339663.1:11205517-11211286 GCF_004916995.1 Morone saxatilis | reverse complement strand
GTTGGTTTAGTCTGTTCAGTTCATTCAGTTAATGTAGCCTGAGTTAAGTTCTGTTTAGTTGACCTCTTTCATGGGCCCAGAACATTTTGTATATTTTCTAAATTGATTATTTTCACTTTTTGTGAAAATTTACCCTTGACTTCTCATGCCTGCCAGCTCGGTCCCTGACAGGCTGTTAAAGTCAACAAATATTGTATAATGCCGCTAAATAAAATACTTAACTACTTAATTGAATGTTAGCTCTAAAAACTGAGACATCTTTGAAGCCATGTCACCTCTCTGCTAGTGAAATAATTCTGCTGATGCATGCAGCATCATTACTGCATGCTCAGAGGATGATCTCTTCATCTGTGAGGCCAAGGTTCCATCTAAACCTCTCTTCAGTGATGAACAACTTTCACAACAATTTTCCACTGACTGTCAACGATTCCTGTCTGAGCTGAGTGCAGACCTTAAACTGCCAGGAGTCATGGTGAGGGTAAAAAAAACACAGAATGTCATAACAAGTAGAGGTAGAAACTCACCACAAGTTTTCAATGTCTGAATGTCTCTGCACAATGATGGGGCTTTGCAACTGCCTCTAAATGTCATGGAGAAGGCTAAAGTGTCTCTTTGAAGTCAGTGAGGGGCTGTTACAAGCTGCCATCATTATTTTGAAAACACATTAAAGCAGGATGCTGACTGCTACTTTACCTGGGAGTTAGAAGTCCTCTCTGAAGCCCGGTCCAGACAGGATGTGAAATAAACATATCAGGATTTACATGCGCAGGTTGCAGCTGCTCTGTCCTGCATTGTTTCTGAATAATGGGACAAAAGCAGGGTGTGCAGGGAGAAGAAATATGTGAAAACAGGCTGTACTGTGTTGCATCCAGTCAAATTTTATTAGTTAGAACTGGTCTCGTAATTTGTGTTTAAGCGATCATTGGCACTAATAAATTAGCTAAAAAGATGTATTAGATGCATTAATTAATTAAAGTGATAATTAAATTTCAAGCCCAATTTTCATAGAGCAAATGATAATCAAAACAATGTAAATATGTTAATCCTTCTGTCACAGGCACGAAAGAAAAATCTATACACATTAGTTTAAAAGAATCAGCCATGCAAATTTCTTCGAACAAAAACAGTACATTGTATGTTTGCCTTCATGCAACCCAGAAAAGTATGAATCCGACTCTCCGTGGCTGGGCTTTTCAAACTACAGATTGTACTTCCACATTTTTTGTAAGCCTGCCTCCATGGACAGTCTGATTGAGAAGTGTGTCACCTCGCAGACTTTTGTCTACAAATGAGTAGGGGGCTATGGGTGCAGGCAACACGGAGGAAAAATTGTTCACTACCCAAATTGTAATGATACAGAGCTGGTTGAATAGTTTCTCTTTAAGGGTCTTACATACCAGAACTATCATTGCAGATACATCAGACAGGAGGACCAATCCAAACAGCATCACTCTAAAACATTAATATGGCTTCCTTAAGAAACATATGTAAACTGTAAGCTGCTATGTGTCTGTCCACCTCAAGTCTGAATAGGGACTGAGACTCTTGAAGTAAGTGGTCTTGTATATAGGCAATAATGATGTCTTCCATGATCCTCCCACTCTCTCATTCAAATCACCATCTGTATGCAGACACCATAGTCATTAATTGTTGCAAACTTTGTTAAAATCCCTGGACCTGGAGGAAGTGCACCTGAACAAGCAAAAGTCAATAGGACACCTCATAAGGGCAGGTCTAATTGCAATGTGAGTGTCATTGTCTGATATGAAGTATTTTAATTGTTTTTTGGATGAAGTGAGGAAAGGTTTGACAAACTCAAGGGTCATGATGCCGGACTAGAAAATTAAGTCCAAAATAAATTTTGCATCATCCGTAGTTTTCCATATCTTTAGTATGTCAACATAGGGTCAACAGTGACCCTTTTGTACAGGCCAGTTTCATAAAACCTTGAATTGCACTTCCATATTGCAACATTAGTGTCAAAACATTAAGTTGATCTATACCTTTGTACTAAAAAAACCTGGTTTCTCTGATACAGTCTGCTAAGCTTGGGGCTAATAGCCAGAGCGATTAGTAGGTGCATATCTGATTGCCTTAGAGAGCGTGGGCTGCAGCTCATCTTTCAAACTCAGGGTTTGCATTTGTTTTCTCTGCTCTGAACCATGCCACATCCCAAGGGGGCATTTTAGAACACTGAGGCACACAGAGTGACAAATTACCATTTTTTCTCGTTTGTATGCATAATGGAACTTCAATTACTTAATGCTGATCTTATGCAAACCAGAAAGCCTGCTTTCTTTAAAGATACTGAGTTTCTGTTTCTGGTCCGTAAGGAGGGCACTAAGATGACAGAATGCAGAGTATAACTCCTCTCATGTTAAGTGTGTGAGTCTTCCACAAAGTTACAATTCCTTTCTATGACTTCTAAAACATTTCCACTTTCATATAATCGCAGAAAGTTTCAGAAATGCCAGACCGAATGGCTGAATGTCGCAAAGCACTGCAGAGGCCTTGCAGCCGTATATAACACTAGTTGGCTTCTCACTTTGGTGAACTCAGAATGAACGTCTGAATTCTAGATTTTTTAGCCATGCTGGCGGCATGGCTCTAGGCAATGTCGGCCAGTCAGTCGGTCGAGCACTTTGGTCAAGTTTGAAATATCTCAACATTGGATTTGCTATAGATATTAAGACCTATAAAGGTCACTTAAGGATAAATCTTAATAATTTTAGAAATCCTCTGACCTCTAGCGCCACCAGCAGGTCGAAGTTGTCAAATAAATATCTCAATATATATTTGATGGTTTGGCACCAAACAGGCAATCATGATCCCCAGATGTGTAGGTCTGTCATCAAAATGTCAACAGCCAAACTAAGATGGTAAACACAATACAACAATAACAGGCCAACATAACTGTAGACTTTTTGCCTGCAATTCCTAACTCTTGTTTGAGACTCTTAGTCTTGTTTAGTATAAAATAAAGGATTGGAGTTAAATATTAATTGTGATTGAAAAACTTTAAAGAAGATGAACAACTCGTACTCAAGGGAGACTTCCGGAGACCTTGATGGCTTAAAGAGCAGAATTTATTGAGGCCGAAGGAGAATAAGATCAGTACTACGAGTGTACGTAGCACAGCGCAATGCCAAATATTTAACACAAAGGCAGACCTACAACAGGTACCTAGAATCTTGTACTACTTCTATGAGGAGAGACAGCCAGTATGACCCTGGGCAATATCTCTAATCTCATGCTTTAGAGAAAATGTGGTACAGCTTGACCCTTATCACTGCAGTTATGCATGGCACAGATGGCATAAACATCAGAATCCCAGGTACCCAGAATACTAACTGACTATAGCCACTACTAGACGTGGATGCCTGCTATTATGACCTATGACATCTCAGACTATAGACCATTCAGATATAAAGGACAATGCTGTCATCCCTGTATGCTTGTGTGGGACCCTCTGTCATAAAGGACACGCAAGCAATAACTATATGGCGATAGTCTATGCCATGTTTACACATACTAACATATAAGGTAATTGGTATGTATACAATAATTATTATTATGCATACACTACTTAACAGGGATGTGGTTTTATGTTTCGCTTATTGCAGACTGAACATACAATTAAATCCTATACCAAGATGCTTTCTCTACTTTTAGATTCTGCTCATTTACAATGAATATTTCCTATAGCAATGATATATGCATGATAACATATGACCTCATAGTCCACTTAACATCATGAAGGCTCAGGCACAGCATTATTGGCTGGACTTCCAAATGAAATAGGAAGTGATTATGATTGATTAATCATTCAGCCCTTGGGTGTCACATAGACCTAATTTCGATAGCTTAATTAATATAAGATTAATTGCTTTTGCTCACTCCAGTCAAGGTTAAAGTGTTGTTTAATAATTTATATTAGAGAACACTCTACCTCAGTTGTCTTGGCTCAACTCGTTCTGTCTGTCATCCAACTTTATTGGGTCTCTCTTAGTGCGACGCATTCAAGATATTCATCATTAGGGACTGTGCAGCCACAGTGTGTGTATATATGTGTGTGTGTGTGTGTGAGAACGTGTTTATGTACTTTAAAATGAAAAAAAGTATGCACATCCCATTCAGCACAGCAGCTTTGGATAATAATGCTATTGAACACCCCATTTTGCAGATATCATAGGTACATAATTACATAATGTAGGCACCAACATGGTGGGGAGTGAAATCAATAGGCAGTCACAGAGTGCTTTCCATTTATGCTGTCCGTGTCCTCCATTTTCTAGTCTATGGACCTGATAACGATAGTCTGCAATCATTGAGGAAGCTTCAGTCTTATGCATCTTGAAAAAGACTGAGAGAGAGGAGGCTACCTTAGGAAGGTTACGCAGGTGTATCCTGTGCGGAAGTCTAGACAGTAACAGCCTATCCAAATTTAGGGAATGGATCATTGAAAGACAAAGTCTGCAAATGTGGCCGTAGGTTGTCCACATTAGGAGGACACAACTCAAATATCTTTTTCAGTCCTCTGTGTCCCATAATCCATTGTACCTTGTGTTTAATGGAGCGTTCAGGGCAACTCGTTATGTGAAGAAATGTCACATATCTGCACTGTATTTATCTGGTAGTTGCTCTCAGGTGGTTCTCTTTTCCATTGTTCTAGTTTATGTGATAAATACATCAAATGAAAAAAAGGCACTTCTGTAAATGATTGAAGACAGGCATAAATTATGCTGTTTGTTCTAGTTTGCAGCTTGGATATATTGTTTATCGCATTGTGTTACACTGTTGTAACACGCATGAATTGTAACTAAAAAAACATTTATTTTACAAAACTAAATGAGAAATTACAGCAAAGACATTAAATACAACAAAACCAAAAATAGGTGGGATGACACGCAGCAAGGGGCCACAGGTTGGAGTTGAACTTAAGGGCGCTGCAGCAGGGGCTCAGTCTTTTGTACATGGGGCACCAACTCTACCAGGTGAGCTATCCAGGCGTCTCACTGATTCCTTATTTATACCAGTAAAAGGCAAATGCTACATCTGTGGTGTGGATGTGAGAAAGGAGCCAGGAGTATACACCAAATCAATTAATCAGACTTTGATTTGTATAGCACTTTTCATACAAGAAGAATGTAACAAAAAGTGCTTCACACGTAAAAACACTAAACCACTTACAGTTTTATCTCCATTTTGAATGTAACAGTTTAGTCTCATTCATACATAATGTTTTACATGCTGTAAATGTCTGCCCCATGGTCTTTACAGAACATTAATCAGGTAGGAAATGGACCAGGTATCTCATGCCCTTAGAGATATAATTGCATGTCCAGCTGTGTGAATGGCACTATCTTAGCTGCCACAGAAGCTGTGAAAAAGAAGAAATGTCAACAAACATTAGAGCTTTTGAAGCTCTGATCATCACACCGTTAAAGCGGAGCAGACAAATGAGAGTCTGGCTGATGCAACAGCTTGAAAACATTGGTGAAACTTACTCAGCGTCTCTCAAATGCCATGTTTCTATAGAAATTAAGTTTTACTACATGGAATAGAAAGTGCACAGGTTGAAAATGTTATGGATAAGCCCTGAAACCAGATCATTAATTTGCTACTAGTCCACACCCTAGTACGTACTAATATAATATATAGCTACCAATAGTCTAGACTGCAGTCTAGATGATTGACATGCATGTTACATAGGATTGATGTCAAAACCTTAAAAAAAAACATTCGATTTAATTAAATATATATATATAT
>NW_023339663.1:11197221-11205417 GCF_004916995.1 Morone saxatilis | reverse complement strand
CCATGTGAGTAATGGAGCCAAATACAGACAATTAAGTTACTAACCAAATACTCTGCTCGCTATATGGCAATTGTTATTTACAAATGTGCCCATATTTGCTAACTTTATTTTTACAGTGGGATGCTATCACAGAGATGGATGAGCAGAACAGACCTATTCACACCTTCCAGGTTTGCCATGTAATGGAGCCAAACCAGAACAACTGGCTACGGTCTGGATGGATCCAGCGGCAGGCTGCACAGCGGGTCTGGACCACATCACAACACTTCCTCAGACTCACACTCACACACTGTACTTGCTCAGAAGTCCTTTCCAGATATTTGGACCAAACACTACTTTATAGTGTTGAAGCAGGGCCTATTTGTGACATACAGTACAGTTTAAAATGGCTTACATTTACATTTACACCATCCAAATGTTTACATGGGTTCTCTTGTATCTGTTTTACTATTGCTATTGTTACTATTGTTTGTACTCTCAAATGTTATGCTGTCTCTTTTTCGTATTTTTATTACTTTCTATTAATTGATCCATGTTATGATTCTTGCACTTTTTGTATAATATGTAAATATGAACCCTGTCTTTGTTAAATTAACATTTATATCTCAATTAGAAATATTAGGCCACTAGAGTCTATTCTAAATACATGTATTTGTAATGTCTTATGAGCTTGTGATTATCCGTTTATCTACATTTTAACTCAGGTATATGTAGAGCTGCGTTTCACGCTGAGAGACTGCAACTCCATTCCTTGGGTGTCTGGTACCTGTAAGGAAACCTTCAACCTTTTTTACCTGCAGACAGAGGAACCCCTCTCTGCAGGGACACGGTTTCGGCCAACTGACTATGCAAAGGTTGGTTATCGGATCTGTATCATGAAAAATAGTTCTCTGTTGCTACTGGTCTCATTCAGCAACAATGGACTGTACTAATAAAGTCTTTGTTGTTGGGTTTAAGGTTGACACCATAGCAGCAGATGAGAGTTTTACACAGACAGATCTTGGAGATCGTGTTCTTCGCCTCAACACTGAGGTAAGGGAGGTGGGGCCGGTGACACAGAAGGGCTTCTACTTGGCCTTCCAGGATGTGGGAGCTTGTATTGCACTTGTGTCTGTCAAGGTCAGTGAACAGGGTGGTGTGACTTATGTTTGCATGAACTACAGCCATGAACTTGTCAGTTTTATTTTGTTCACAAGACTGGCAGTACCTGCAACTATTTTTCTCTTTCCCTAAGGTGTTTTACAAACGCTGCCCATCAACTTTAAGGAACCTGGCGGCATTTCCTGACACAGTGCCGCATATGGACTCATCCTCTCTGGTGGAAGTGAGGGGTGCATGTGTGGAGAATGCAGAAGAGAGGGACACACCCAAATTGTACTGTGGTGCTGATGGAGACTGGTTGGTACCACTGGGCCGCTGTGTCTGTAGCATTGGTCATGAGGAGATGGATGGCTACTGCCGGGGTGAGAAGTTGTTTTGGATGTTTTTTGTGTGCGTGTGTGTGTATATTTGTACTAATTTTAGACCAGTATCCTTCACCAACAGTGTACTAAAGCTGCAGATACATAGAAGAAAACAAAAGGAAGAAATAGGGAGAAGAGAAGAGAAGAGAAGAGAAGGCATTGCGTCACTTTAACAGATCTCTAGGGCCTCCCCAGACATCTGCAGCAGTTTGAGTTTACAGAACCGCTATTCCCCTCTCTCCTTCTAAGATCCTGCAACCTTGTCTGATCCTCTCCATCCACATCTCTCTTCATCTCGTCACAGCTCCATCTCCCCTCATCATCTTCTCTCCATAGTCCACTCTGTTTACGCTTCACTTACACCCCCCATTCTTTCTCTGTCCCTTTATCTACTCTCTTTTCATTACTTCCTTTTAATTCTCACTCGATCAGTTATTTGGTTCAAATGGGAATGTAATTTTTGTAAAATCAAGCTGTTGGTTTTCTTGTGTTTATATGTCTGCTGTTGCCTTGTTTTAGATAAATGCAACAAATGCAAACTTTGATGAATATCACAAAGCTTTAGTAAAAGGCTTCTCTCTAATTAGTTGTATCAGCATTTCCTAAATGTGGACCATTGTCAGCAAAACAGTTTAAGAAAAAGTTTAAGCAACTGTTGAGTTGTTCCAGATAGTATTTGGCCTGGTTTCTCAATTAGACTGTGCAGACAGACTGAGGGCTACTTGCCTAATTGCCTTCATTTGTTAGTTTCACAGCTAATTTAGCTCACACCTAGTCTTTTATAAAAACTCCCCCAACCCTCTCTTTCATTTATGAGGCTCAGACTTACCATTGTAATTAAGGCAGGTGCTAAATTGAGCCACACTACATGATTGCAATTGAAGTGCACACAGCATTACTTCTACATTTTTCAGACTTACAGAGGTCTCAGCTGGTTGGGATGAATTTCATGGAGTACCCCTGTGGTGATGTGGTTACTCAGGTTATTACAGAGAGAACTCCAACAGTCATTAGCACAGCTGATATGTAGGACAGGCTGTAATATCTCCTTTATTTGCTCCTCGGGTGTAATTTTTCTTTTTATCTTCTTCTCTTTTATCTGTCTTTTATTTATCTTTTCTCTCTTTCGGTCACTCAATCATCTCAAAGAAGTAGTTAAACAACACAGAAGCCTGTCAGGAGAGATTACTGATGAGATGGCAGCTTAGGAGCACCACTCTCATGGTGTCCCTCGTATATCTCCTACATCTATTCTCTCTCTATTCAACCCCCTTGGCTGACAGTAGTTGCTTCTCTCAGTTGTATTCTTGTTGCAACAGTGTCAAGGGAACTAGGCAGCCGTTACAGTGAATGGGTCAGTAACTCATTGAGCAGTAACCTACTTGGCACTCGGAAAATGATTTGTTTGTGTATTACTGTATATTCTTTGAACTACCAAACCTAAGTTGTTAGATACCTCAAGTTGACAATAGGGGTGTAATGTGAGGTACATTGCAGTTTTAACATATATTGTGATTTTGTATTTTTTCTTTGCAAATATCAGTTAAGATCTAATATTGCCATAAACTAGTTGAGATTTGAGGATTTTCAGATATCACATCCAGCTTATCTCTTATTACCAATATTTAAATTAATACTCTACTACTCACTCTAGTCTTGATTTTCTGACTTGCTATTAACCCTGTGAAACTAGCTAGATAAAAAAAGACATAAGAATGTACATACTGGGGATGCACCAATCCAATACACAAGATCAGTATCATCATGAATCATTTATTAATCAGGTATTGTCAGTTTTTCCACAATCAGCTACATTCATTCAGTCAAGGCAGGCTATGCCACAGCAACGCCTGGCCTCATGTTACCTTACATGGAAGTTCTTCCTCCGCAGTATTTTTATTGGAGATGAAAGTACAAATACAGCATAAAAACTTTTTTTTTCTATTATAGTATCCGATAATAAAAAAATAAAAAAAATCATAATGCAAAAATAAAGTGAATATTGAATGCCGTGTCTTAGTCTCTGCTCATAATAGGTTTACAATCTCACAATGAACATCTATTGCCACTATCTAGTCTTCACTCTGATGGTAGTACACACAGATTCACAAAGTAAGAAAGAAAAGACTCCCATTTTGAGTTAAACCGCTCGCACCACCCAGAATGTGGAGGTGGTAAGGGGAACAGAATCCTCCAATGAGCCCAAAGAATTGTGAATGCAATAATATCACTTTGTCTAGTGTTAATGGATAAGAACAAATTATTTGGTACTCTAAATATGGCAGTTTGTCGATTTATTTTAATGGGGACCCCTAAAACATCTGAGAGAGCAGATGTTTTGAAGTGCAGAGCAAGCCCAAAACATACTGGTCAGATCTGCGGCCGAATGAGAGCAGCAGTCACACCGTGGATCTAAGCTTGGGTAAATGTCAGCTAACCTGGATTTGCTGAAATGAATTCTATGCAGGACTTTAAATTGAATGAATGCTAAGTTAGTGCATGAGGAAGAGGAGTTGACCCATTTTAATGCTTCCTCCGAATTGTCCTCTGTCAGCTCAATATCTACTTTTTTCTCCCATTATGAATTTTTTTTTTTTTTTTTAAGTTGGGTGAACTAAACTTAGGAGGCTATCATGTAAGAATGATAATATTTTTTTAGCAGGGGGTTTTGAGCTTAACATATTTTCCCAAGTGAGTTTAGGTGGAATGCAAGGACATCAGGGAAATTGTTTTTGTATATGATTACGTACTTGAAAAAACCTAAACAAATTAGAGCGAGGTAAATTGTATTTTTGTTGCAGATCAGCGAAGCAGGGAAATGTGTTGTTTTGAAATAAATCTTGTAGACCTACATCTTTCCACAAAACTAGAGTCAAGGGTTGAGGGAGTGAATAGATGATGTCGCTAATATGTCCTAATATGGATGAAGCTCTAAATTTATAGTGCTTTCGAAATTGGATCAATATTTTTAAAGTAGAAAGTAATATAGGGTTCAAGATGTAACAAGATGAGTGATGAGAACGCTGAGAGTGAAGATGAGTGACATGATTGAGCCTTTAATGAGCACCAACTAGATTCCAGTGCCCGAAGCCAGAATTATATTTTTTGTATATTTTCCACCCAGTAGTAGTAAATAAAGCTGGGAAGACCTAAACCATCCAACTCTCTGTTTGATCCAAGTAGTTAATAGTAGTTAATTCTAGGATGTTTGCCTCCTCAAATAAAATGACTGATTGTTACCTAATTAATTAAATTAAAAAAAATTACCTAAAAAAAGTTTCGGGAAGGAATATGGGGAGACACTGAAAACAGTATATGAATTTTGGGAGGATGTTTCATTTTTACTGACTGGGATTCTACCAATTAATGGGATAACGGGTGGCTATTAAAATCAAGTTTCACTAGATTTAACAATGGGGTCAATTAACTGTTATGTAGAGAAGAGCGAGAGTGAGTAATTTTAATACAAAGACATTTTAAACCAGAGTAGGATAGGTGAAACTGAAATGAAACCTGTAAGGCTTTTTCATTAAATGGGAACATCATTACGCCTATTAAAGTTTACTTTATACCCAGAAAATTATCCAAAATCCTCAAGAAGTGAAATAACTGTTGGTATACAAAATTCAGGGTTAGTTAAGTAAAATAACAAGTCATCTGCATATAGAGCCGCACAGTGCTTAATGGGAAAGTTTGTAGCACTACGGAGAGCAGTTTGATTGCTATGGCAAAAAGCAAGGGAGATAGGTGACACCCCCTGACGAGTTCCCCTGGAGATGTTGGAGAATGGAGACCGACTGATGCTTGTGGTGAGGAATAGAGAAGTCTAATCCATGCAATAAGATTAAACCCCAAACTAAATGTATCAAGTACTGTAAATAAATATCCCATTCAGTGCGGTCAAAGGCCTTCTCTGCTTCCAGGGAGATGAGGACTTCAGAGGAGGAGATATTTCTGGGGGAGTATATAAAGTTTTCTTCTGAAGCCTGTTTGGTCTTCAGAAATTATATTTGGAAGAATTGATCCAAAGGGGAGGGAAACACCTTCGCAATGATCTTGACTACATTGAGAAGTGAGAGGGGGCGTAAGGCTCTACAGATCCTTGTCTTTTTCGAGTAAAACAGATGTGGATGCCTGATTTAATGTCGGCGGTAACTGACCGCTCTCAGTTGAGTCTTGGTACATATTAAGCAAGAGACGAGCGAGTTTGTCAGCAAACTTCTTATAAAAATCAGTAGTATAACCATCTGGACCTCCCACTCTGCATTGATCTTATAGCTGTGAGAAATTCTGCCAGACTTACCGTCCTCTCCAAATCTGAGGCAAGATCTTTACTAAATACTATAAAAATTATTCCAATGACTTGAGTTATACAGATGAAACATCAGCCTAAGCATAGGTACAATCTACACACAACTACAAAAAAATTTTGTCAGCCACAATAACAATATAATAAAGAGCTGAAAACTCACATAATCACTTATGCATAGGCAACAGCCATGCTGGCATTAAGATCAATTAATGGGAGCACTAACAAGGGTCATGGTACAGAGTTACTTATGTGATTTGTAAAGCCAGTTGCTATACAGAATAAATTACAGCAGTGAACAATCTGTAGTAATTACTGCATGTGCAATGTTAGCAAAATGCAACATAAGTGAAATGTTTAAAAAGTTTATTTTCACTTTGGACAGAGCTAGTATATAATCATATAGAATAGTATCCCTTGGTGTCCAGTCGTGTTGTGTCTGCTAAACGTTTCCCAGACTTATCTCTCCACTGGACAAATGGACATGAAAGTAATATTGATCTTATCATCTCACTATGAATCTAAAAGAAAATGTATTTCCCAGATTGGCTATTCCTTTAAGATTCACTCTTCTCTATAATTCTGTTGTATCCTGGATAAAGGAAACCAGAGATTCTGCTATGCTCCATTGTTTTCTTATGAGAAGAAATGTCAGGTAAGATCTATCGAGAATGAGCTGCTGATGAATCTGCTAACATTATGTTGGAAGAGGTGATCAATAGTAACAACACATTCATATAAATTAATGATTTATGGCCTGTTAGTACCATAGGTCTTACAGAGCTTATGCTGTAATGAAGATGTGCACTTTGCAAGTAGTTGCAGGAAGTTTAGGCATGAACTTCCGATGACTTCTGCTTTCTCCTCGTTTTCATTTTGGAACACTGCTTCAAAGGGTACTGTGATCAAAGCTGTCTGAGAGGCAGCATGGGGAAAGAGCAAAAGAGGGAGAGAGAGTGAGCGAGTGAGAGAGAGACAGAGAGAGAGAGAGAGAGAGAGAGAGAGAGAGAATAGGGAAAACCCCAGCGCTCCCTAATATAAGCAGAGCTCTGCGCGAACACGTCCATCTTTCCCTCCCAGCTGCCTAAACAAAGGCATCAGCGCTTATCAAACCCTGCTTTCCACCCCAATAGCATTCTGCCAGACTGTTTTGACATCTCAATCGAGTGCTTTATTATTCTATTCCTTTCATTCAGTGTCAGCCACAAGAGGATTACTCAGAGATAGGCTGGTTATATCATGACCTAGATAAGGCAACATCATAGTGCTAATGCTATTTGTTCCACGTCCTTTCGTCACACCATCATATTCAAAAGGAGGCAGTGAATTGTGGGGGAAGCTAATAGAGACGTCTTTTCAAATTTCACTTGAATCAGAATAGATATGCAGACAAGACCAAAAACACATTGGTAAGTGATTACATTCAATAGCTGAAAAATCTTCTATATTCAAAAATCTGGGTTTCAACAAAACCATTTGGATGACAATTTTTTCAGCTAACAGCTTCTGCACTTCATGAAGTTGATTCCTGTATAACCCAGTTTCTATTCTCACTGTACAGATGTATAGTTGTGTGAATTGTTTACACAATGAAGTCCATCAGTGTTTTCCTTTTTCTCTTTTTCCTATGACCCATTCGAGTTCTCCACCAATTGATGTATCTATATCTTTGTTCAGGCAGGAAAAGTACAAACCTCTGACCTTAAATTCAGGTAAAGTGGAATGGGAAATGAGGAAATCAATACATTCTCTTAGCTTTATCTGAGTCACTGTACCCCTCTTCTGTCCATTAGGACTGTTTACTCTGGCCTCTAACGCAGCTCAGCCAGACTAGAGCATCACTCATTCTCTGTGAACTTCCCATCTGCATATCAAAGCTGAGAGACCAGGGTAAACACTGTATCTGCCTCCATCTGTTTCTGACAACGTAAAGCCAATAGAAAACTTCCAACTCTACGCAAACCCAAACAACTCAAAATCTTTCTGTTGGCACATCATTACAATCCTGTAAATATGAAGGTGGTGTACTTTCTTTGACCAAGCCTCTGTAGGTTACCTTTTGACTCAAGTATTCATAAGTTTAATTTAGTCACTGAAAGGTGTTTTAAAAAGTCAGGAGTCACTTGAACCCACAGATGATTGTCATCTGACTCTGCAGTCAGCTCTACAGAGCTTTAAAGAAGGATCTTTTGGCAGAAATTGAATATATTACGCATAACTATGTTTCCTTAGTGTATAATCACCTGGAAATCAGCAATGAATGAGCCGTTTGTATCTGTAGATGCTGCGTGATGCCTTCCAAGGAGGCCGCCATGTTTCTATAGTAGCCTAGAATGGATAAACCAAACACTAGTTTTATAGGGATGTTTCACAGCCACTGTAGTTTCTCCTAAGAAGGGGAGGGTGATGCAAGGGAGTTGCAAT
>NW_023339663.1:11177511-11197198 GCF_004916995.1 Morone saxatilis | reverse complement strand
TCCTACACACTGGTCCTTCAAAGCATCTTTCAGCTCATTGTTTTAGTTTTCAGCCTGCAATTTTACTGTTTTAATTATTGCTCAATGCGTTCAGTAGGTAGTAAATAGTAGTAACTGTTTGCTAACACAATCTAGTGTTTACCGTTTTACAGCCCCAAGTGGCACTCTTACTGATGAGATTAGATTTTGAGAGTCAAATAGAAGCTACATACCATATATCATAAAGACTCATATATTGAATCTTGAGTTTTGGATGCTGGACACAAAAAAAGGACATCCTTTGTGCTGAGGAAAAATTATAACCGACATTGTTCACTATTTTCTTCTATCTTTCTATCTTGGATCAAATGACGATGATGAATGATGATCAACTAATCAAAAAATAATCCTTACTTTCAGCACTAAAGGTATTAACTGGTGAAACACGTGTCTGCATTATTGTTGTGTGTTTTGTGTGTACAGCAGTACAGGGAGTGTGCCTTTCATGAATAAGAATGTGTTAGATTGACAAATACCCAAACACTGATAGTGAAAAAATTGTATCTCATCATGAGTCTGTGTGTACATGTGTGGGTTGTTTTCAAACTTTTTGATAGAAACAGTGGTATAAGTATTGTAATTGCTTTTTGGTGGCGATCTTCCCAGCGTATATCAGAGAGCAGGGAGCAGCTGGAAATTCAAATGAATCTGTGTGTTTGTTGCCTTTGGCAAGAGCTCAACATAGGAGGGAAGTAATATCCAAGTGAATGAGGGACCTCAAAAAATTGGAAACTGGGTGACAAATTACTCTTCTCATGAGGAGCTAAGCAGCAACATGGTTTTGGCAAGGATCTCTGTTTGTGTGTCAATCTTTTATCACATCCCTTTTACATATCTTTATACTCAATTATGTCCACCTGTTTATGCAGATTGTTTTTTCCTTGTATCTTTTTCCTTCTTGAAAAATTCCATCTTCATTTTAACTCTACCTTGCATGTCACGTCTAATTAAGAATTCTCTTTCTCTTTCTTCTCATTCAAACAACTGGCCATTGCTATTTAAAGACATACAGTGAAATTTGAATGGGTTAACAATTAGTCAGTGAAGTCATAAAACTAATCTACGACTATTTTGATAATCAATTAATTGTTTGAGTCACTTGTCAGGTAAAAATGCCCCAAATTTGCTTTCATATTGTCAAATGTGTGAGTTTGCTGCCATTCCTTGTGTGTGAGCTTATAGCAAATTGAATCTCTGTGAGTTTTTGAGTGTTTCTCTGACATTTTATAACAAAAAAATAACAAAATCTCTCTGAAATCTATCTGAAAAAGGTCTCACTTGCTCACTGCTATTTTATTATTTTCATTTATGCTTCATTAAGTTGCACCTTCCTCCAACGCACCCTTTCATGCATTCAGGTGTGTGGAGAGTTTTTTTTTATACAGCTTAAAAAAATACTAGAACAATTGTTCAATTATGAACATTGTTTCAGATTATTTTTCTAATGCTAACTAATTGATTAGTCACGTCTGATTTCAGGCCCACCCAACTGTCAGTCTCCCAATGTTGTCTATGGAGAAAATAAACCAGGACAATCTCCTCATTCTTAGTCATGGGGGTGAAACTGATGTCTTGATATACAATGTATGGACGAGAAATGATTATTTTCCATGTCCATGGTAAAGCTTACAGTACTGACAAGATATGAGTTTCATTCCACTTTCTTATATTGTGTTTATAAATGGTATTCATCATTATTCTCTGTGCGAGGGTAACAGGGGGAGATGCATTTAAAACAGTCCAATTAGTTTTACAGACGGAACTTCTGCAGGTCTCTACACAATTAATTAATGAATTATTATTATTATTAGTTGAATAAACAACTGAATTGTTGATGCTATGACTATAAATACTTAAACAAGTTTCTAACCTCGGGTAGATTTAAGTAATAACCATCTACCCTGAGGTTGGAAGTCTAATCCTCATTCAACCAGTAGGCTACTCTCCCACGGGTCCCCTAAGCTGACATATGTAGAGACTGGAGATACTACATCAGTTGGTCCCCATTACAATCTGAAGGATTTCGTTTATCTACCTATTGAATTTACTGAAATATATGTAGCAATTTCATTCAGTTTGCTTCTTTTCACCAGAATAATCCACTCGGTAACAATAATCCTTTACAAGGAGTCTGGGGTACGGTACTGATACTGGGTAGCAGATGGACGTAATTCATGTAACATGGTATGAAACATATCGCTGTATAATAAAAAGGGCTAATATCAACAGAAGGATTATAGTGGTAATGTTTCTCAATGGAGGCAATAATGCATCAGACAATAACAGACTTATGTAATATGGTGTGTTACTGATGCTGTGTGAGGAAGAAAAGAAGTGAACGTGGCTTTTTGCTTCTGCCTTTCTGTAACTGAGGGAAAAAATGTAAATGTTTAAATTATAAAATCCTTCTGGGAGTCTGCTATGAAATCTTGATTGAATTTGCCAATGTGCTACCTTTTTTCTCTATCATTGCAATGTCTGTCATATAGCTGGCATATTTATTTGATGATTTTGAAATTATTACCCCACCCCCGTACATATATTATCATGCAAATCACTCTGCAATAATTCACAGAGTATTATATAATTACACTATTAGTGCTTTACTTTTCTCTGCTGAGATAAGTCTGGGGAGAAGGAGGCAATCTGCAATGGTTTTGCCATCTTCTGATAAGCCTTAAGGGAAAGAGCGAAGGAGGGGAAAGCAGGAGGAGAGATGGAAAAAGTAAAAAAAATATTGGAAGGAAGATGAAAAAAATCAGGAAAAGGTGAAAATTGGGGCAGAGCAAAACAGTTGGAGAAAAATTGGAGCGATAAGGAAAGGAGAGTAGGTTGAATTGATGGAGAAAAAAGAAATGGGAAGGTAAAACGGGTGAACTGGAGGAAGTAATGAGGTAGGAAAGTGACCCGGGGTAAGGATGAAAAACTGAAGAATACTTAGGTCAGTAGAAAGGACCATGTAAGTGGACTGAGGTTTAAGACTGAAAGCAGGCTATAATTCATTTTCATAATGCTTTATATGTATGTTAATAGCTCTATTTTTAACCTGCCTGACAAACAATACAAACTTTCCTATGTCTGTATTCAAGGGAATCTGAAGGTGGGGACTCTTAAATCTGCTGTTTAAAACAAATGGGCTCCAAAGTCTTCTCCATATCTTAATCCTTGCCCCCCTCAATTTACCTTCTGACTCTTCTGAAAACGTTTGTTTCAAAGCCTTAAACGTATGTACCTTTTCTGATAACACATATTCTGTACATTGTAGCATTTCATTGAAGCTGTATTAGTGATTTTATATTACTACTTATATTACCCTCAATATGCTGTTTTTAGAAACAGATTATTGGACTCAGTGAGTGATTAGTGAAGAATGTTCGTTTACCAAACTCATTTTTCAAGTAACTTTTCCAACACTCTCTGGATCTATTGTTGACCCTGAGTTTTTTTTAAGATTACCTGCAAACTACCTTTTATGGGCTATGAACATATTTTGATGAACACATTTGAAATGAATTTATTACAAATATGTGTGGGTTGTGTGAGTTTGAAAGTCTTTATTCAGTGAAGGGGTATTACAGGTGTGTGCCATTTGTTAGACTGGACAATGGACAGGACCATAAGCATGTGGCTTATTGAGGTAAGAAGGAAGTGAAAGTGATCCATAGTACCTCAAGAAATAAGGTCAGACCACAGGTGAGGGAAGAAGCAGCTGGGGCTTTGAATTAAATGTATGTCTGCTGATAGAAATGCAATCGCATGAGGAACGTTAACTTTGTGTAACTGGCTTCTTCCTCCTCTATCTCTCTTTTTTTTTCTAGCTTGTAAGCCTGGCTTCTTCAAGGCGTATGCAGGGAACACTAAATGCTCCAAGTGTCCTACACATAGCTCCAGCCATGACCAGGCTGCCACCATCTGTCACTGCGACAAAGGCTTCTACAGGGCTATTAAAGACTCCTCTGCCATGGCTTGTACAAGTTAGTAGAGTAGTTACAAAAAACAAACTTTGTCTGAGAGCTGACAAATTCTTCTCTGTAATTTTAGTGTGTTTCCACCATCCATCTGCTCGTTTTCATTTTAGCAGTATGATTGAGCTAAATTTAAATGTCTCCATAACTTTATGCCTCCATAACCTCATATGTCTGTTCCTCTTAACTATGAAAAAAACATCTGTTATGATGTACCTTATGCATGGATATGAGAAATTCTGGTTGTATTTAATGTAATCGACAACATGCTGGAAAAAAACAGTTAGGGCACTCCAAAAGCTTACCACCCACACGCCTGTACGCAGATATTCAAAGACACACTCTCAACTTATGATCACTTGCCAAATTAGATGTGCAGTTGTGAAAATTGGGGGAAAACCTGTGTTCTAGCCAAGAAAGAAGAAAGTATGCTCCAAGTTATTTCTGCACATTTCAGGGTTTTGTTAAACTAGACACTGTTAGTGACTCTCCCAACTGGTCTACAGTGTCTGAAATGGCACCAGTGATCATAGATCATGTGGTTTGTCCACATATGTATTCAATAGACAATAACTAAACCCCTCTATATGTGTTATGCTATATTTGTAAGATATTTGTTTAACAATACCTGACAAAGTGATCAGTGAGTTATCAGTGAATAATCTCTCTCTAAATGTTTTTCTTCAGGGCCTCCGTCAGCTCCCAGGAACCTGGTCTCATTGATAAATGACACAGCTCTCTTCCTGCAGTGGATGCCTCCTAGCGATACAGGAGGCAGGAAGGACATTACTTACAACATCCTGTGCCAACGCTGTGATGGAAGTGACGGCGAGAGTGGCGTGACACAGTGTGAGCCATGTGAGCCTGACCTGCGGTTCATCCCACGACCACTTGGTCTGACTGGTACCTCCGTGGCAATACTAGACTTTGCAATGCACGCCAATTACACCTTCCATGTAGAGGCCATGAATGGCGTCTCTGGGCTGGGTGTGACTGCACGCTCGCTGGCGAATGTTACCGTCAATACACACCAAGCCGGTGAGTCGCAGAGTTCTTACCTCCTACACAAATGTAGGACTGACCTATATTGATATGGTTTCTTGACATTCATAAGAAGTGAGTGCTTAAATAGATATTGGATTAATTGATTATTTGATCAACAGACAATTAACTGCAAACAATTTAGATGATTGATTATTTATTTGAGTCATTTATTAAGCAAAACTAATAAAAAGCCAATTATAGCTTCTCAAATCTGAGCATTTGCGGATTTTCTATGAAGAACTTTGGATTTTGAACTGTTGGTTGGACAAAAAAGGCAATTTAGAGACTTCACATTGGGCTCCAGGGTCCTATTTTGAGCACCATTTTTTGATTAAGTTAAAAAATAGAAACATTAATAAGGAAAAGTTGTTACAGTCATGAATTTCATAATTACATATATAAATTTTAAACCATTTTTCAGGTTTGGAATAGCACATGGTAAGCTACAAAATATTGCAACACATTCATCATTTTAATCCTGCTGGCATAGGCAAAATGGCCATCTGGAATGGTGAGAATTTTCCCTGTGGACCATTCAGCCTGTGGGATGGCAGGGGGCTAAGTTTACAAACTTACAAAAACTAGCAGGTTGCAAAAACTACCAGGAGGTTTTACTTGTTCATAAGTTCATCTTGCCGCTCTTCAAAAGTGCCTGCTGCCACTAACTATCTCATTCACATGAGCATTAACAAGGTGTTCACCAAAAATACCAAATTGAAACAAAATGTGAACAAATAGTCTACATTCCTTTAGTGACCTGACCCTGCATCCCACATCCTCAATTTACCTTTTTTGCAGTGGTTGGATTACCTGTGGACTGGTCATGAGGGATTAGTTTGGTAATATTACTGTATTGTATTTAATAAATTAAACTATAACTTTGGTGCATAGTGGCCGAGGGCCACCAGTGACTGCAGTTGTTGTTGTTGTTGACAGGGCATCTGCAGTTTATGTATTCCATTTGCTCTCTTTTGCTGGACAGATTGTTGAGGGTTAACATCCAACTAGCCATATTTAGCTGTGAAATGTTAATGAAGATCAAATTTACATGCTTATACGCATATACCGTTGTTACATAATACCTGATTCATAGCTCATGAATACTGTGTTTTGGAGCAGATAAAGATATTTCACACTACAATTTATTTATTCTGCAGCTAGATGTACCTTTATCCCTCCTCAGCCCTTGTGTCATCTTCCACAGTCCCTTTCTCTCTGTCCACCTCAATGTGTCAATAGGGGAAGCATATTTCTGACCCCTGAATAGCTGACAGAGTCACTGTGACCTGAACCTAGTCCCAATTAGTAGAACTTGGCTGACCTGGGGTTAACTACAGCTAGTCCTCAATGCAGCATTGTCCTGGGCTTGAGTTAGGAAAAAATAAGAGACCTGAGTTCAACTACTGAAACCTGAACCTGATATTTTAAGGGCAAGAATATTGATGGAATAATTGATGGAGAAGGTTGAGAAGAAGGAAGGTAAAGAGAGTGGATTAATAAATTATAGTGGGGTGTATGTGCACATTTTCTCCCCTTTCAGCATGAGCAGCAAGCTAGTATTAAGATTAAATTCTGATGAGAACAAGACAGACGCTTATCAGTCATCAGTGTCTCAGATATGAAAATATGGAATTGGGAAGTGCTAAATTGTCTTTATGTGTAGTAATAGGCTGCCGTAAATTGTATTAGCATTGGGAGCATGGGAAGTACAATGATATAAATTTACAACCATTTTACAAGATATTGTCCACTTTTTCAGTTTTATAGACAAGAAGATGCTATGTTGGCTGAAAGTTTATTCTACAATTACAGTAATCTTGGAGATGGCCTATTTGTCGGATTACCTGTGCAATACATGTCAGTCTCTGAAAGACGTATGGTCTGGTTAGTAAGTATAATGTTGACTATGTTCATCATCTTAGTGTAGCGTGTTAGCAAAATCATTTGCTAAATAATACGAAATACAAAGTACTGCTGAGGATGATGTGAATGTCACTAGTTTGCAGTTATTCAGAAGTGAACAGAAGTATTGGACAACATAGAATTTTGACCTAAACATGATGCCAGATTTAGGGGAGTTAGAGAGTTTCCAAAGTCAGTAGGATTAATCTACTGGGGACTGCAAATGCCTGTACCAAATTTCATGGCTATCCATCCAGTAGTTGTAGAATTATTTTAGTCTGGAACAGTGGTGGACTAGCCATTTGGCCAACCCATAACAACAGAAAGAAAGAAAAGATTATTACTGTGAGCCAGATTCAAATTCTAATTCAAAAACTGTGTCCCATGTGTAAAGTACAAAGGTGAAAGGTAGTATCCAGCAGTTGCTGCTGTGTCAAAAGCAGTAAAATGGTTGATCAGAATGATGCAGCACTAATGATGGAGTCCAAGGTTTAAGTGGCAGCAAGGAACCATACTCAGTGGTGGGACTAAAAATTTAATTTTACATTTGTTTTCAAGTGTTCAGACTGTGCAAATGCTCCTATTGTGTTTGTGAATGGCAGACTTTGAAGTGTAATTCATGAATATTACCATTTTCGTATTCATTTATTATCATGTTCCACCAACCGCTCTGCAGTTATTGGTTCTCTGTAAGGATTTAGTGTAGTTGTGTTTTTTCAGTTTTTCAGGCAAAATGAAGTGCATGGTTGGTAAGTGAGAAAAAATAATTGTCTTGAATCAGGCTCCTGCTCATTCAAGAAAAGTTAATAACTTTTAACAGTCATTTCCCATGGCAAATCCTCCCCTAGTATACAGTAAAAAAAATTGTATTAAAGTATTATTTTTAGAAATGAAATGTTTTGCTGATAGGTTGTCACCACCATGGAAGCCAGATGTCAGGTGTGTATGTGTCACTTCATACCCATCTCTCTGGCAAAGGCAGCTAGGCTGATGGGAGGAAGTTGGAATGCAAAATAATCTCTGTAGAGGAGGAGAAGCAGCCTGTGGGTATGTTCCCATTAGGATGTTTAGAGTGGATTAACTTGTCAAACTGCCTTTCCTCAGTAGACATGCTGTATGCACACACAGCCAGACATGCATGCAAACAAGCAGACAAACAAATTCATACATACGACAATTGCACACACATTGCTTCATTGTACCACCTACAGCTTTGCATATGCTCTGTTAGTCATTTGCAAGCTCTTCCCTGTGCTCTCTCTTGTGTTTCTCTCTCCCACACACACAAGTCAAACTGGAGATATCCTTTTGATTGAGTAACAATATATAGATATACAGATAGATATATACAGGTCCATAGATATGTATCCTAGAAAGAGTACAATAACTCTTTTATTCTGTGCTTTGATAGAGAATGATCCTGATCTCTTTTTTGCAGTTATATAACCTGCATATTCTATGTGGGGGGGAAAGGCAAAACAGCATAGAGAAGCTTTTTGTAGATTTGCACACTGTACATCATTCAACTGTTTGAAAGCACTTTTTCCATGGCTCATAATATGCAGTTTATTAGACTCAACTGATAACATGAGTCCACAGGTAATTCACAATATCATGCGCTTGTGCTAAATTCTTAAAAAAAATGTTAATGAATAAGTACATGCATGTGAACATTTTCCTGGAAGCTTCTCGATGATGCTGTCTAAAATCTATTTAAACTACTTTAAAGTACCATATGTCTGCAAAACATTATTCAAGCCCTTATAAGAAATAATATAAATTCAGAAGAGGAGGAACATTCATTCAGTTGAGAGAAATGCTTGTTGTAAATCTGTGTTTGTCTAAACTTATGTTTGGATGGACAGGCTCATTGCCAATTAACGCAGATGCTGCAAGGTGATTCATATAATTGATTGTGATATTATGCCAATGATGGAATAATGACCAATCAAAAGCAGAATTAGCAATTAAATGGATTTTTTTGTGAGATGGAAGGGGAAGATTTATTCTCTGCTGGCTTGCTATCTGTTTGTAACTTGCATATTAATGCCTCATTATGCTTTTAATTATGCTAAACCTGTTAATCAGAACTACTAATAATCTCTCTTCCCGATTGCCTATGTGCTTGTCTAACCTTGATAAGTTATAATGCTCTGTTAGGCAAGATGCATGATCACTTTGTCTTTGAACAGAGTGGAGTCTTCGTCGCCTTCGATGATATGATAAACTGGAGTCAGTTTTGTAGCCGTAAGAGGCGAGCAATATCTGTTGAGTCATGGATTGCAGGAAACACATTTGATCATCTTGAATGCCTAGTTGTGCGTACTCATCTCTACACTTAATTTCACTTTGTAAGGCAGGATGCTGGTTTCCTGCTTGTTAAAGCTTATGAAGGTCAGCTGTTGTCCTAACGCCTCTCAAGGCAGCAATGCAGAGCAGAGGGAGCAGGATGATCTCTGTGTTTATGAACTCTGTAAATATTGCTCAGCAGAGCGTTTCTTGCCAAAGATTCCTCCCACAAAGTTCACTGCAGTATTCTGTAAAGAGGCACAGAGAAATAAGTGCAAATTTGAGGAAAAAAAGAGGAAAAATGCGCACCCACAGCAACCACAAAGATAGACCTGCTCTGTGTTAAAAGTAACTCTTATGTAAGATTTAAAAAAAGGAAAGATTGTAGCAGAGGCTAAATATGTTGGCTAGTGAACCTTTGAAAGTTTGGACTAAAGATTAAACCTGTGAAGTTTACATGTTTTTGTTGGCCGTACACATATGTGTGGAGCCTGGCAGAATCTAAATTACTTTAATCAATCAAATTCAATCAAATCAAATCAAGTCACTCGCCAAATGTGAGATATAATGATGTATCGAACCTTTGCTGAAATAATTGAAATTGAATAGCTGCTGGTTTAAATGGTTAAATCCCTGCAGAGTTGCACTCATTGTTTTTCAGTTCTTTCCAATTACTACTGCTCTACTACTCCACTACTACAGATTTTACTTGTTTTCATCATACTAGAAAATACTGCTTTAAGATCAGAAAAATAAATTCTACTTTTGTAATAACTGTAATCTGACACTCAGCCAGTGTATGCTGTTGGCCCTTTGTTGAACATCTTTGGCTGTCCATGGCATATATTCTTTGCGTTGTGTCTGACACTGTTGGTATTGTCTAAGGATTTAGCACCTAATTTACAATTTGTGTTCTGAGCATATTATACGGCTGTATAACGCTGATGGCATTAATGTTGGGTTGGTTGGTAGTGTTTGTCTTTCCGTAAGGTTTTCTTATTACGAACCCAGACTTCTAGTTGGCTATTTCCTGTCACACAAGAGCAAAATCTACATGGACAATGAATTCTGTCAGCTTTTGTTAATGCTCAAATCAAATTGCTGAAAAAGTTAATGCTGGTTCTGATAGAAAGCTGTCAGAACACACAGAGCATCGCAGTTTGTTGTGTATGCGGCTGCATTATGGCTGATCGGTGCAAGTCAGCAATTTCATTCACATTCACTTTTTATAAATCATCTTCTAGCATATGAATCAGCTTTGAAGAAAAATATTGAAATGATTTATTCAGTGTAGTATTTTGTGTAGTATACTGTACTGTAAATGTTGTGTGCGTATGGTACAGTATACATGTTAGTTTGGGCAAAAAAGGCTCCTACGGAGATTTTATGTACAGCATATGAACCTCATGTCAACCTCACACTGGAAATTTCTGGCCATGTTGACTTGTCTATTTTTCTTTTTTTTTCTCACAAATTTGAGTAAAACCAAATATGGCTATTGGCTCTGGTATCTTCGTCATCATGATTACTTATTAACAGCAAGTGTCAGGCAAAGTTCTCACATGCTAAATCCACGTGTGAACATCTTCTGTTTTGTGGTGTCCTGATTCAGGAGATTTTCTCTCTTTTACTTTGCTATTTTCCCCCTTTCCTCCAGTGGATTCTCTTCTGTTTTCATCTCCCTTGCTCTGGGAATAAAGCTGACTTCTATTTATATGCTCAGATGCTGGGGAGATGCAACCTCGTGGGATTTCTTTGCAGCTCTCCCTGTTCACTCTTTCTCCCTCTCTTTTCTTCCCCCTCTGTCCTTTCTTTATCTGTTTGAGCATGTGTATTTGAGGGATTAGCCTATTTTTAACTAGAGCTTATAGATTCTCCATTATCTTTTGATGTGTGAATTGTGATTAAACTTCAATGACCATAAGTGTTTTCTTTGAGCCACTCATTCGTAACAGTAGGTATCTGACCAGTGGATTGATTTATCCTAAACCTAAAATAGCGTCTTGCATAAGAGTTTAGAGGGTTTTTAGAGAATTTTCTCAGTTTGCAAAAATGTACACACACACACACACACACACATGCGCATGGTGGTAGATACATAACATTATACTGTATGCTGCAGACAGAAATTCCCTCTAGTAATGTGATTCTCACAAACATTCTTATCCCCTAAGTGGGTTACGCATATTTATCTGCCTGGTTACACTGAGGCCAACTGAAAAACTTCACCATTACTTGAACATGACATTTATGGGCACCATTCTTGCTTAGATACATGTTTAGCACATATAGTCACTTATTCATTCATAGTTTAGGGTCTATTTGTGCATTATTTTGAGGATTTCACGCACAGAATCCTTTTATAGTTTTATTTACATGTAAGACTGATAATAAGCCAACATACTCATGGTCCTTGTACAATGGTCTTTGGTGATAAACTACAAACTTTGGACCTGATTTCATCTGTGCTATTCTTATCTGGACTGATATGTATTTTTTGTAGCTGCTCTTCTTCAGGTTAGTCAGTGTTCGCCTCAGGTTTTGTGTGTGCCTTTACTTTACACTTCCATTTATTCAGTGTATTACTGCAGGTGTTTCCCTTCAATACTGTGCACGGAAGCTAAAACTATAAGTAGGTTAATGGATTAGTTTATCGACAGAAAATAATATCAGCAATCATTTTGGAAATCTTTTAATCTTTTAAGTAATTCAAAAAGCTTCATATTTTAGTTTTTTTTCTTTGTTTTATGACATAGTTGTTGTTTGGACTGTCACAAACACAAGTAATTTGAAGATGTCAACTTTGGCTTTTGTGCTTGGCATTTTTCACCAATGTCAGACATTTTGTAGACCAAACATGTATCGATTAATTGAGAAAATCTGCAAAGTAATCAACAGTGACATTAATTTAGACACAACCATAAAATATATGGAGAACAAAATCTGTAATCATTTCAGCTACCTGACATGTTGCACCTTGCTGAAGGATATGTTTAAAGGAGCTGTGTGCTTTGTGGTAATGAAGTTAATTCAGGTATGGCACAGATGACATTTGCAAAGCAACTCAGTAGAGTTTGTCCTTGCCTTGCCTGTGTACCACTTGCACTGTAGTCTTCTGTCAATATATGGTATATGTTTTTGTTGGTGTGTCTGCTGTTTGCCATTAATAACTGCAGCAGGCTGCCAGACTGAGAGGAGAACATCTCCAGGCGCTCGGTACAACTCAGACACCACCTGCCACCAGGATAAAGAGGACACATGTTACCTGGAATAACATGGCCGACATGGCAGATGTGTGATCAAGTCTAGCGATTGAGCTCCTGTGCATGTATGGTGCTGTAGGTTTGGAATGTGTGTAGATATTTAAATGATTGACACACTTATGATGTTCTTTGTCTCCTTTGATTATCCTGTAAGTGTAAAATACAAATTGATATGACACACCTTAACTACTTCAGTTTTTTAAACGCTATGATAAGTTTTCATGACTCTGTGTCGCAGACAGGACATACTTTGAGTCTTAGTTTCCTAAAAAATGCATGTTCAAACAAAGTTTGTACATTGTAATATAACTGTTGGACACACCTTAAATTTACATATTTGTCACCTCAAGTGTGCATTCTTGCAGGAGTCAGCATCTCTTGTTTCTGGTGTGCACCATTTTTCTCTCTGGCCTTTTTTTGCTTTAATGCAAGTTGAAATCATCAAGCGAACTTTTTGACAGGATGTGAATGTCGCATCTGAACCCCAGTCTGACTAAATACAGTGACACATCACCTTTCTCAACTGCCCCATCCGGTCTGTGGCCTTCTGCGTGTGGTAACTCAATTTTAGACATCAATCTGGGATTGCATTTGTATTCCAACAATGATCCCCCAAACAGCACGCTTGACAACAGAGACTGGATCTATTAGTTTGCCAAATCATATTCTATTCAAGCAAGGGTTTTATGAATAATTGATGGTAAATATTTGAATCTCCACTAGGTGATTTTGTGTCTCCTCAGCAGCCTTGTGTAAAATATTCCCCGAAATTCAGCAATAATGACAAACATGATAAACAGTCACTGTAGGTCTAGTGGTTTGGTTAACAAAAATGTTTCTCTCAGGCTGCACATAATACAGGAGCTGGACAGTAAAATGGTCGTTTCTTGGCCCACGTTTCCCTTTGGGTATTCCTGTGAAACAATTTCTCTTCCAACACCACAGAGTCATTACATTGCTCAAAAGTTGTTTTACTTGAGATTGTCTACTCTAAGCTGCAGAGTATAGTGGAGATGTTAGGTATATAAGTTAGGTATATAAGGCATGGACTTTTTGTCAGGCTCTATTTCAAACTTTCTTTTTTCCAGTTTGGAGTTCTGAAAGCTTTTGTTCAAAGTATATATCTTTCTTGTGATGGCTGAAGACTCTTTTGAAATGTGTTTTGCAGACGTGTCTCTGAACTCAGTGTATTCACTTTAGTGTTCACTGCAGTGGCTCAGGCAATAAGTGAGTGGAATCACTCATTTCTTTATTCCCTTGAGCCTCTCGGACAGGTGACATGCATAGTCCTGTTGCAAACTTGCCATTTCTTTTGCTCATGTTTCTCCCATCCTTATACTTTATGTCAATATTCACACTTTCAAAAACCCCTATAGAGGAGTCACTACGTCAGATAAGCTCATCCGTATCATGAGCTTGTGGATGTGTGGAAGTTGATACCAGTGAATGAATTTACCTACAAACTGTCTTTTTACATAGTGTGAGAAGACATTTTGTGGTTTAAACTTGAACACTTGAACTTTGTCCATAATTTTAAAACCTCCTCCTCACAGATTTGTAGTTTAGAACTGACTCAACCCTGCACTCCTCCACTGCATCCTTAGGTCCTGCTCTGGTGGGTGTAGTCAGGAAAGATTGGGCCTCTCAAAACAGCATCGCCCTCTCCTGGTCACAAGTGGAACAGCCGCCTTCAGACATAGTGGACTATGAAGTCAAATACTATGAGAAGGTAAAGTCTTTTATAAACTAAAAAAAGTCAGCATTATTTTTCATCAGCATGTTATGTTACAGTTATTTTAGCATTGAAATACCAATGATACACTGAGAAAAATCACTGCTCACAGAGCAATATGCATTGTTAGCATACAGAAACCCAAGTGCAGAATCATCCATAACATACCTCCACTTTGTTCACCATCTACTCTGATAGTTAATAAGATAAAAAAAAATCTGTGTTTTGTTTCAAACGTTGTTGTGATAATGGGTAAATGTAAACACATTTGTCTACCAAAACTTTCTTCTTTTTCTCATCTCTAGCAATCTGTTTCTGCTTTTCTAGGAGCAAGAGCAGCTGAGCTACTCATCAACACGGACCAAAACCCCCAGTGTGGTGGTAACAGACCTCACGCCCTCGACTGTCTACGTCTTCCACGTCCGCGCTCGCACTGCTGCTGGCTACACAGCCTACAGCCCCAACTTTGAGTTTGCTACTGCAGCTGAGGGTATGACTGTGGAGGAGTGAGCATGAGAGAATTGTGCCTGTGTTTTGTTTATATTGGCTGTGTTTTAGGGAGGAATGGAACTGATATTCACTCAGTTGATTGGTTTGATTTTTTTTTGATTTTTTTTGATTTTTAAACAAAAGGACAGGAGAAGAAATAATTTTAAAGCCAGAGATCAACAACAACTCTATAAAATCCCTGGAGACATTTTATGGTCATTATTTGCTATGGATCAGTGAAACTCATCAGTGTTTTCTCAGGCATGAGCCATTTATTTAAATGTTTATAAGCTCTGTAAGTTCCTGATGCACACATAACGCTCTGCTGATTCTAATCCTAAAATATGCAGTAATGAACAGCCTCCTACAAGATACACACTTTCAGTAATGAATATGCTGATGTCCACCTTCACATTCTCATACTCTTATATACCAATCTGACTTAAGTCAATTTCTAGACTTCTACATATGTGCTATCTTCTCTCTCACCTTATTCAGTCTATACAATGCTCACTCTCACAAAGCTTCATGCCACACAGGACGCAGTGATTTAGACCATTGTCCTGTTTCTTGACTGTTTAGACCAGGTTGGAACTAACAATCTTAAAAAAGTTTTTCTCTTTATCCTAATAAAACATATAAATGGCACTTTGGATCACAAAATAAATGTCATATGACATTTCCACATGTACAGAGGCTCAGTTGCTGAAATGTCAGACCATTCACGGATACATCAGGAAATATTTCCCACCACTTTTTCCTGGTACCCCTCAGTTTTTGTTGGAAATAAATAGACATGCTGTTAAAGATAATGGTAATATTTCCCATACACTTATGGAAAAAAATGCACAGTCAAGGAGATCAATTATGTTGAGCACTTGACATGTCAGGTCAAGTTTTATGGCAAAGAACAAAGCAATTTCGTATTAGTTGCTAATTTGAGTTGTATGGAGCTTTTGTCAAAACATTCTTTTAAATATATATATTTAAAAATATATATGCATGGTATAATCTGTTGTTTCCTCACGGGCAAAAGTGCAGAATATTTTAAGATATTAAAATGTGGTTGCATTGTTCATAGATATGTTTTAGATGGGAAAGCTGAGTGAGCATACAGATACTAGAATATGAGTGGATGCCTTCTGTTGCATTTTGAATAGTGGTGAATGTGGAGAAAGTTTTAATTTAGCAACATAGAAACTGAATATGGTTTTTAATCCATTCATTGTGTTATGTAAATTGCACAGCATAGTATCACAAAGTAGTGTCAATTCTCTGGTTTGAACTCAGAGAGATGTTAATATTAACAAGGTACTGATTGGTATTTCCTCTTTTCCACTTTGCTTTCTCAATTTCCTCAGATCCTGATATCGCTGATCAGGGTCAAGTTTTGGTGGTTGTCACTGCGTCTGTAGGAGGCTTTTCCCTGTTGGTCATCCTTACACTCTTCCTCCTCATCACAGGCCGGTAAGGCCCCCCAGGTGGTGGCTTAACACATCTGCACACACAAACACACACACACACATCTCTGTGCTTCTCTTCTCATAATCTCCAGAGTGACGCTACAACCAGAGGTCTGTTAATGGACTCTCTTTTAGCCACCAAGCAGACACTCTTATTTTCCAAATGGCTGAACCAATTTTCTGCCTAATTACTCAGCATGTAATGCATGTACCAGCAGTTTGCTCCATTCCATTAACTTCCACAGGTTATCTCAGACTGTTGTCTTCAGTCTGCTTCTGGTTCACAGGGTTTTACCATTAGTGGCACTTATTAATAAACAATGAAAAATGGCCCAGAATCAGTCGATACTTTGTCTGGACTTTTACCTAATTGTGTTACAAGCTGAAGTGATAATTACACAATTTGCAAATTTCATATGCAGAAAATATCTGAGCTCAGAAATGTGAACATTGTGTCTCACTTTACAGAAAGTCCCAGACAACAAAATGATGGAGATTGGGTCTCATGCCACAATGTTATTGTATTCTTATCCTAAATATGTTTTCCTGCAAAGATTGTACGAGTGCTCCTAGTCAGATTCACCAGCTGCACAAACTTGTCATAAATCGCTTGTTTCAACTCGATGAACGCCTTCTGTTAATGACCAGGTGCATATTTGTGAGATTTGATCATCAGCATAATCATTGCCCCCAAGTTTCGTTTATAAAAATAACTCTAAATTAATTGCAATTGAGTTATTATAATTCATCATTTTTTGTTTTTCCCTCTGTGGAGAAAGGGCGACTATCTGTACACAACTTACAACTGAAATTTTAAATACAGGAAAATTGGTGAATAAATTCTCGGAATTCACTTGTGCATGCCACAAGAATAAATCTGCTTGTGCATAAGGACCAATGAGATACACATTTCCAAGGACATGCAGATGTATGTTTAATCCATATTTCAATGTTAAATCAATAATTATGAATACACTTTTGGAATGGGCTTTAATTCTTGGAAAATCTCCACTCACAGGTATGCACTTCTGCTATTCTGGCTCTTTTCACCTTCCGTAGCTTACTTCAATCTATATTTTAACAATCCCCGTCCTCATTTTCACCTGAAATATACTTGTACATGTTCAGCATTAGAGGTAATATTACTGCATAAGTGAGCCCATGTCACACCTATCAGAAACCTGTCCCTCCATTAAGTTGGCTACAGAGATGTGGATGATGTTCATGCCAGGATGCCAAGGATAAGCCACATAGGGTAATGCAGAGCCAGAAAGACTACAGTAAATGAATGAAACTTGCTTTATCTCATATTTCTCTTTGACCTAGGTACAACTCAGTTTGAATATCAATTACGTTTTTTGTGGCTAATAAACTATTTTTGAATAAAAAAATATATTGAAAAATACTAGCACATTTGAAGACATTTTCAGAAGGACAACCTTTTTCTGTGTGTTTTTTACATGAAGGATGTAAATTGTTCTTTTTTTGTGAATACTAGTGTTTGACTACTTTTATTACAATTTTCCCTCACTATGGAGACTGAGCCTTTAAAACCTTGAATTTGTGGGACTTTGAATCGGATAAATGTGGGGAAATTAAAGAAAATGGAAAAAGGCAAGAACAAAAATTACTCTAGAAGAATGGGTTATAGAAAAAAGGAAAATGGCTGTGTTTTTGCAAACCAAAAGTTTGATGATGTGGCTGTATAGGCAAAAGCATATTTAAAAGCGTTTTTGGTGACGTTTCTGCTATAAGCATAAATGTGCACTTTTCCACCTTTTGTCGTGAGGGCAGTAAAACTGTTTAATGTCATACTTTTTCCCTGGTAATAATGTCAACTTCCACTGTGCTTAAGAGCACAAAACACTGAGAGGGTTATTAGCAGACAGTTAGGGAAAAGGCTGACATGAACAGGAGTGTGATGAAAGTTATTCTTACTCTTTGGCAAACTGCTTCACCTATACAGGTGTCAGGGGTACATTAAAGCCAGGATGAAGTCAGAGGAGAAGAGGAGGACTCGCTTCCACAGTGGACATGGTACTGTATATAATGTTTTTTATTGTGTGTGTGTGTGTGTGTGTGTGTGTGTGTGTTTTAAATTATATTTTTGCTTCTGATTATTTGCACTGGTATGCATGCATTGTTCGACAGACTGCATGCTCCAACTCCCAGGGCTTTGTCTTTGACAAATGTTGTACAGTGTATACACAAAAATGGTAACCGTTTGTCTCAGATTTTCAAATGTTTTTTTAATCCAGTTCACAAGTAGACTTTTATTGTAAATAATTTTTAAGCTCAAAGGGCGCAATCGAACAGACTTTCTAACTCAACTCACGTTCTTGCAAAATACTGCTCAAAGCCCAAGAGGCTTCAAACGGGTCATGCGTCATCAATTTAAAAAGCAACATCAGATTAGAGCTAGACCGATAAATCAAGCAGGACAGTATATTGGCCAATTTGAGCTCTTTGCAGATATATCAATATTGGTGTATATGTCAACCAATAAGTAACAAGAATATGCAGTACAGATGTGCCAAATCAGGTTTAAGATCATTCAGAAACAGTGTCTCCTTTACATACACTGGTTTGTCCACCACAAAGCCATAAGAAGTTGATTTTTCAACTATTAAAAGTACTGCTGTAAGTATATATATTGGTCATAATTCTTTAAAAAGTAAACCTAAGGGACACATATCAAGATTGTTTTTTTTAGGTCATTTGTTTATGTAAAAAGAATATTACTGTTTCTGCTGATATATTAGTCATCAGTCCCAGTTATACAATACTCCAGTATTAGTTGGGCATACATTCCAGGTAACAAAAGACTGAACTGTGAACAGTTTGTGAAAGATGTTTCTTGTCCTGTTACTTTTAGCACACACATATACACACACCTGTGTTGATGAGACTAAGCTCTTGGTATGAATGCAACACATTACAAAACATTTATTTTACAGATTCTTATGTGTGTGCACGCTGTTGAAAGTGCATACAACAGACTGGTCCGATTTCAGTGCTAAATCTGTTATTCTTTTCAGCCATCCATCACTCACAGTATTGCATATACCCATTACTGTATTGTGACAAAACTTGGGTAACCACTGTTCCATTTTAGGAATTACAAGATTGACTCAAGTGTGGTGTTACAATTACAGATAAAAACCGGGCTTTTGATTGCCCCACAGAGTGAATGATATGCCTTGTATCATTCAGTTCAGTGAGAGCTGCTGTGGAATACAATATCAGGCTGAGAGTGTGGCTCTTGAGACAAATTTACCATCTGTGAGCTTGATTTGGGGATTTGTGATTGATCCAAGAAGAACCTCAAGGACTGTGAAAAAACATATTGTGCATGTTGACATACGAAAACATCCACAGACACACATACGTCTGTGCAATGGAAATGGACAAGGCGCTGTGTGCATGTGTGCACTACTACTGTTTATGTGTGTATTCATGCTGTCTTTTCCACAAGTGAGAAATACAGTGGTGTGAAAAAGT
>NW_023339663.1:11170009-11177411 GCF_004916995.1 Morone saxatilis | reverse complement strand
ACACTTTTTCACACCACTGTAAGTTAGCAGAATTATCTAGTCATACTTTTTTGTTATTTTAACTTTGCATATCATCAGAGTATAGTTTTACTTACAGCACATGACAAAGAATGATAATATTTTTGCAGATGCAAACATGAATTTAGGAACTTTCTCTTAAAATATTATGAAATGTATTTCAATACTTATAATCCTTGCCCACAGTCTTTTCTTGTTGTTTGTTCTTTGCTGTTGTCTGCTGTGGAGGTATCACCCAGGCAGGGAATGCCAGCAGGCTCAACAAACTGGTAAAAAAGGTTTGTTCTATTATGGAACTGAGCTTAGACACCCTGGAGACACAGGTAGAGTGTAGACTCCAAAACTGGAATCTATCTCAGACGAAGCCTTCAACCTTCTACAATATGAGCTGACACAGCTATAAAGTACATTTAGTCCCCAGCTCATCTGCTCGAGGTGTACCAGGGGCTGCTTCAACTTATCATTTGTGCCACTCACCGTGCACAGTGCTTACTGCAGCAACGTCCCCAACCTCAGCCAGAGAGGAGGATGCTGAAGTTTGGCTGCCTGCAATGTCTTTATACGATGCTCTGCGGCGTTTTCTGAGCTCTTTTTTCTTTTTTGCCCTTTTCCCTTGCCAAAATAACATCTTACAGTATAATAGAAGCAAATATAGGATTAATTATAGCCTCATATAGTTGAAACAAGAATCAACTTCTCTGGCCCAGTCACGACTAAAAGTTTGCATTATATGGTTCCATATATCAGAATTTACTGCAGGGCTGTAGTCCAAAGCTAGCATCTTTATGCAAAACTTTAGAATGAAAGTTTAATTTTGCATGTTTAATAAATTAAGACATTGGTTCACAAAACACACAAAAAACGTGAGCATTTAATACATGTTGTAAAGTAAAATGTAAGGCCTTATTTTCTACATAAATCATTAATATTTATTTATGTAAAATCATCTTTAACGTAGAAATATGATCTAAATCTTCTGTGAATAGCTAATAACGCAAGTGTACCATGTTTCAATTATACTGTAAGAAGAACTAACAGTGCCAACAAGAATCTGTAAATCCACCAGTGTTCGCAATGGAAAGTTCTGCAGGTTATCAGCGTGTTTGAGATGTGTATCAGTGTTTGTCAGTGTCTGTTTCTGTATTTGCCCTGTTTCTTCTATCCTGAATATTGCTGCTATGCAACTGTATGTCAGAGTTGTATATTCCAACAGATAATATTGTATATTACATACTGTATGTTGTGTTTCTTCTCTTCCAGTCCCATTTTCTGGAATAAAGACCTATGTGGATCCTGACACGTATGAAGACCCCACTCAGGCTGTGGAGGAATTTGCCAAAGAGATAGACCCCTCATACATCTGCATCGAGAGGGTGATTGGTGCAGGTAAAAGGATACACAATACTGTACGTACACAAATGTACACAAGCATTAAGTCGTACTATACATGTGATATCTGTATTGGAACAGCACAGGTGTCACCTGTGTGCAAGATGAATACATAAATTCTAATAAATCATGACTGGAAAGTAGATAGAGGACATCAAGTTTGTGCCATTATCTTAATATGGGCATTATTTCTTAAATTCACATTTTGGATTACACAGGCATATTGTAAAAATGTCCCTGTGACACTATACGGTTGTCTAGCATCTGTGATCACATTTTATGTTGAGTAACATTTTTATTTTATAAGAGATGTTAAACCTCATAAATCTTATGTTTAAAATGTTTATAGCCACTTTTAGAAAGCTGGTTTTAAAGTAATTTATTGTATTGTACCTTAGAGAAGCAAAGCCAGTGCTACCGACTATGAGTAAGGATGTTAAATGGTTCATTAATTTGAACAGATTGTGTCTGCTATTTAGCCCATGACTACTTGCATCTCATTTGTCTAGTTTCTGTAACACTAGCTCCATCTGGTGGGAGCAGTGTGTACTTACAGATGTTTGAAATGCAATGCAACTGCCGTATAGTGTCACATCATTTCCACATTTATCTTTTTTTTTTCAACTTCAGGTTTAATTGATTATCCAACTGTCTGACTCACAATATTTATTTCACCTGATGTTTTTTTTTATTATCAAAAACATAAATGTATACTTACACTAAGAACAGGAAACATAATGATAAATTAAACTGGCAGCAGTGATATACCACTTGGAATAAGTCTTATCCAAGTCAATATATGAGAGATAATAAACATTTTTTTGTGTTGTGTTGTTTTGACAGGTGAATTTGGAGAAGTCTGTAGTGGTCGGTTGCATATACCTGGGAGGATGGACATCGCTGTGGCAATAAAGACACTTAAAGGTGGCTATGTGGAACAACAGAGGCGAGACTTCTTGCGTGAGGCTTCAATCATGGGACAGTTTAACAACCCCAACATCATCAGGCTGGAGGGAGTGGTCACCAAGAGTAAGCTCCATATATGTTTTCATTAAATTCTTTCCTTCAGTCTCTTCTCTCTGTTCATCACTCAGATCATGCATTTTACCTTTTCCTTAGGCAGACCAGTAATGATAGTGGTTGAGTACATGGAAAATGGAGCGCTTGATTCCTTCCTCCGGGTGAGAGAGATACATGTTCACAAATGTGCACCTGTTTCCTGAATAAAAAATATCTTCCATGCATCATATTTGTCCTCTCTCTGTCTCACAACCACTCCAGACACGTGATGGTCAGTTTACAGTGCTCCAGCTGGTTGGCATGATGCGTGGCATTGCGGTAGGCATGACCTACCTGTCAGATATGGGTTATGTTCACAGAGACCTAGCCGCTCGCAACATCTTGGTGGATGAGAACTTGGTGTGTAAGGTGTCTGATTTTGGTATGTCCAGAATCCTTGAGGATGACAGTGACGCAGCATACACTGCTACCGTAAGTGTGGATCCAACCGTTACTGCGGGATATTACAATATGAATGTGGTTGCAGTGAGAAATGTTTAATATCTCTATGTTTTATGTCAGGGAGGAAAGATACCAATACGCTGGACAGCACCAGAGGCTATTGCTTATGGAAAATTTTCCTCAGCTAGTGATGTTTGGAGCTACGGCATTGTCATGTGGGAAGTGATGTCATATGGTGAGAGGCCCTACTGGGAGATGTCCAATCAAGATGTAAGCTGCTGGTTACATTAACCACTAAAGCATGATAAACACAAAAGCAATACAAATTTGTATTTGCCATTCGTATTTAACTTGTTGATGGTCATCTCAGGTCATTTTATCAATTGAAGAAGGCTACCGTCTACCAGCACCAATGGGCTGCCCCGTGACACTGCACCAGTTGATGTTGCACTGCTGGCAGAAGGAGTCCAGCCAGCGCCCACGCTTCAACAATGTGCTCTCTTTCCTGGACAAACTCATAATCAATCCCAGTAGTCTGCTCACTCTAGTGAATGATGTGGAGAGGTAAAGTATCAGTTCATACAGACACTGTGTGAAAGGACCATACTGGTGGCCTTGCATGTTTTAGTCCACTAACCACACATTGTGAAAACTTCACATTACTATCTAAAGAATACTGTACAATTTTATTGTTTTCCCTCCTTACAAACAGCTATTGCTTTCAATATCAGTAGGGTATGATAATCATATTGGACAGACTTAAAGGTCCAGATGTTGAAAAAGGTATGTTTTCATTAGTGTATAATCACCTAAATATATGAATGGTTGTGTTTATCTTAGAATAAGCCACTTTTAACTACAGACGCCCGGTTTGCCTTCCATGGGGCCCACCATGTAGAACCACCATGTTTCTACAGTAGCCTAGAACGAACAACCCAAGCACTGCCTCTAGCCCTTTTGCGTTTTTGTGAATTTCGTGGCCACCATAGTTTTTCCTAGATTCCTTGATTGTTCATCCACAAGTTCATTTTTATACCATTTTTTAAAAGGGAAGTTTAGCTATGTGTTGAAAAATTATTGGTAATAATGTTGTTCTGAGCCACTGGCATGGTTACTCAAAGAATAATTGCTATTCAGCTCAATGATATGCTAACATGTCTTTTTGTATTCCTTATCTTTCTGTTTCTCATCTCAGTTTCCCTGACTCGCCAGAGGACATGCCAGACTACCCTCTTTTCATCTCTATTGGTGACTGGCTCGACTCCATCAAGATGAGCCAGTATAAGAACAACTTCCTGGCAGCAGGATACACAACACTGGATTCCATTTCAACCATGAGTATAGAGTGAGTGAAGAGAAACCACGGAGAGAGCAGCTACAGTATCTAAAACCACACCAAAATGAAACCAAGCAGCATCAAAAGAACAGAAATTTTTTTATAAAATCCATTATTAAGATTGTCAAGGAAATATTTGTCCAGCTCATGGTGAGAATTGTTGGGTCTCGGCAAATCATTTTATAAGTAGTATGGTGTAGACCTGCTTTGAAAGGCAGCCTCATTAATGATATATTATATGTGCCCTGTTTTAATCACTGTATCATCATTAAGCTGCAGATATATCAGTCTAATTTTTCGGACATATCCTCTGACAGTCTGAAATTAACTATATTACGACTGGTAGTATTACAGTATGCTGCTATGCTAAATATGGTTAAAGTTCATATTAACAAGTTTTCCAAGTGTTCTTGTTGCAGGTTAGTGACATGAACCTCTATATTGCATGTTATGGTGTTTGTTTTCTCCCCTTTCAGTGACATCAGGCGTATCGGGATCTGTTTGATTGGTCACCAGAGGAGAATCATAAGCAGCATACAGTCACTTCGCCTGCAGCTTCACCACATCCAACAGAGTGGCTTTCAAGTGTGAGACCATTGCACAAAGACAGACTGTATGTGCATACTGAGCTGGAAACAAACCAGAGTTCTTTGGCATCATCATTCAACTAATTGCACAAACACCAGACTGTTGGGTGTAGATGGTACCACACACTGCTCGTATGAGAGCCGTCGGCTGCTAGACCACATGTGGGTCTGGTTAATACACACTCGTCATCTTATGGATCATTATCAATACAGCCTCCACAACAACCAACCTCTGTCAGCGTTGGCCAAATGCGGTCTCTTTGTTATCTCAGCAAATACTAGCATTCACTTGAATTTAGGACTTCTTTTCTCCAGTGTCTATTCAAGTGTTCACCAATACCTCTTCTCTTTCCAAGTGACAATCCAATGGTTTGTATTGACTTAGAATGGTCTCAAGTCTTGTTACCTCATGACCAGAGAGGATGTGAATAGGATAAGGTATGGTATGGTACAGTATGTGATTTGAACAACAACCTTTCCAGCTGGTTAATGTAACAATTCACCAGAAATAAAGATTGACAGAATGGTAAATACAATCATGTTTTTTGAACTGAAGACCGCTGAATGTCAAAAGATTTTATAGAAATATACGTTCTATCCTCATGATAATGCAGTATGTCTTGTACAAAAAGTCTTGTGAAAGTTGTAAGTTTTATTCAGTATGTTTGTTCCTTAATAAACAACCCTATTTTAATACTTCGTTTTCTCTCAGACTTTAACCCAGCCAGGCCCAAACATATCTCTTCAAAGCAAGCTGTTAATTGCTCATTCACACTAACACACACACACACAGGTATCCATGGATGCATGTGTTCTCTCTCAACCACACACACATGCATGTGTCCTCTTAATTGTCACTCAAGAGACTGACACGTTTTCTGGACATGAAGAATTGTCAGGTGAGTTTGTCAAACGGGTGATAGATGAACGGCCAAGAGCCAATGACAATGGCAAAATATGTGGCACATACTTATTGAGTAAAGAATAAATTAAGTAAAGTTATACTTAACATAAACATTTCCACGGCATAAGCCTAAGAAAAGTTGTTTTCTTTTTTATTCCTTTTGTTTTTATCATCAATCTGTTTGTTGTTTTTTTCATTTCATAGATTTAATTATTCATTCTCTTGTGAATGGGGCTTTTCCCCCGGTGTGCAATAACATTTGTACGAATACATTTTATGCATCCCATTACTGTGACAGTGCACAAATCAGGATTCTTAAATGGATGTTTCTGACTCCAACACTAAAGTTAACATTTACCAAAACATGACAACCCCATTGCTTTTGCAGGCCCACAGTATCAGACAGGAGTCAGCCTTGTTTGGCCTGTAGGGGGCAGAAAGGAGTCAGCAGCACACTGGTTTCCCAGCAACAGTGTAAATAACTCAGAGAGTTTTCTGTTAGCTAGGCTGCATGAGACAGTGGGAGAGAAATGAATGAAACGTTGCTTATTTAATGAGCTAGCTTAAGGGGGCGTTAAGTGCATCCTGGAAGCAAGACCCGAAGGCTAAATTACAGGTAAAATCCGACTCTACAAAACAGAAGGGTAACTTAAATGGTAATATCGTCACCGGCTAGCGTGTTAGCTGTTAGCGTCAACAGCAAGGCTAAGTTCACATAATGTTCACGCTATTATATAAGTTATCTGTGTGTGTGTTTTGCTGTTATGTAAAATTGGCGATGTGAAGGAGAAGGGCTGTCTCGCGTTAGACACCGTCCATGTAAACCTCGGCAAGCTGAAGTAACGATTACGTCTCTTAGCTGAACGTTAGCAGCAGTAAGAAAAAGAGATTAAATAGCGGTTAGCGAATGTTAATTACGTTACAGTCCGGTAAGAGCCCACTAAGCATGTTGGCTTAAGCTACGGTTAGCGAATAAAAGTCGTCGAGATAAAGCTGTTTGTTAATGGCTGCAGTGACCCGTTGCTCTGTATTGTGAATGAACACAAACGTCTTCTCTTAACGCTATCTAACATTAAAAATGGGTTAATGTTTCTTAATGATATAAGTTAATCCAATCCAACTTTATTTGTTGAGCACTTTAAAACGACCAAAGTTGACCCAATTGCGTTAGCATACAGCATACTAGGTACAGTAAGTAAATAAGTGTCATGTATGTTTATACCAGATGTGCCAGGGTTTGTCTTTGATGTTCTCCAAACAGAGCACTTGAGACCTTGACTGAAGACAGAAATCTCGGACATCCATCTTGTTACAAAGAACAGGATGGGGATCCTCCTGTGTTTAATATCTGTAGTGAGAGAGACAGGGAGGACGTTGCAAAGTTAGCGTTAGAATTCATAATGCCATTACGTTTGATAACGAGAAAACAAGATTGTGAAGCAAGACAACTTGGACAAAAAGAACATCATCATAAAATGTGTGTCATTGCAAAACAAAATCAGTCCTCAATTTTAATCAACAGTAACACCATCTTTGCATAGACCAATGCAAAGAATTAATACAGCTCAAGAGATAGATAAGATAGATAGATAGATAGATAGATAGATAGATAGATAGATAGATAGATAGATAGATAGATAGATAGATACTTTATTTATCCCGAGGGAAATTCAAGACAGTTAACGGGTCAGGGATTCAAACGCTCAA
>NW_023339663.1:11144990-11169984 GCF_004916995.1 Morone saxatilis | reverse complement strand
GCAATTGAGGAGGCAGTGGTGTAGTTATCACAGACAAATTGGAATCTTCTGTGAAATAACGCTGTAGTATTTAACCTGCACCTCTGCCATTGGAGACACCAGAACACAGCTGTTTAGTCTCAACAACCAGGATGTGTCACTGACTAAGTTTACATGCATGTAGTAAACAAGTCACCTGTCATATCATGGTACCTTTTTATGTCATATTTAGGTGCAGGTATATCTTTACGATTTCTTCTGACAAAGTAGGCACTTTGTGGTACAGTTTTCTAAATATGATTTGTTGATATGTTCCAGTGCCACCGATGCTCTGAAAGGAGAAGGTTTGCAGGAGGGGGTCGACTGGTTGCAAGGTATGAAGAGAGTTCATATAAGTGAGAGTGTGACGGCGTGCTGAGCTCATACTGCAGTGACTACTGTCATTTTGTTCACTATTAAATTAAGAATGCATATATATCAAAACACCCTTTATCTACATTTCATATGGTCATTTAAAAAAAAAACACTTCTGAATAAGAAACATTGCTTTATTTTAACCAATAACAAACATTTTCCCAGTTAATCCTACAAATGTGGAGAATTTTAATATTTCTTTGTTTTTCTTTGCATCACAATATATTTGTGTTATTGCATATCTGTGTATGACTGGAACATACACAGCACGTAACTTTTTATTAACCTGCAAGGTTTAGTCTGTTCTACTTCGTCAACATCATCTTCTTTTCTTTTTATTATGTTTAATGCTGTCATTCAAATCCTTCCATAGATCAAATTATGCAGTGAGTACTGGGTGTTTTGTGTTGTGTTATTTATCGTGGTACTACGTAGCTGTAGAGGATTTTTTTAAAAACTCCCCCAGTTTTTCCTTACCATGTTTACTGTAATATGGTGACTTTGACTGTGATCCAAGATGTTATTCTGAACAAGCAGTACAGTATGTGTACTCCTGTGCTCTCCTCATATCTCCTATAACTCCTCATATCCAAAACTTTGTTTCTTCAACTTAATCACCTAACGTCATTTGGCTTCCTGATGCATCTACTGGATCAAGGGTTCTCCAATAAGGCTGGTGCTGATATCTGGTATCAAAGTCTTAAAAACTCAACCAGAAGTCTATCCCTTGAGTATCAAATGCTTGAAATGTGGCTCAGTAGTGGTGTGTTTGGATTCACAGTATTTACAATGGATACAAAATATCCATAGAAACTTCTCCTGCTGCGTAATCTATTTCTCCACTGTTGATCCACATGCTCAGTATGCTGGTTCCCACTGTTATGGGATGTGATGAATGACACTGTTTTTTACATAACTTATAAAGGTATATATTGCTGATTGATTGCATTTATATTCTTTCAGATCAAATCAAAACAATGAGAACGTGAGGGCATGAGGATGGACACGCCAGAAGCAGCAGCATCCATGGAAATCTTTTCTGAAAGATGGGTTGACCCTGTTTTCAGAAGTACCATGGGATGGTAATGTTTTTAATGTGGTACTTTGATGGTTCTTGGCTGGCGTGGTTCACTCAGAATTGATACATTATTTGATTATCTGGTACCAGTAATAACAGTGCAGTGAGAAACCTACAAATAGGCAACATTGTCACATTCATTCGGGGCAAATTCTTACTTTTCCATACAAGCGATATGAGTTTAAACTGATAAGCTGTCTCAAAAAAGGGCAGTAAAATGCAAAAAATATGGAACATAACAATATTATCCCTCCCATTCCTCAATATATTTGTGTAACAGGCTCACAGGGATCATGATACTATAACTGCACTTAAATATGTTATTGTAGTTGGTGCTGTTTTCATTTTAGGAAGCATGAATACCAGATCTAGAAAAGACATATTGTTAGGTGGTGTGTTATTTTGTATGTTTCACATGACAAATGATATGTTCCAGCTTCCCTGAAGAGAACAGCTGACACCTCATTATACCAATGATGTCAACTCAATGTATTTTGCCCTTTGTGTACTGGCTCACAATTACCAACATTATTGTGTGGTCCTATGCACATGTTTCAGCCACTGGCTCAATGCTCTCATCTGCAGTTTTATCACCATTACTAGAGAGCTGGTGATAGTCTCTGCGATATGTGTGCAATGGGCTGATACATACAAACCAACCTGTAAGGAAGGTCCTTTAGAAATGGTTTCCACCTCTGAAATATGCCAAACGCTCTTTTCTTTTTCTCATGTGTCTCAGGGCCTCTGTAGATACATTATTATTTGTGTTTGAAGCATCACAACAGTTCAGTTAACTATCGTTTACTTCTTCAGCTGAGGGAAATTTTGTTTGATTTGTTGAACAAATACCAGAAAATGTTCATGCATTCCAGTGCACATTGCCTTTCTCAAACTTGCATATAGGGCCATCTCATTGTCACATTAAAAACAAAAGTTACAGTGTCTTTACTGCAGCTAATACTTCATGCAGCTCTGCTCAGCTTTCGAGTAGCTGTGAAATTATGTTTTGCGTATTGAAGATTAAATGTCTTCTTGGACCCAGTAGATTTTTGTTGTACATATTGTTACTTGTGGCTAAGTGTTTATATGTATTTAACTTAGCGTAACAAGGTAGATAGTCATGAAGTGAATGTCAAGTTAATTAGCCAAAATTTGCTTAAAAATCCAAACTTCAAATACTATTTTTCAACTAGAGTTTTTACCTTTGCCTTATTTCATTGCTCAAAGAGAAATGTACTCGAACAAAATGCTTCTTACAATTGACTCATGGTACTTCAGTGATTCAAAGGCAGACATCTGCACAAAAGTTTTTAATGCAAGCCTTTGATCCTGTTGTTTAGCCACTGGCTGAAAGCTTACATTAAAAACCACTTCTGTACAGATCAGAGTGTATGGTTGCTTTTTAGGTTCTGTCAAGCTCAATCACCTCAACAAAGCTTTATAGCTGGTGGGAGGTGTTTCACTGTTTTTGAATAGCTTCAAGGCAAAAAGGAATAACATACAAAAATGTGAGATAAAATATTTAAAATAATAGTGTTTTATTTTATGTACTCTGTGGTATTTTGTCCTTAAATGTTTCATCTGTAAACTTTACTACAAAACTGCTACTACAGAAACTACAGAAACTACAAACACGCCTTGTAACGCTCCAAAAATGAAATATTTTCCCCCAAAATAACACAATATTTTTATAATGGTTGTCTTTACAGTCCGGTTCACTTTCAGGACTGTGCTATACAGCAAACCTCGTCATTTAAGTTGTGAATGATTGAAAAGTCATGTTCAAAATTCAACATAAACCAACCGAAGAGAAGTTTTCTTCACAGATAAGTTTCATGTTGAGCAAGGTTTTAAAAATCTTTCAAATGATCAAATACTTGATAATTTTAGCTTAAAGACAAAAAATGCAAGCTGAAAATATTTGTTTTTGTTGCTATCAGGCGGTTTCAAATTTTTACATCCTAAAAGTTGTGTATGACTGTTCTGTAATGTTTTTGTTGCAAGGATACGTTTCCAGTGAAATCTGGTCTGTTTCACCTCCAGTCCACTCATATTTATCTATTTTTTATACTACCACTGGGGGACACCCAAGTCCAAAATATTCACATCCTGCTCATAGTGGCTTTAAGTACACTACATTGATTTTGTAATATACTGTATTTTTACCTGTAAGACATTTCAGAGTGGTGATTTACTTTCATATACTCCAGACATCTATTTCAAAGACCCTCTGAGCACAGGTTCACTTTAGCATCAGAGACGTTATAGACTCTTCAAACTATATCAACAAACGAGCTGTGTGTATTTTGTTTATTATATTGTATGTGGTAATTTTCAAAGAATAAATGCTATGGAAAATGAATATTGTTTCATGATTTAGGGGAATAACAGCACTCCGGCTTCGGATTATGTTATCTGTGGATCCTCTCTCTCTCTCTGTGTGTCTCTCACTCACTCTCACTCTCTCTCACTAACATCTTGAGCGCTGCCAGCAACAGCTGCTCATTAAACCTGGAGTCCTTGGGCCCTGAACAATTTATTTGGTTAAACATAAACATTCGTTTACACAAGTTATACGTTTTCCTCTTATGATGCTGTGCAGGACGCTAGTTTATTTTGTAATGATGTTTGTTTTGTATCCATATGTTGATATAATGACATGATTGAGGAGCATGTGTTTGTGGATCATTTCATCAAACCACAAACTTGTACACACTCAGATTCAGTGTTTGGCTTGTATAAGTGTCAAGGTCATGTGCCAGCCATCTGTCAAACATGCAGTTAGGAACCTTTCCAGCTGTCTTCCGGATGTTTCCGATTTACGCATTGGTAGTACAAAGTCACTTCTGAGATGTCAATAAAGTCCAAGTTAAGTCAACATTATTCAAATAAATTAAATTCTTAAATTGTCTTTATTTATAATTCTGTGTTTGGTAGATTGGTCAAAGATTTAAATAGGAATCAGAAGAATATACAGTTGAGCCTTTCAATTAAATGTTTTGATTGTTATTCCCTAAATTAACAAGACACATTATAAAGAAAACACCCAGTCAGAGCAAGAAATGGCATTACACTAAAAAGCATTTAGTACAGGCATATTGGTTAAAACGAACACCATGACATAACCAGCAGATTCAGAGAAATCAACATCACAGTTATGTCAAAATATATAGTAACATCTTGTTTAAAAATGACCACAAAAAAATGATATTTCATATTAAGATACAGTCCCATCAATTGGTACAGTTAAGATTAAGCAATGTAACCCTTCAGCTAGATACAGCAGAGATAAATATATGAGCCCCTATCCATGGTGCTGAAACTGTCCAGAACGGGGCGCTGTGTGCGTTTCCCGGTTAAAACAGGCTTGTCACTCCTTCTTTTGATGAGTAAACACCTCAGCTATCTTTAGCAAATACGTTTTCCGTTACACTGTTTGTGCGTGTGTCTCATTCTGTGTGTGTGTGTGCCAAGGATTTTTTTTTTTTTTTAAGTGGTCAGACTGTATCATTAAATCTCTCCTCTGCTCTTCAGGATCCATCCTAATTGGATGCCTGTCATTTTTGACAAGAGTAGCCGCGATTAAACGACTTCAGGCAGAAGAGGCCATTAAGTAGACACAGTTCATTGATATACATCCTGAAGGGAAAGTGACAGACGCAGTGTACTTAAATAATTTCTAATTGCTCAAAGGTGCTCATAGGCCGCAAAAAAAGGAGGAAAAGTGGTTCGTTTCTGCTCAAGAAGGTGTTGGAGTAAGGGGCGAATTGCTGTAAAAAATAAAAAAAGATTAAGAAAAAGAAAACTGATGAGAATTAAATTCAAGCAGTTATTTTATAAACAAATTTATCTCCACAGTTTTCTCCTGTGCAAAGAACAGAGGGCACCAGCAGGGTGGTCTCTCATCCTCCTTAGTCGCTCCACAAAAACTGTTTCTGTGGAGCAAAGTTAATTGCGGTTGTAAGGTAAAATGCCGGCTGGGCAGACAGTGACAGCGGATAAAAGGCCACAAGAAGTATGGCTGCGCAATTAGGCGGCTGTTACGCACTGACTCTGAAGGAGCAGGAGCCACGTGAAGAGTAAAACTCTCCACAAATTCTTGATTATTTAAAGTGAAAAATGCAACGTTTGATATTAAAATTCATGTCACGCTATTCAGTGGTTTAAAAAAAAAAGTAAGACGGCCATCCATCCTCGTTATGGAGTACAGGAATCTCTCCCAGCCTCCTCCAGTCAGATCAGCCAGGACACTGTGACGTGTTTCCATGCAAGGTGCTCATTAAGAGGGACGTTTGGTTTCTCTGACGCGTGTATCAGTCCTCTGACGGCACCTGCCCCCTTATAAACCCCAGTAAGCCACCCGGGAGACCTCCACCAACGTTTCATTTAACTGGGGGGACGAGGCTCTTAATAAACCGTCCGACTGCTCTGCTCGCCGTTCTCTGCCTCAGGTGCCCCAGCACATGACTCTAAGAAACACTTGAGGTAAGTTTTGCGTCGTGTTTTTCAAGCTTTTTTAAACTGTTTAGGTTCGTTTATCAAATAGTATTTTAAAAGATGATATCGAATTCATTTGAGTGGAGATCTTTATTAACGATAACGATGTGGATAAGGCAGTCCTATATTTAGCTGTGCGTAATTTGGATTTTACGCGCATGTGTCCGGATAGAAGGACGAAAGGAGAGATAGAAAATAGAGAAAAGGTTTGATCAGATACCAACAGATCTAACAAAATAGAATATCAACCGTGATTACTTTTTAAACCTTATTCAGATTTGTTTGATTTATTTTATTTCATGAATGTCTTTGCCCTAAAGGAATGCAAAAATAGAGCTTTCAGGTTTCTTTTTAACCAATTTTTACTTTACTTCTAACGATCATGTAGAGTAAGGTAGAATAGCCACAATAACCTGTACTGAGTTGAAAGTCATATTTCAAAAGGAGACATTTTTCAGGGTCATCAGAGCGCGTGAAATTATTAAATAGATTTCTTTTGGACTGTTATTATATGTTTCTATTACAACAAGGCGACGCGTGTTTGGTCAGTTGAAACTCTAATCCAACTAAAACCTGTTAAAAAAGGCACTAAAATGTCCCAGTGTTGGCACCTTTCTGTTGTTAGTCCAACTAACGCGGAAAACTAAAAGCAAAATGATTGTTTTTGAACTGTACGGAATATCTGATCCTCTCTTCTCCGTGCGCAAAACAGGTCTCCATGCCCTTCCGTTCCTAGCGGAAGACTGGTGCGACAATGACCATCCATGTAGAGGGGCTTGTGGCTATCGCGATCTTCTATCTACTGATCCTGTTCGTGGGCATCTGGGCGGCATGGAAGAACAAACACTCCGGGGAGGCGGAGGGCACCGACCGCAGCGAAACCATCATGGTCGGAGGGAGAGACATTGGATTATTTGTCGGTGGATTTACCATGACAGGTAAAGTTTGTATTTATGTACTCAGTAACATTTGGTTTTAGTAGCTATGGCTTGTTTTAACATATTTAATCTTTTCTTCTTTTCTCAAGAATCCGCTTTTGGTGTTAGACAATTCATAAAAATGTATTCTAATGTAGTATGTTTGATGTTTCAGTTGTTGTTTTTTTAGAAATATTTGCCAAACATTCACTTTACCAGCTTTCAGACGAATTCTTTGACTCAAAATGGACTTGGCAAAGTGACATATATCATGGGTTTTCCTCATGGAAGAATAAGAGTTACAGTATAAATTGTTTGAATTTCTATTTATTTTAGCATAAAACACCTCTCTTTAATCATTTCAAAAATCATTTTCTTTAGAGGTCACATTTATGTGTCTGTGTGTGTGTGTGTGTGTGATTTTCAGCGACCTGGGTTGGAGGAGGTTACATCAATGGCACAGCTGAATATGTGTATTTACCGGATTATGGTTTAGCTTGGGCACAAGCTCCCTTTGGATATGCCCTCAGTCTTGTTGTGGGTGAGTGGTGCTATGTATTTATCATGTTCAAAACAATGTAAAATACTGGTATGATATCGCTTGCAAGCAGGACCATAACAGGGTATTTTGACCACATACCTTATTGAAATGATTGAGTTCAGTGCTAATGAAACCTTCATCGGGGTCCTTGTTAAGTTTTATGCCTGTTTGTTAAAGTATTAGCTTCTTTTCATGGTGTGTTTTTTTATGGTTTTGTCAATTTGAAACAAATCTATGTTAAGAAACAGTGCAATATTAAACCCTAAATACGTATAAATGTACATTTTCTACCACAAAAGGCAGTTTAGTCTAGATTCAAGGGCCTTCTCTGTCCTGATGGTGGTTGCTTCACTGCTCAGCCTGTAATGTGTCCACTCATTGTCTCAGGTGGTCTTTTTTTCGCTAAGCCCATGCGCTCACGAGGTTACGTCACCATGTTGGACCCGTTTCAGCAGATGTATGGGAAACGCATGGGTGGCCTCCTCTTCATACCTGCACTCATGGGTGAGATCTTCTGGTCTGCCGCCATCTTATCTGCCCTTGGTAAGTTCATGTCTCTGTCTACAACTAAATAAACTATTCTTGTGGGCTATACATTCAAAGTGTGTTTGAGTTTTTGTCTATAGGATGATGCGGTGGCCATAATATCCTTTCATCTGTTTGTTCATGACCATAGGTGCTACTCTGAGTGTCATTGTGGACATCAACATTAAGATGTCAGTGGTTATCTCAGCACTCATTGCAATCTTTTACACCCTGGTTGGAGGACTTTACTCTGTGGCCTACACTGATGTTGTGCAGCTCTTCTGTATCTTTATTGGCCTGGTAGGTTCATGCTGAGCACAAGTCAAAAGTAGATAATAGTAACTATTGTAATTAGTTCTTAGTTCTTGAGTAGATTTACTGTGTTTGTCACACCAAATGTACTTTGACCTTGATTTAAAATATGCGGAATCACTTTTAATAATATTATGCAAGTACAGGGCACAAAGTGAAATGAAACGACACAGCAAAGATTAATTTGGGACAAATTGTCTGGAAATTATATAAATAAACTAAGGTGGGATAATTAAAGAGCTAAAAGGTATAATTTGTAAAAGTTTATTACTGTATTTCTGTCTGTCTACAGTGGATCAGTGTCCCCTTTGCTTTGACCAACCCTGCGGTGACAGACATTACTGTTACTGCGGTGAAGCATGTGTACCAGTCGCCCTGGAAAGGCAGCATCAACAGGAAGGACACCTGGGTCTGGATCGACAACTTCTGCCTCCTGGTACAGTAACCACAACCTATTCATCTCTCACTTAAGCAGAATTTAGTCTACTGAGAACTCACACTGGAAAAAGGTCATTTTATTTGTGATTAGCTAAATGTTACCATGCTGAGACTATTTGTTAAATTTTCAGAAAACTCATCAGTGACAGTCAAATCATTTAGTTTGACAGCCAGACATTTTTGGCTCTGGCAACCTGTAATGTACATTTTTCTTTATTGTTTTGCATTTTGATGCAACTGTTGATGGGACAATAGTCGTCTTCTCACTTGACAGCTGCTGTTAAGGTGTTAAAACTGATAATAATATAGACAGCTCTTTATCAAATCATTTGGTTGAACCTTATGGCAAGGAGTTTCATGCAGTCTGACATATCAGCAATAAATCTTTCTGCCAAAAAGTTGTTTCCTGATCAGAAGTGAGGGTCTAAGGGTAGAGGGTGTCATATGCTCTATAGATTGTAAAAATTATACATTTGAGGCAACTATATATATATATACTATATGTGACTTTGGGCCATATAAATAAAATTAACTTGACTATCTTCTGTGAATGTTACTCTGGTCTCTAACTGCAGATGCTTGGAGGAATACCCTGGCAGGTGTATTTCCAGAGAGTCCTCTCTGCTTCCTCGGCTACCTACGCCCAGGTCCTCTCTTTCCTGGCTGCGTTCGGGTGCCTCGTCATGGCTGTGCCCTCCGTTCTCATCGGGGCCATCGGGGCCTCCACAGGTTAGAGAGCTAATACATGAGCTTGCATATGCACAGTCTGTCTGTGTGTATTTGTTTCGGGGGAGGGGGTGGAGGCCCTGGATGGGTCCATGTTGCCCTTAGATCTGAGAGAGCCTGGTAAATAGCAGCTGGTTCACCTCATCCATAATGAAGCAGCAATCCATTTAATAACCACGCTGCTTGTGTAAATATTACATTAGAGGGAGGCAAGGGACCAAATTAGAGGTCTGATCTCCAGATTTTTAGGCGTCAAATTCCTCGGTGAACATCAGAATACACAACTTTGTTTTTTCCTGTTTTAACATAAACATGAACTGTCGTTACAAAACTAAAGTGACAAAAATCAAATACAATTCTAGCTTATTCCCATCATCAATAAAATCTTTGAGTTTCCGACTTTTGCAAAACTGATTTAATGAACTGTGGGGGAAAAAACAAAGACACTACACGAAAAAGAAAGGTTGCAATGCTATCATATTTCATTTGTTATTGTTGAAGTCCTACTGCGTACCATATACTAAGTAAGCTGTGGCCTAATACATGTATACTGGGCATATTGGATGTGTCATTTTAAATCTTCATTAAATCTTTCCCTTACTCAGACTGGAACCAGACAAGTTATGGTGCCATTCCTCCTAAAGAGAGGGACCAAGCAGACATGATTCTGCCCATCGTGCTCCAACACCTTTGCCCGCCATTCGTCTCCTTTTTCGGCCTGGGTGCTGTGTCTGCAGCTGTCATGTCATCTGCAGACTCTTCCATCCTTTCAGCAAGCTCCATGTTTGCGAGAAACATCTATCAGCTCGCCTTCAGACAGTCGGTAAGTACTTGTGTGACAGTTTATACGAAATCAATGTCTTTTTAGTTGTTTTTTTTTGGCTGTTCTGCATATGTCACAATCCTTTTTCTGCTCCTCAGGCGTCTGACCGTGAGATCGTGTGGGTGATGCGCATCACTATCTTTGTATTCGGCGGCCTTGCTACGTTGATGGCGCTGGTAACCGGGACAGTTTATGGCCTCTGGTACCTGAGCTCAGACCTGGTCTACGTTATCATCTTCCCCCAGCTGCTCAGTGTGCTCTTTGTCAAAGGCACCAACACTTACGGCTCGGTGGCTGCTTACCTGTTCGGCATGGTACTGCGTATAGGTGGAGGTGAGCCCTACCTGCAGCTGCCTCCTTTCATCTACTACCCAGGATGGACCATTGAGCAGAGGATGCACCACATAACTGGAGAAATGGAGGATGTTGTCATCCAGAAGTTTCCCTTCAAGACCGTCTCTATGGTCGCCTCCTTTCTGGGTAACGTTGCTTTTTCCTACCTGGCAAAGTACCTGTTTGAGAGCGGCAAGATTTCACACAAATACGACTTCCTCGACGCTGTTGTGTCCAAGCATAGCGGAGAGATTATGGATAAGACAACGCTTGTAACTCGTGGCAACAACATCGGGCTATCGGAGATGTCGTCTGTCAAACCACGGCTGAGCGTGACCTTGGCGGCCGCCTTCACACGCCGTAACACGCTGCCAGCGGAAACCGTTGAGGAGGAGGAGGAGTCCAGCCCTGACTCCTCTCACCATGATGAAAAATGACAAACTCAGGATGTGATTAAACAAACAAAAAAAACATGTGACTGAACTGCCAGAGAACTGGTTACTTTGTCAGAAACTCCAAAAAGAAGTAAAAACTAAGAGACAACAAGCAAACATCCTCTCTTGGGACTACAAATTACCACATCCCGCTTGTGGTGAATGGATAACAGCCTGTCGGGATATATAGTGTAGCAGCTTGCTGATTGTTCAGACATGTAGTTGAAGTACATCAAACACACACACACACACATACACTCATATAGTACTTATAGATAGTTGGGTGTACTGTATTCATCCTTTTTTTAACTCGTTTGGAGATATACTAAAAGAAAAAAGAGACTCCTTATTTGATTAATTTTGTTTTTTATCACTAATGAAAAAGCAGACCGTTATCAAACTGCAGATAAGTGGAGATGAGAGATGCTGCGTAAAGTGGTGACATATTTGATCAGAAATATGAAAAGGGATGATGAACAGATAACAGGTACTTTACACGAAGTGACTGACAGCACAAAACTAGTTTGGAACGAGGGTATTTATTCACCAATGTATGTACCGATTAGATAAAAGCAATAACATACACATATACACACCTGAACAGATATTATTATAAAAATCTGATTGTGAGAGACGGAAATAAGGAAATATGGAAAACAGGATATTTTATAGCTTCAATATGTCATATCAAGCCAGTAACTTTATGTAACCTAATTTAATTTGTAGCACTGTTTCTGATTTATAAATCAAATAGTCATAAAATGTGAAATACATCTCATATTAACCAACACCCAGTTGATTTTATTTGATACCGTTTTTGAAAGGCAATCATGTCTCTTGTGTATATTATTAATTATTACTGGTAAACACATCATGACTGTGATTCAAGACAGAAACAATCCATATATCATGCTCAGTAGAAAATATACAAGCAGTAGTTATGGTAGTAGACTTGAAGCATTAGCTAATATCCTCTTTAATGTCAGTTTTAATCATAAGAATCAGTGTAAATTAGTGTTTAAAAGTTATCTTGTATTTTAATTGCCTTAATGAAGCTCATAAAAAGAGATACTTGTAATTTCCACAGTTGTGACTGGACTCTGGTCATTCTGCTGTGAACAAAGACTTGAAGATGAATGTAACCTCTACAAAAAGATCAAATTATATTAAGTAGTGTACTTTGACTGCTGTTTGTGTATGTTTTTGTTTGTGATTTTGCAAAGTCAAACAGTAACTGTTGCAGAAAAATGTGGGGGCAGGTTCAGATTTTTTAAATCTGTTCATAATTTTGTTGTTAACAGCAGTGTGCAGATTATTTTCTCTGTGTTGTGTATGTTTGTAAAAATATGGAGAAAAATTATATATAGATAACAAATAATGCTGGTTAAAATTTATTCATATAAGATGGAAAGGATGCTGTCTAAATGTTTATTTATTTTTGATGTCATAAAAGATGAAACAATAAAAAAAGAACAAATTATTTCAGGAAAATATATAAATTCTACTTTTGTAAGATAATATTTGGGTTTTTTTTTTTCTCTGATTCTTGTTAAAAATCCTCTTTAAGAATAATCCAGCTTTACTTAAATTACAGCTTTAAATTTCAAAAGTGACCCCTCAGATTTATGTCACGACCACTTTGGAGGAACTTGGTTTTATAGGAATATTAGGTCTCATTTGAATGATTTCTAAGTTTTCTTTCCTGTGTGTAATTTTAAGCTTAAAGGGGGCATCTTATACTCACTTTTCAAGACCTTCAGCTGCCTGTTACTGTAATATATATATATATTTTTTAAAAACATCTTTCTTTCGAAAAAGGCTTGCATTGAATTTGCAGCCGGCACCGGCTCTTTCTTGTTTGCCAGGCCCTTCAGCTAGCTAGATGGTAGACAGAAAAAAAGAGAACATGTCCGAAAACGTGACTGAAATTACAATCGCTTGGCTTGCATCTTTGTCCCCCCTCCATGGCCACAGTGAAAGACAGCATCTTAAAATAGCTTTTCCTCTCTGGTTATTTACATTACCTTAAGTGCTGTGCTCTCTAGTCTGGGACTCTGGGAGGAGCCACCCGGGGGTGGGTGGGGTTGTTGGCGGTCAGGCAGGGAAGATGGACTTGGGTGGGGTTTAGAGGGGGTGTAGCTTACTGGCGCCCACTGCCATAAAATCCACCAACCCTGATGCAAAGGAATGACGCAGGTGCCCCACCCATCCACTGCACCTCCTCCCTCAACTGCTGGCGTCCTTTTTGATGTCCTTGAGAACTAAGACCAATCCCATAAAAAGAACAAGAGGGTGGAGAAAGAGAGAGAGAGTGTCCCATCTCCATTCATAGAAAGTACCTCAGAGAGCACTCATGATAATTAACAATTATGAAGGAAAACTGTCGCTTGTCCAAAAGTCAATCCATTTATTTACGGCTTTAACGTATGAGGAGGAGATTGTTGGGGGAGCATTTGGATGTAAACCAAAGCATAGTCATTCATTCATAACTGCTGGATATATTTAGAACGTCCTATGATGTTTTTCTGGGAGTCACTGATATTTGGCCATGCGGATTATTACTGCTTATTATTTTTACCCATATTTTCTCTGAATTTCTTTTCCATTTATTAAAAAACCTCGACCCTTCCAAAATAAGAAACCCTTCCAAATCTCTTATACTCTCATTCTTACTTTCCTTCTTAGTCTGGAGGAAACTCTTTAAGTGTCTAATTAGATCCCAAAAGGAAACCAGCCAGACTTTGAGCTCTGGCCGATGGACAGTTTTAAAATGTGAAATGTTAACAATTTTTCCTTCCCTATATTTTATCTTCCTACAGTTGTCTGGCTTATTTCCCCATACCAACCAAGAGGTAAAAGGGAATTCTGGGAATCAAGATCCCACCAGAGCACTTTCTCTCAATGTGAACATGAGGTAATGAGATTACAGAGAGCAGACGGTGCATTCAGATAGACATCTATAATGTGCTGGAGTCAGGAATAAGAGGAGAGGACTCAAGGTGACTGTCCAGGTCCAGCACTGTCAAATGTCATTTGTGATAAGGAATGTTGTTTTTTGAATAGCCTAAGCACTGATGTTGTTACTTAACTGGAGTTTTAAAGATGGGAAGGAACCATCTGATGAAAGACACTATTGAACTGCATTAAGAGAATTATAGGATCCCATATTTTTGGAGTTTGGCTCATATGAGCAAATAAAAATGAACACCTCTCAAGTTCTGCTGCTTTGATGTTGACTATTCTTTTTTAATCCGTCTCTCAGCCCAACTTTATACAAGTGCAATACACACTTTCTTGATTTCCCCTTTAACAAGAGATGTGTAAGCGATGAGAGTTATAAAGGAAATCACAAAGCAAAATTCAGATTTGATTGTGGCTGTGCCTTTAACCCTAGAGAGCTTTCATCTGACTCAGGCTCCAAACACCCGCTACCCAGAACACCGTCCTGTCAGCACTGTTTCACTGGTGTTTACATTTCTTTGCTGTTTTTATTTGTTATATTGTTTTTCCACAAAAAAAGTTATACTACCTTGTTAAAAGTTACATACTGGACCACGACTGGCTTCCAGACTAGTTGTCATTAAAAACATCCTCATATGTGCAGGCCTTAAACTGAGATTTAAATTAACCACAGAGAAACTTTTCCTCTTCACCAGATCATAACAGCCATCGTTCTGCACGGTGGAGGTCAGACATCCAAGTGAAGTAATAATATGCAGAACACATTTTTAAGTGTAGTGGAGCTTTAATATTTCTTATTGTTATCCCAGAAAAGGAAAAACATGTGATTTGAACATGACGTAGAACATGAGATATCGTTTATGGATCTCTTCTCCAGATAATGTGACTCAGGGCAGCTCATATCTCATCTGAGGCTGAGGCACATCGGCAGGCCACTATTTATGTCCTTAAGTAATGTCCCCTGTAATTTAATTGCCAGGCAGCTAATTGAAATATCGGAAGAGGGTTGGAGAAGGGGAGAAGAAAAATAAGTGATGTAGGTTTGATAAGAAGACATGTGAGAGTATGTGTATGGCATATTAACATAAGTATTAAGGAAAAAGAAAAGAAGTTTTTGCCGTATTGCTGTTTTGTAAACATATACACACACATGCACACACACCATAAGATAATGTCATGTCTAATTGTTTCCCATATATCTCTCCATCTCTTCCATTAGTCCCTCCAAGCAGCTAAGGAGCATCTTTAACTAAATGAACGTAGCGGCTGCTCTAATCGAATCAGCCATGAGAACCTAATTATAGAACCAGCTTTGTTCCACTCGGGCCAGCTGCAGGTAGACCGTCTGCGGCTCACCGCAGGAAGGAGGCGACTGCTCTGCAATCAGCAAACTCCCTGATTCTTAATGAGTCAGAGGTATGAATCAGCTTCACTGATATGGAATTAGAGATGTGAGTCTAATAGTTACTCAGATTCTCCAAGACTAGATTTTACAAGTGGTGGAGCGCCATCAGCTCCAGTGGATCAATGAGAATCTAATTGTGCCATTGGACCTGCATGTATGGAGAGTCAGCAGCGCAGAGATTGAGAATGAAACAAAAAAAAGCTGTTGCATGTGAAACTGAAGTGCATAAGCAACAGTCATGTTACGTTCTTTTTCTTTTGATGGTTGAATTTTTGGTTTTGGTTGAATATAATCTTTTTATTACACAATTTATTTATGTTATAGTATTTTACAATTGATTGGGCTCAGTTTTCATAGAAGACATTCAATGTGCAAATTTCTGTCAGAATGTTGAGCGCCATCTTGAGTGTCTGCTACTAATTTGTGGTTAAATGTTACATGCTTTCCAGTCACACACTACTATTATTATTGTACTGTAGCTTACTGTTTAATAGGTGATTAAACTTACAAGTTAATAAAATATTAGATGTTTGATGTCTTCAACCCAAACTTTGTGGTGGATACAGAACAAAAACTGATGCTGTCAGAATAATCACTGTGGATTTGCGGTGAAGACTCTACTATGTCTATATTTAGAGTATTACAACATATTTAATGATTAGAGTAATAAAACATATTTCCAAAAGTCATTCTTACTCTGCCTATATTTTTGATTTTTTTTGTGCTATTTTTGTATAAGCAATGGCAGTTTTGGTATGAGATGTGTGAGAATTAAAGGCCAAATGTGTGTTAACGTGTGAGTTTTTAAAATCGAAAGTCTGTTGTGAAAATTGAGCTAAAATTATAAAACAACTGTAAAATACTAATGCAACAGTAGTATCTGTATTTCTCTATATTATGTCATGACTGTGTCTTTATACATATGAGGGCTGCCATACAAGCATGTTCCCCTCAGCTTGTCTCTTTTCTAAAGACAGGAAGGATGCTAGATGGACAGTCAATTTTTTCATTCCATAGAAAGTCAGTGAGGGGAATAATGTAGCGACCACACACACACACATACAAAAGCACACATTAGCCCCAGGGGACCTGTTCACTCTCCAAATGAAGGCTGAGGGAGGAAGGGTGGATGGGACCCGTGAGAACCATTCACATACACACAAGCACACACAAGGGTCCTGGTGGCGGTGATGGGTGGGGGGTGGATAAAGCAAAGACACAGAAGTAAAAAAGTGACATTTCTGATGAAGATGCTCTTTGTTATGTTTTATAATTGTATTTTTTAGATGAGAGAGAAATTAAGAAATGTTTTTATTTCAAGACCCAAGACATTGGATACTGTGTTAAATTTTACATAATGTAATTCTGGTTATGATTGGTTACTACAGCGTTGCATTGAATTGACTGCAGGAGGTGCAGCATTGCAGGATAGTGATGGCGAAGCACAAGAGAAAAAACAAAGGACAAAGACGGGAAGAAAATGTTAGGAGGGTCGTCTTCATACCTCTTAGCTCATCACGACGCACAAGCCTCCAGCCCCGCCCTGTCTTATATGTGTGTGTGTGTGTGTGTGTGTGTGTTTGAGTGTCTTTAGTATCAATGCCCCAGCTGAGTCTGAGCCAGAGGATCCATTAGAGCTGATTGAGGAGCACAAGGGTGCCGACGTAACCCTGGGAGAAGGTGACGAGAATGCTCACACACATGCACGCACACACACACGGTCAAGTCACGTAAAGCATGAGTAAAACTAAAGACACACACAGACACACACGCACACACACATTCTCATTCTTTAACAATGGGGGAGGGATGAATTTGCATTTAAACCACAATAAGGAAGTAAAAAAGCCTTTAAGGATTTAAGCAGAGAACTGCACAACAAATCAACAAAAATATATAAATGGAGGCCTCATTTTAAGACTTTCAGTCCAAACACTCCTTCTCTCTTTTTCACAGCAGACATTTTGTCTCGTCACAGCAGGAAAAGCACAGGTGTTAATAACATTAACGATAGCATTGTTTTGTTCAAGTATCCCAGTAAATCATGACAGTTTGACAGTGAGCCAACATGCACACTACCAGGACCCTGAAACCAAGCAGCTAAATGGAATTCAACCATTATTAATTTTATTATTTACACCTGCATTTTTACTACTAACCCCTAATGCAACATTCACAGTGACTGGTGAATTACTGTTGGGCTAACTGTTGTATATTTTACTCTTTTTAGTTTACCCCTTGTGGAGTATATACTATATCTATGTTTAGTACACTGTGTTGTACTTCCTATGGGGACTTAATGTTGACCTTTCACTGTTGATACTTTGTTTCTTCCTGGCATGAGGGACAGTGTAACAATTTTACAGAAAGCACACTTTTGTGAATTCAGTTTCCTTTTTACTGTACTAATTTATTTTTTACAATAGCTTTGGTCTAACTCCTTCTTATGGAAGCTAATTCTTTTTTTTTTTTTGCCATCACCATTATTGCATTTGTTGTCCAATAATATTTTCACAGTTTCACAGGTCCAGTAAAGATCTCAGAGGCCAAATGTTGTTCATCCTTTATTGGAAGTGTGTTTAGCTCCCTGTATGACCTTAAAACAGAAGGCACTGAAGTCATTTTACAGTCACATGTTCTATACCTCCGCCAATCACAGAAGTCCATATCTCACAGTACTATGTTTTTAATGACTTAACATTTGGAGCTCCTTCAGTCAGCATACAACAACAATGAGCTCTGTATGCTTGCTGCTACATTAAATTTAACTCTCTATACCTCCCATCTCTCTTCCTCTTTTAGCACATACTTGTACGAGAAGTGTTAATGTCCATTAAATGTTGTGTATCCCAGGCTCTTCCAGGGGTGGGGGGTGAACTCAGGGACGGACTGTGTCAAGCTTGCTCAGATTTGTCGCAGAGCATCACATGAGCAGAGCCACACAACCAAACTAAAATGAATAGTATTGCAATGAATGGTCAAAAATGGATGTGTATAAGCCTCCACAGACAAGACTCTATACTACAGTTCTAGCATAGTGGCACAAGAAGTCAAAGTGTGTCTCGGAGACAGAGAGAAAGAGTAAGGACAAGTGTTTCTGTGTTGACAGAGAAGAAGAAAAGGTTTCTGCCCCTCGTCTCTGTCTCTGTGTTAGACAGGAGCAGCGAGAGGATCACTGGAGAGGGGCTGGGTAAGGGCGAGAGAGGGAAGAAAACACATGGATGATAGGCCGGGTGCTGGAGAAAGCACAGAGACAGTGTTGCGAAGGTCACACTCCAGTACACTGCAGAGTGACAGTGTTTGGCTGGGTGTCACATCAGAGAGCTGCTTTATGTCACAAGCAGGAGGTCACATGATTGACATGATGACATAATACAGCACTGCACACACACACACACACATCCGGAAAAAACATGTATAAAGATAGAGAGTATAAGCACTGAAAAGTCTATCTTTCTATCTATCTATCTTATGACCACTAGGTGGAGCCAGGTGGACTGAAAAATGTCTTCTAAAAAGACGTGTTGTAAATTCTAAAGTTGTATCTAAATATAAACTTCCATGTACTTTAAATGTACCTACAGTAACCTTGTGGATTCTGATCATCTCATCAGTCTGTCTCAGTCTCAGTCAATTTGTTGTCACTAGTTGTACTGTGGATATGAAAAAATAGTAAATCATAGTAAAACAATAGTAAATCCTGGTGTCCTCTACAGAAGACCAGTGGTGGAAAGTAATTAAGTACTATATTTACAATACATAGGTATTGTACTCTACTTTTACTTAAGGAAAATCTGAATAATTCTTTCACTACAGCAAACCTGTTTTTAGGTGAACAAAAAGATTTCACTATCCCTAAAAACCTCCCCAGACTAAGACGTTAACCGGAATTAAACAGCAATTTAAATTCACAAAACCGATAATCACAATGTAATATACTTGTATTTCCTCTCTCTCTAAACAACCAAAACACATTTTTGTACAACCAAAATTAAAGGTCTAACCACCACTTGTGTTACATCAACATAAAGTCTATGTCAGAGTCTGATGTATTCTGTCAGGATCATCAACACTCAACACAACAGAATGTATTGTCTCAGAAATATGAACTGATGGGTCTCAGAGGGGAACATATGATGAGTAAATGAGCTACCATATCTCTTAACCTTCATATTCTCTAGGGAATGGCTGGAAAGCTATATGTTACAACCTCTTTGGCCAATTATCTTCTGCCAGACTGTGAGAAAAGTGGTAACATTTAACAGCGATGACACAGACAGGAGGTCAAGACTGGACAGAGGATTACAGATAAGGTGTGGTGTGCAGAGAGAGACTTAATCACCATACTGAATCCTTAATTCACTTTCAACAATTTATTTCATTACTTCATTACAGTAATCCAAGAACAACAACCTGCTTCTTCACTCATTGCCCACTAGATGTCACTCTAATGCAAAGATTGTTTCTCGTAGGAGCGATTGGGTGATACGTTTACGTGTATTCTCTAAAACAAAAACGTGTCAAGAAAGCAGCAATGTTTTATGTTCTTTCAGTTGCAAAAGCTGGACATGATGTCATAACTACCAATAACCATGATAATGTCTAATACAGTGGAGATGGTGGTTTAATTAATTTATCGACTCATTTCAACATCATTTCTGCAGGCAGTGGCTGTATCTCTAAATGTTTCTGTTTGCTCAAAGTTAGTTTGTTTCTAAGCAATATCATAGCAAGACATCTGCAATAACAGACCAATTACATCTCACTCAGATTATGAGTGATAATGCCAGTGGTTCTCCTGAGCAGAAATACTGGTGTGTAGACTAAAATATGAATACAGCTTACACCGCAGTTCAAGACTAGATCAAAGAGCTCTGTGGTGTTAAGCTGAAATCGATCCTGGGTTAAGACTTATGTGGGTTTGAGAAAAAGTGAAGCCTCTTTTCAAGGGATTTTGGAGACACAGATCAATCAGACCAGCTTTATCTTCGGTTTTTGGTACATCATTTCCACTAAACTTTGCCTGTTATTTTTTTTTTTCAGTGCGGGGGTGTACACAGAAAGACCCCAGGCACAATTATAAGCTACTACATCCCCTCTCAGTTGTACAGGAAAATTGTGGGTTTACTGGTGGAATCCCAGTTATTTCATTTCATATTGGAAATGCTGAGCCTGTGCCAAGGTGATGTTTTTAACCAATCATTCATGTCAAACACAGTGCAACTTTGCCTTATATGCAGAGTTCTAAAATGTGGGATTTCCAGAGGATAAGTTTGATTTCTGGGGGCCGCAGAAGAAAAAATGCTCCAGGGCAAATAATGTAAAGCCCCTGGCCCCCTGAACTTTGGTATGCAGCCTAATGGCTTGGTTCCTTTAATAAAACCACAGCTATTCCACATTGCAGCAACACTTTGACACCCAGTTCATAACAGCATCAAAAACGGTTACATCAATCATTTGTAATGCATTAAAAAATCCTATAATAACAGCCATAGGACATACTTACCCCAAGGTCGTAATAGTAGCTGTACTGGAGCTTTTGATCATATCACACACTCTTTGTGCCCAGTTGTCATGAAATTGGAAATGTTTAGTTTCTTTATTTTTTCTGAGCACAACTTAGAAGTTCTTGAAGAGTTCCTAAAAGGATCTTACGATGAAAGTGATGTTACCAAGGCCAAGAACTTGTGTACAAAGGATGCGTGTGATTGATCCTAAGTATCATAACTGTTTATAATCACTACACCATGTGACAGGTTATATAATGTGTTATTAACATGCCAGTGCTCTATGTAAACATAATAAATGGAGAGTTGTTATGGTTGTTATAATAACATCTTCCTCATAAGTCTGTCTGCTTCCAGTAAGTACTACTAATAATAATTAATATTAAATGAATATCATCTGAACATACTGTATCAAAGTTTCTGCAGCCAAATGGAATGCATGCACATGAAAATTTAACATCTTGAGCTTTTTTACTGTTAAGAACCGTGCTGCAAAAAGACACAAACATCCTGTTACAGATATCAGCACATCCTGACTTCACTTGACAAAGTCATAAAGACATTACAATTAGCACTAAAAACCTGGATTATCCATTATGGGCTCAAAGCAAAATCTTTACCTCTTGTCACTGAAAATTAGTTACAACTATACCTGTAACTACTATATAACTATACGCATTTGTAGAATTTGACCTAGGCTGATATGTGCAAAGTGTTACCTCTACTCAACACGCAACTTAAAAAATATAAGCAGTGGCAGAAGAAGTATTACACAATAAAATAACTCATGTACATAAAAGTACATGCAGTAAAGCAGAATGGCCCCTGTTAGTGCTATTATGACGCTGTGCTACAGCATTTTAGCTATGTAAGGTGGGGTTCCTAACAGCTTTATTTACTGTTGGTAGTTGAAACAGTAATAGTGCATCACATTTTATAAGCGGTGCACATAAAAAGTAACTTTAGCTGTCAAAAAATATGTAAAAAAATATATTCTCAATTATGTAAATTAGCCAGCGTAAAATGGAAGCACTTTTTTTTGTACTTGCTTTCTTGTGATAATGGACTATTTATTTTTAAGTTAATCTTTAGGCTAGGTCGCTGATATAGGGACAGGCTTATCATGATGGGAACTTTTAAAGCAGGAAGTTGATGCTTACAGGGAGCCCTTGAATGCAGCATTGTGTTTTCTCAGAGCTTCCCCGTGAACAGTTAATGTCTCTGTTGGCCGTCCTTTTCCTTCTCCTCCCACACAGCCAAACCAATACAAACATTTCTGTACAGTGAGGAGATTCTCCAACTACCCGTCCTTGTTAGGGCACCTACAGGGACACTATAGAGAGAGATGGCACAAACCGACAGCCAAAGTTCAACTTTCCCTGAGATTGTGGAGTTAAACGTGGGTGGGCAGGTGTATGTGACCCGACTTGAAACTCTCACCGCGGCCCCCAACTCACTCTTGTGGAGCAAGTTCACTCAGAGCTCCCCGGGCGACCTGCCAAAAGACAGCAAGGGCCGCTTCTTCTTCGACCGGGACGGCTTTCTCTTCCGCTACATTTTGGATTACTTACGGGACTCCGAGCTTTTCCTGCCCGAGTTTTTCAAAGAGAGGAGAAGGCTGCAGAAAGAAGCGGACTTCTTCCAGCTGCCGGAGCTGTCGAGGCGGCTGGCAGCGGCCAGTAAAGAAAGCTCGTACGCGGAGGACAGCGGGGAGCCGGAGGAGGCTGAGGTCACCAGCCCGGTCACCTCCTCGTCGGACCGGACCCTGCGCTCTCCCGGGGCCGACGCCGGCTACATCACCATCGGGTACAGAGGCAGCTACACCATCGGGAGAGACATCCAGGCGGACGCTAAATTCCGCAGGGTTGCCAGAATAACCGTCTGCAGCAAGATTTCTCTGGCTAAAGAAGTTTTTGGAGAAACCCTGAACGAGAGCCGCGACCCGGACCGACCGCCTGACAAATACACCGCCAGGTATTACCTCAAGTATAACTTTCTGGAGCAGGCGTTTGACCGACTGGCCGAGGTTGGTTTCCACATGGTAGCCTGCAACTCTACCGGGACGTGCTCGTACGGTGGCAGTGACCCAGGGGAAGACAAACTGTGGACCAGTTACACCGAGTATGTTTTCTGCCGGTGAACGAGGCTGAACAGTGCAAGGGGTGCATTCAGGCTCACGACTTATTTCAGCTAACACCAGGAAGAAAAAGAAAAAAATCATCCGTTCCAATAGTTCTTACTTTGATTAACATCCCAAACTGGCAGTTTCAGCATTGTCTAGTTTCTTGTGTTTTTGTCACTCACCCTGCTCTATGGGTTCAGTGGGAGCAGCAACAGAGTTGAACTTTTCTGCCATTTTCCTCCTCTGTTTGTGCAACAGGCTTCACTTCAGACATACATCTCATTGGTCAGACCAAATTACTCACTGGGTCCATATCTGGGTTATTTGTATTCCCTGTAACCTTTATGGCTTTCACAAGACTGAAAGACTAAACACTGTTTTGTTCTGAAGTAAATGGCAGAAATGTTAAGAGCTGGTTTAATTTGGTCCTCATTATTTTGGAGTGTGCTTGCATTGTCATGTTACTGTAGAAAGGCTTTTGATGTTCTGAACACATTAACAAGGAAATATGTAAAGTTATAACCTGGTGTTTGGTCTATTATTTCATTGTAACTGCCAAGTGTTTAATGAGGGGGTGTGGTGGATAAGGAGGAGAGTAAGCAGGGTCTTTGATATGATATTTTTTATTATTTTCCTTTTTTTGTAATTACATTATATTGACCACACATACAGTATCACTGCTTTCAAGATTACACTTAGGGACTTTTCCCAATGCTTTATTGTTATGAGCCATGTATTAGCTGTTGTCATTGATTTCTCTTTAGATATAAAGCTACCGCAAATAAAGTGTGACGTTGTAACACTATCCACCTCATCGTCCCCTTGAGTTCACTGTGAAAACAATTTAAGATATGTTTTCTTAAAGATACTGATGCTTCTGTTCACATTCATTTTCTTCTCAGGTCACCAGTGTCCGTGTGATTTCTCTATGAATTTGCCAAAAAGAGAAATTCAGTCATCTTATCTGGCCTCTTTTATAGAACATTTAATTTAGGCTTTTTATTTGATATTATTGTAGGAGCGGATTTCCCTCATGAGTTAAGTCACACTGACCTCACTTATGAATACGTTTACCATCCACCCGCCCCTACTGAATGAGCAATGACCTCAGACTATAATGTCACCAAAATGGTTTGATGAGAATTTGACCTGAATTAAGTCACATCGTATTGTTTTTAACATTACATTTTGACATTTATCACATAAATTCAGACATCACTGAATCATAAGGAGAAAGAGAGATGGTGTTATAAATAACTTTGTTACAGTCGAATTGCAGCACAAACCTAACTAAATTATATCAGACACAATCTGTTATCGAGTGTGTTGTCTAGTAAGGTTTACATCTGTCATGCTACAGAAGGCTATGAAATACACACAGTTGTCTTAATTCAGAACTCCATTGTGAAATTGATTATTTCTGCATGCTAAAAATAATTTACACCAACTTGCTCTAATCAATTTTCCTCACAGAGGTTTATCACATAGTTAAATAATTCTGAACCTTATCAGTTTTTACCACCATTTGAGATAAATTACATTTCCTTTTACCTTAGGAGAAGATTTTATCTCCAGTTTGAGCTAAAATTAAAATAAATGCCAATAAATTGTAGCCAAAAACAACTTGGTTGCCGATCTGGCAGAACATAACAAAGTGTCTCTGCAATACAGAAGAGCTCTGTTATCTCCCCTGAGCAGGATGGGAAGGAGGAGGAGGGGGGATTTCTCTTTGGCTGACAAGTACAGTAATCAAATGTCTGTTCCCTTGTGGGATCCTGGGGCAAAAATCCAAGCTATCCCAGGATCAAGTCTAATACAAAAAAGGCTTTGTGTGGGTGGTGTTAGAGTGTACTTGAATACAAATGTGTAGAAGGAAAAAATGAATCACTTTCCTGATGTCCAGGAGCACAGAAGCTATGTGGGTTATGTTCCCCATGACTGTATGCAAACATAGTGATATGAAGACATACACACACACACAC
>NW_023339663.1:11135364-11144936 GCF_004916995.1 Morone saxatilis | reverse complement strand
ACACACACAAACACACACACGTGTATGCACCCCTACAGTAACCCATCTTCCCACACACACTTCTGCTACCAAGGAGCTTCATAAGAGCGTCAAAGATAGACATGTCTGCACAAGAGACCTTGTATCTGCTGTCAGCTGATGCTGCCATCTGGACAGGAAAAAGGAAGGATCGACCGCAACTCTTCCTCTAGTGTGATCTCCAGAAACAGGACGTAGTGCTCGCTGTCCTTACCAACAGAAACACACACATTTTTCCTGATCTTAATTTGTATGTACATAAGGGGAAAAATGGGTGAATGCTTTAAATTCCTCTGAGAGGGGAGGATGCCTTCCAGTACCTTACATGTTTTATTTGGAGAGCTTATGAAACGATAGGACAAATGTTGGTCAAAAGATGCATAAAACACATCATTAAATTTAAATTTCCTTTTTGGTTCCTCTTAGGCAATCATGAGTTTCTCTGCCAAGCAGCTATTTCTAATACAGACCTTGTTGTGTGTGTCCCTGGTGATAAAACACCTCCAAAACACATTTTACTGGATGTATGGTATTTTTTTTCTATAAGAAAACTCTGTCAGGCCAAATGCTGAAAACTCACACACGCAATCACACATATAAATGAACACACAGAGCGCAGGAGGGAGACAGATAAAGAGAGCCAAATTAGCCAATTTGCAGAGTTGGAGATAACACAGACGTGCTGCTTTCTTCATATCAGCCTCTATGTGCTAAATCTTTCACATTTTCTCTCAGTGTCTGCCTCTAGCTTACTGCAACCTGCATGTCTTTACTGCATAATTTGTATTTATTCCATCTCCAGCTTTTCTGTTACAGACACATCACACTGTTTACAGAAAGAACAACACATGAATAATTAATCCTAGATGGGTTTCTCTTTGTTTAGATCAGGTGTTGGAGCAGAAAATAAAATGTGATGGCCCATAGCTAAATGTAGAAAAAAATCTCCATTGTCTATTTCCATGTTATCTGAAATGTCCCATTTACAGTAGAGCCCCTTCACAGTAATGACAGTAGTGACTGTTCTGCAAGTACTGCAAGAATACTTGAGCTTAATTGGGAGGCACAAGCTTGAAAAATTTGCCTTTTTAAGAAAAAAAAACTCAACATTCTGACAGGTTGAACACTATCAAAAGGACTGACTGCCTCATAAAAGTCATAAAAATAAATGAACATGTGTTTTTCCACATGATGTTTTCAGAATGGTGAAACTATTTTGCTTGGCTCCCTTGTTATCATCATACAAACATTAGTAGTACCATAGCCACTATGAAGCTTAGTCTAATAGAGAACCAGGTAAACTGTAAAACATTTCACAATCTTTAAGTCACCTTCAGTCTACTTAAAACAGCAATACGTCTTTATTAATTAAACGAGGATTTCACTCAACATGGACTGCTCCAAGCTGTCTTCATTTGCAGAGTAGGTATATTTTATTTATGTATGACAGTGTAGTAAATTAATCTGGGTCACATATGCAACCATCCAACCAAAAAAGTGTCAACAATTTGGGAAATGCACTTTCTCTAACAGAGAGCTAGATGAGAAGAAGAATGGTATCACTCTCCTTCTCTACAAAAAGCTATGCTGTAAAAAGCTAAATAAGCTGTTCCTTTAAGGGCACAATCAGTAAAAAACAAACAACAACCTCAACATAAGATTGGAACCTGCTATCACCCTGTTGGATAAACTGATTGATTGATATTAAATTTTTAACGAATATTTCGAATATTTGTTGTCAAAAATTACGGGTTAACCCTTTAAATATGTTTAGTTTCTGGTGAAATGTGCAAATACCAGAACAAACCAGAGCTCTTTAGTTGAGCTTGACAAAACAATGCTAACTCAAGGTCCATTTACTCCCTTGTTCTGGATCTTTTGATTATGACATGGCCTCCCATTAGCCTTTTGAGTTTGCTCAGTTGCCATGGCAATATTTCCACAATATACTGTTCCATGATTCTGAGCACCTTCTCATTCATGTTTACTTAAAAAATGAAAAAAAAAAAAATTACATTTCATTCTTGACCTTGAAAACAGAAGTTGACAAAACAATGACATCTCAAAGTCCACTTACTCGCTTGTTCTGGCGCTTTTACATAGCTTTTTCATTTCCTCAGTTAACTTGGTTTTATAAGAGCAAACACTTCACTGTTTGAATAAATCCTGAGAAGTTGTGCAGCCATTAACTCCTAATGTGGCGTACACATATTGTAACAGACCATCACAGGCATACATCACTGCTAACTCAGGCTGTTAGTGTTTGCTAACCACCTGAACCCATAATTAGCCCCAGTTAAGTGTTTGTGTTACCAAGCAGTGAAACCATTAAGGGTCCATGCATCATTAATAGCTCTCAGAATTGTGTTCAGCAAAATAAAAAGAAATGTCCTTATGTGTATTTTTGTCTACATATGATGCATTAGTGACCTTTACTGTTTCTCCAAACTCCACATGCACTTTCACAAGAAAACAAACACCCTTCCCCAGAGCAGCAGTTTGGCAGTCTCTAAAACACTGTTTAAAACCACAATCCATCATTTGAAAGCCTGGCTTTGTGCTTGAATTGTGACACTCTGATCCATAGCAATTTGATGCAGATATCTTTCATTGTGTAACATCATTCAGTTTTACAATCTGACAGTGTTCTTATGGTCATAATGGATTGCAGCTCTATTTACTTTATTTCCTCTTCAGTTACAAGAAGTGATACATTAGCAGGACAGTAAATTCTGGAGTTAATGTTTCATTGTGTTTGTGTGTGTCTGTGTGTGTGTGTGTGTCCAAGTCCACAAACTTTTATCACTACGCTGGAGAAAAGGTAAGAAGCAGAAAATGAAAAGCAATAATAAAGCCAGAACTTTGCTCCCACTGTGAGGCTGTGTTAAGGCCAGCCTCAAATAAGCTTGTTTCAGCCTGTACAAGTAAAATCCTAGCAATAAGGAGAGATACAAACCTACTGACAACAAGCAACAACATGTTCTTTTATATCTTGTGTCTTGTGGCTAAGAGCACAGCAATGCAAAACAAAATTAAAAAATCAGAGCATGCTTTCAATGACGGCAGTATCACACACCTACAGCCTAGTTTTATTTAAATTGACTGACTCACTCACACTACATGCAGCATCATTCAATTATGTGATGTTCTTAATTGGTTTGGCTTTTGCACACAATTTCTTTGCTTTTAAAATGCTTCAGTCTCATGTCATGCCATCAGCCAAAAGGAGGACATGGTATAGCTACAGACAGACAGATAAAAATCTATCTGTGATCCTCCAATGACCATGTTATCTGTCTCCTACAATGAATCAACCTCCATGCTTCTGACCATAAAGCTCTCTCCCTGTCTGCTCTGTGTAGCTTTGTTGGATAGAGGGAGGGTGTAAATGTCGCCAGTCTCAGCTGAGCTGCTCTCAGCGCGCAGCGGCAGGCCGGAGATTGGTGCAACAGCGACAGAGCTGAGCCTTGCACTGTGCCGGTAAACTAAAAGGTAAAAGGCTGCCAGCATCAATCAGCTGCAGGGAACAGAGGGAAAGAGAGGGAGCATCCTCCTCCCCTACTGTGCCTGCAGCAGGCTTCCTTTCACAAGAAGTGCAACTCCCCCCCTCCCTCTCAGGTCTGTCTGAAAGGGCAAGATGTGGAGGAAGCTGATTCAAAGATGGTCTGTGAGATTGTTACTAAGGTCACTTTAATTTGAGCTGTAATGAATAAGAAGACACTGCATTATTTTTGTGCAATGGTTCAACAAAACAGCATTTCCTGTCAGAAACTGACACATTTCTTTGCATTTGCAGCTAGTCTGGTTTTCATACATTTCAAGATTGTTCCCCTTAACATAACATACAAAAAGCATTGCATACACTATAAAAATGGCCTTTATTCAGACATGCTAGCAGCATGGCTCAAGGGATGGTAATGTCAGTCTGCCAGTTGGTTGTTTGGACAGGCCATCACTTTGGTCCAGACTGAAATATCTCAATAACGATGTCCCTCTCAAGATAAATTGTAATGACATTTCCATTAACGTCATCTGTAGCATTGTCGGTCACATACTTTGGCATTCATTTACTTTTGTATATATTGTCATATATTGTATATATTTTATTAAAGGGTACATACTTAGGCTCTTATTATATTTCTATTTCCATTTTTATTTTTACTTAAATGTATATACCTGTATATACATTTATATTTTATATGTATTATCTTAATTATTGTAATATAATTCTTATTCCTTTTCTTTAACATTGTGTGAGCACATTGAGCAACTGTAACAAACACATTTCCCCCCAAGGATCAATAAAGTATTTCTAATTCTGATTCTGGTACTTTGTGTTTAGCGCAAAGTAGTTAATGTTTGCATGCTAACACACAAAACTAAAATGGTAAACATAGCACAGGCTAAACATCAGCAGGGCATTGTAGCATGGTGATGTTTATCTCAAAGAACCACTGTGCCTCAGAGAGCTGCTATTATGGTTGTAGACACTAGTCACATTAGAACTCTGTTTCAAGTAAAGTGCTCATTTCCAGAGCCCTTGTATGAACAACTGTTGAGTCAGTGTTGGTGAGTGTGATTAACTGACTTAAGAAAGGTTTAAGTTCCTCTCATCATGGCCTGAAAACATCACATTTAGTCATGATTACAGTTTAAATGAGGATTGTTAAAACAGATTCCAGGTTGTCCCGCCTGTTTGTCTGTTGAGCTGGACGTTTTCTGTCACTCTGCCTGTCTGTTTGGGCTCTGGACAATGTTACAGCAGCGATGTTCCACTGAGAAGACACTCACCAGATATCTGCAAGGCACAGCCACGCCCCCTTTCTCCCTCGCTGCTTCCTGTTTCAACTAGATAAACAGTCCAGATAGTGCGCTGGTAGCAGATGATTGACAAGTAGACAGAGAAGGTTAGTGCTACACTTGTAACTTGAAACTATTTCCTCTTGTCATCATGCTTTCCTGTTTGACACATTAAGCTTTATGGAGTCTGTCTTTTAGCATTTTCATGTTGAGCTGTGTAACAGACCCTCCAACTTTATTGTTAGAAAAAACATGTATGAATAGTTATGAAACAGTTATTAAGTATCAAAAAGATCTCTTATTTCTTAACAGAGGATGGACAAGGACAAAGCCAGGAGTCATTGAACTTTTAACTACTGAGTTTTTTTATTAAAACCTGTCTGAAGCAAACAGGAAAAAACAGTTTTAAAATAGTATCATAAATAACAGCTTCACGGCATCCCAGAATTTCTCCCATGGAAAAAAAAATCTTGAGGTTTCTATACACAAAGGAAGAAATGGTAGTCTTAAAAATTCTCAAGGTTCTTTGACAAAGACCCGGGTCATGATTTTCCACTTGGCTGCTCTGGGGTCATGTCTTAAACAAGAAAAACAGCCACAGTAGCAAATGTCTCATGGCAACTTATACCCTTTTACACATGTCAGTTTGACGGATTAAAAAACTTACATCCTTGTAGCTGTCAACAGCTGTCCACTTGTTTGTTTTGAGCACCTATTAAGACAACACAGATGTCTGAGTGTAACCTTTCATTAAGCCTCGCAGATTAGGTTTTGCTCATTTCTAAAATAAATGCCCCAAACAGCAATAAAGCATTAAATCTCTGGTAAGTGAAGGAACCAAAAGTTCATATTTTGATGCACAAGCGTAGTATTAGTGAGAGGAATGTTCACTGCTTCGTAAACGTCATCCATACTGTCACTCTGGTTAATCTTTCAACTCTCAAGATAAATTTGAAGTAAGTAATGTTTCTACACGTGCAGTCCGTCCATTCTGTTTGACCCTCCACTGTTTCCGGCGTACTGTACTCGTGGTATTTAAATGGGTCAGGCTGGAGTCACAAGAGTGCCGAAACAGATGGCGCACGTCAGAAAGTAAAAAATGTCTCTATTTGCGCCTTTAGGGAACTGAACTCTCCCTTCCAAAAGACCGGGCTACAGAAAACTGAAAGAACGTTTTCATCCATCAGGCCAAAAGCGCTGGATGACCAATGTTAAACATCTCAGTTTCACTGTCTTGGTCCATATGGAGCTCAGTGCTCCAAGAACCAATGACTTCTCCAAAATAATAAAATAAAATAAATTGACAAATAAAAAAATAAAAACACACATCAACGCCACAGTGGCCTAGATAACATATTTTTAATGCTTCATACAGCTTCCTTTCCTCACCTATCTGAACTGATAGGTAGCATAAAGACAAAAAGTGACTGTTTATAACTGTCAGAGGGAAGTGTGCCAGTGCGGTCTGTGAGCTGTTACAAACATGATTACTACACAACTACCTCATATGGATGAAATCCTGCTTTAAATGCAGCTCCAGCACTGTGTCAAATCACACATAGGCATACATTATTACAGTGTAACCTTCCTCAACATTGAAAGGTAACCCAAAATTCAGAAGCAACCTTTTAAAACGTTCACATATTTACTTTTGTTCTAATCACAGCAAGCAACCACAGACTTTTCTTTCATATGGACTGTCAAAGCCTGAATCTACCATTTTAAGGCATGGCACTTCCCCATTGAAAGGCCAGACTCTCTTCCCTTTTGTTGGCTTAACCTTGCTTCACTAATTTCCTCTATTAAGGTCAGTTCACCAAAATAACAAAACATTTTCTTGCTTACCCTTACACAATAGGAGGTACATGGAATTTTATTTGTGCCATGCAAGCAGTTAAAAAAAGAAGGAAATTCCTGTTTACAAGCTATTAATCGGAATTGGTATAGTTTGTATAAATAAAATGAAAGAATACTCTGCAGTGGCAACTAGTGTTTAAAACGGTTACAGACATTCTGAAAAGCAGAAAGTTCCTTTATACAAAGGAGGAAAAACAAATACTGTGGCTTGCAGCGCACCACTTTAGCAGTTTATAAAAACAGATTAGGTTTTCACTAACCTTTGCCAAAAATTGACTTTAAAGCAGCTAGATGGACTATGTTCACAAGAAATAACATAAGAATTACAAGACCATCTCATGATAAAACACCATTTGTTTACCCAATCACTAGATCACTATAGCCAAGTCTGGATAAAAGAAAAAGGGATTCCTCTTAAATATATGCAAGTTCTCAAGAATTTTAACAAATAAGCCTGGTGCTATGGTTTGGCGTCACACATACGAAATTGTGACAACAAGATCATTCACCACTAGATTCAAATTTAAAAAGTAAATTGACTAAGACACAAAAAAATATATTTACTGATTTAGTTAAAAGGTTTACTTGCAGTTCCTTGACTATAAAACTTATTAAACAAGAGCAAACAAACAGATTTCAGTCAAATTTTATTTCTGAGAAATGTTGATGCATTACATGGATGAAATGTTGATGCATTACACAACAGATCAGCAGATTAACTAAAGGTTACACTCTTTCACAGATCAGGGCAGGCAGAAGATTTGACATTTAAATAAGTATTTATTCTTTCTGTCCAGTTTCTTGACAGCATAAAACACCCAATTTCAAATGTGCTGCAGCTTTGCACTGTTACTGTTAATTCTTGTTTATTAATTAGATCCTTGTTAGTAGACGCCATTGTAGTCAGCCAAAATCATATTAATACACACCTACATGTTTTGCAAGTACTATAGTTTCAATGTCATAAAACTTTACTGGTCAAATAGTGTGACCTCAAATAATTTACATATATTCAAATAGTGACATTTCTACCAACAGTATGACACTGAAATGTCTGTTTTACTATGAGACCAATGATGCCACCATGTGGTACACAAATGAATAAACCCTTATAGATAATGTTCACTTTATTTTTCAAAAACATTTAAATTTTTCCCATTTTCACACAAGGAATACCTGCATTATCCCAAAGTGCACTTGGTGAGATTACAATAGAACAGAAAGTGCAACAGTACAAGTTAAAATGTGCCTCCATACGTGGGCTACATTAACAAGAAATATACATGTTTAATGCACTATTGAGCAATTATCAAATATAGCACAAAGATATGACAAATAGCAACACTAACATTAAAATAAAAGAATTAATCAAATACTAATATTCCTGTGATTACTTTATTTCATATATTAAATCAAAATTTTCTTAGAAACACATTTGCAGAAAAGAGGACAGACAAACAAAGTGGCTTGTCAAAATTTTACATCACGTAGTAGAGTTTATAGTTTTACCAGCAAATATTGTCAGACACAAAAGCCATGGCTTGGCTGCGTGGACAATGTTTCCACTGTGTTCTCATTGTTTTATCCAAAAGCAATCCCCACTGATTCAGCTGCTTACTCTATAATCTGGAGTACAACGTTTTCGTCACATGGCGGGGGCAACAGCGGCTGAAATTTTAATAAACATTAATGATAGTTAGATTTTTACTTGACAAGTAAATAAAATGCACGTTTGGTTTTAGTGATGCTCATAGCAAGGAAACTGGCCATTGAAGAACAATCGTATTGATTCAGAAAGAATCAAAAACAACAATCTTGGAAGGCTAGTGACATTTGGTACCGAAACTGAAGTTTGACATGTTTTTTGGGACAATCAGTTGAGGTCATTGTCTCACAAAAAAAAAAAAAAACAATACTCACACTTGAGTTGGAAATAGCAGGGCTCACAGTAGGCCTTCCTGTTTCGGATTCGAACCTGGACTCCAGTCTCAGTTCCTCCGAGATGTCGGTGGCAGCCCACACACTGAGAGGAGGAGGAAGATGTGAAAAACGAATTGAGGAAACCCAGCTGACCTTGTAACGTGGGCCTTTTGTGTCTAAACCATTTCACCAGATTGTCTGCCACCCAAGCACAGAACAACTAAGCTTTGTTTTAGCATAAAAACACATACAATATATAAATACTCTATTAGTGCTATGTGCGTCTCTAACTCACATAGAACAGAGAGTTCCAGAAGTGAATCGACTTTTACATCTACATGCTAAATAACCTAGGTCAACTAAACCTGGGGGTCCTCTGCCAGTGAGAACTTCACAATAAGCATCTAAAAGCAAAGCATGACTCAACCAGTCATATGCAGAAAACTAGAAGCCGTGAGTGAAATAGCACACAGGACTACCACACCAGACATGACAACCAGGCCATATGCCTTACACAGACTAGGATACAGACTGTATAGGAAAGATAGAAGCACAGAAAGGTGGCAATGCTCATGCTAGCAGGTGCCTATAAAAAGAAATATGAGACTCCTGCTGACCTTACTAAAGGTACGGTCACAGTCTTCAGTTTAATTAAATTTTCCCACAATGAGCACAAATAAAGGGTGTGATTGCCACGGGTGTGACACACGTAATAAATAAACTGCAGAATGATTGTAGGTGTGAGCAGGCTCTAGCCGAGTTTCCATACAAATGTAGTGCAGATTTTAAACAAATTTCAAGAAAAGAAAAAATGCAAATTAATACGAGTCTCCATTGACTACTGTGATGCGATTATTAGGAGTAGGTTCATCAAGATAAACAGCTAGTAGTGCTAATATTCCAGTTGGGTGCCTTTAAACCACTGCAGAAGCAGAAGGAGGAACGACATGACGCAATTAAAAGGAGTGCCATGTAGA
>NW_023339663.1:11109056-11135303 GCF_004916995.1 Morone saxatilis | reverse complement strand
ACACAAACACACACACTTTATTTTTATTTTAATTATATTTAAAAATCGCACTTTGGTCTACACCTGTCATTTTTAAATTAGTTCCATAAACAAATTTGACAGCCTTTACTATTAATTTTATGTCCACACTTTGATGTTTTCATCTGCCGTCATTTATTTTCTCTCTAGTGCAGCAGAAGCTTGAATGACAAATAAGTCGCGTCATAATTTATTTACTGTTTCCATTGCATGTTGTTTTTAAATCAATACACCATCTTTTCCACCTCAGTTAAGGCAATATTTGATTTATTTTCACATTTGTGTGCACAAAATTAAATGAGAGAGAGATGGTGTGTTTTTTTAAATAATAATAACCTTTTCATTTCCAATAGAATGCATCGCTGTTTCTATTGGCAAACCATGTGAACTCACGGATCAAAGTTCAACAAAGGTGAACCCTGACCTGTGAGACTGGCGCACCAAAACATGAACCGCTTCGATAGAAGTGAATGAGACACAGTATTAAGTAACCACATTATTCGCAGGGATTGGAGCTACTGTGACCGCACCTTAACCTGGTCATGACCTCTCACCTGGAAACAGGCGAGGTGGAAGCAGAGACTAAGGGCCTCTATGACCATGGATGCCCCACTACCCAGGACACGCTCACACACACAGCAAGTCCTCCTGCCACTGATCATCCTGGGGCAGCACATGTTAACAGTGTGAGGCCAAAATGTATGAGAAGACATAAAAAAAATAAATAAAAAAAAACACACCACAAGATGCACGGGAAACTGGCTCTATATTGACCTGAATTACATACCTGCCATGCTCAGAGGGGTCCATGCATGTATTTCTCTGGGATAACATTGCTCCAGTGCTGTAGCGGGAGAAGGAATTCCGACTCGGAGCACAGTAACCTGCAGCAGAGTGTGGACGAGGGTAACTGAACGTAGCGGTCGAGAGTGGGGACTGACGCAAAGTGTCCAGGTTGTCCAGAGACTCAACCCTGCAGAGAAGAGAGCTAATGTCATAACAAAACAGCTGCATAATGAGCAGTCCCACATGGTACAAATACTGTACACCCACCTCTTCAGGGGAACCCCAACATAGATGGGTTCCTTGTAAAAGCTGCTGCTGCGCTGACGTATCCAGCTGTTGTCGGTCAGAAGCTGAGTCCTTTTCTTCATCTCCTCCAAAATCTGCTGCCTTTCTTTCTCAACCTTAGACACAGACTGTCCTGTTCTTTTCCTTTCATCACCTGGACCAATCAAAGTTTTTTTTTGGGGAGGGGGGTTAGCCCAGAATGTCACCAGAACAAAAGGGAAATATTATGACAGAAGGGTAGACTAACCTCTTGTCTGTTTGTGGGGGCCAGCTAATGCTGGGGTAGACAAGGATTTTGCCCTATGGGAGGAGAAAGCAGATTTCTACAAAATTGACTTCTTTAATAAGGATTTATTTAGTAGGAAAAAAGGGGGTTTTAGGGACTAGTTGTAAATAATAGTGACCTAACAAAAACAGCCAATAATCTTGCTTCATATTAGGTATTTTCGCACACATACAATATTGTGCTATGTTTCCTGACAAACATACAACACTAGCGCCTTTATGCCCAAAGCTAAATAGTAAGAACTATTTTACAGTAACTAGGCCAAAGTCTTACTGACTGTTTGAAAATAAGAAACTGAGCTAGTCTTGTTCTGACCTGTGAGCAGGAGACAGCTGAGCAAAGCCACAGGAGTCCTCAGCCCTGAGGTACAGCACGAAAAGCATGGAAGCCCAGCAAAAGCAACAGGAAGCAGAACAGATTCAGCAACAACAGCAGTGTAGAAAAAATAAAATCATGACAAGCCAAAAATCGCTAAATAGAATTTCTTGAACCTCGCTTTTAAAAGAAAGCACCATGAGCGCACATACATATGGCACACTGTAAAAAGGGGAAAAAAAGTTTATTTACCAGGCTCGTTCAGTAATATTGTCATTCTGCACTCTCTGTGCATTACTTTGAGGTCTTGATCCTGCTTCTTTCAGCTCATCTCTGTCTGGGATCCATTCTGCTTCTCTGGTTTTGTTGGTCAATCCCTTCACATGGAGCTGGGCGCTGGCACGGCTCTCACCACCAGTGGTCATCTCAAAGGTGTTCTCCTTCAAATGCATGACAAGAAATTACATTCTATACAGAATATCTAAAAGCATAGAATTTACTTGTCAGCACTCTCATTGTATTGTCTCATTCTTAAAGCGGTCGACTATCATCACAATGTAGGAAACGTGGAATCAAATAAAAAGTACTGTTAATGCACATACTTGGGATAAACTTTGAAGAGCTTTATTATATGTTGACTAAGTAGAGGAAAATCTAACAATTTTTCATGATTATTTAATTATAACTAAAATGCTTGAAAAAGGCTCCAAGGACCACACAACATTACCCCTGACTTCCTGCACAACTCCCCCATTGCATCTTGCTGTGCCCTCCGCCACTCTGCTTCCAGCCTCTCATGATCCCGCTGGTATTGCTCCTGAAAAACAGAAGACACACACACACACACACGTATGATGCATTACAGTTTAGATGATGATTATTAAGGTTAAGGTGTTAACATCCTTGGTGGTGTGTAGTTCTATGTTGAAGAAAATAATCTTTACCTGTAGGAGGCGCTCCTGTTCTTCCTGCCACTTCTCCTGACGCCTTCGATCCTCCTCACGGTCCCAGGACCAGCTGGATGAGGAGGGGCTGAGGGATGGCACCTGGAGCTGGTGAGGCACAAACAGAATCAAACATGATCACAGTGCAGCACACAAACTCTTAACACACACACACACACACTTAATGTTTGAACATGCATACAAACACCCTTTGATCAAGTGGTAACTTACATCAGATATTGCAGATTCTGACCCTCCTGTGTAAGACAAAAAACAAGTCAGAGAAGAAAACAGCATACAACAGCTCCCAAAGATAATTAGGATGTGTGTAATATCATAGTGTAGTTCACACATATACAGCAAAAAGGCTGGGGACACATTAGAAGACTCTAAACCGAGAATCAGACAAAAATACATAAATACACTTTACTTTGTTTATCCTACTGACCCCTAGCAATCTTTTGATCCAGAGCTGGAGATCAAGACAAAAATACAATGCTGGACCGGATATCAGTATAATTTTGCTCTTTGTAGAGCTTTGCCTGCAGCACTGGCTCAAATATCTGGTCATAACTTTCAAAGGTTACCACCTCACCTTTGATAGATACCCATGTCTGTGTAGATGAGAGTAGTTAAGATTAAATCTGCAGCATGTCTGCATGTAAATCAGCACAATAATCTGCTAATGCATCCCCAGCCTAGAGATAAGCAAGCAAAAACTTAAAGAGAGAGCTGAGCACAGAGTTAAGCATGCCACTGTTTTGTTTTTGTTTTTTTAAATGTGAATTCACATGTTGTACAACTCTGCTTTCTTCATCTGTTGATGATGTTCCGCAACTGATTGCATCTTGCTCAGAGTACAGTTAAGAAAAACACTACACACAGTGCAAACATTTACCACACAAGTAAACCCATGAGCTGAATCCTGCAGAGCCTGAAGAGAGAAGCCATTGTAGTGGGACACACATCAGATTCATTAACATACCACAAAGAATTGCATTACAAATCAGTCATTGTGCAAAAGAATGAGAAAGTGACCCATTAAAAATGACAACCCATTAACACAACAAATAGATACTATGTCAGTAAAAGAAGCACTGGTTGCACAGCACACACACTAGTATACAGTATATCATAGATGTGATCAGTGCTGTCAGCTCTGTGGTTGCTGGGTAAAGTTGTGCCGAGACAAGCACTGTTTTGTGTCGGTTTGCAAAAAAAACACATAAATAGCTTTTTGACTGATGAATTTAAAAGCTAAATCTTTAATAGTTGTTATAGTTAGTATGTGTTTAGATTGTGCTATGATTAAAATAAAGCCCGTTAAAGTACTACATTAATGTTATTATGGTAATACTAAAATTAAAGTTCTCATCTAATCACTGTGCATTATCTGATTCTTTTTAATTACTGTAGCAGTCCCTTCCTAAAAATCCTTTATAAAAGCCCACTGGAAATGTGCAGGGTTTTTTTCTGCCCAACAATTAACCAAGCCAAGCACCAGCCACCAAAGCTGCTACACAAGAGGTCTAGCCTCAAACTGGAATTTTACCTGTCTGTCGGAAAAATTCTGCCCTCCTTTTCTGATTATTCCAAATAATAATATTATAATCTACATAAAGAGAACGAATGGATAAGGTGAGACATCACATACTATATCTGAGGAGTTATTATCACGGGAGATGTTTGTCATGTATTGAGTTGTAATGTTATTGCTTTTGCAGACTTTATGCCCATTATTACCTTTACTTTTGGCTGTCCTGTGGTTGTCAGCAAGCTCTCCAAGCATGACTTTACCTTGTAAAACCTGGGCAGGTGAAAGAACACCAAGATTCACCTGATGAGCACCACTAATTAAGCTGTGCTATTAGAAGAACTTTGCAGATCAATTTTTTTAATTCAAGCGATAACTGTCTAAAACATTGCTCACATTGTCCGGCTGCCCATTGCATTTGGACACTTTTCTGACTGTGATTTCTGTAGAGGCGCCACTGTTGGCATGGTGATCAGGGCAACCTGTCAGAATGGGCGCTGCAGCAGTCAGATTGAGGGTCCTGCTCTGGCCTGGCTGGTTGTGATGACTCCCCTCACTGCTGCTCCAATCTAATGAAAACAACCAGCCATCAAAACTAAGACCACACTATAAACCAATCTTTGTGACCCACTGGTTAGAAGTTATAGGTTAAATTATCAAAAATCATTACAGGAGGTTGAAAAAGACATGACTGTCTTTTTTAAGGTCATTATCTTACCCTTGTTGCCATAGCGCCGAACGTCCATGGTCAGACTGCCGGTTTGCAGGGAAGATGTCATTTTATCCTTCCACTGGGTGTAGTTCATGCGTGCCAGTGCAACTCCATTAACAGCCACAATCTCATCGTCCACACACAGCTGGCAAAGCGCTGCTGGACTGCCTGAGGAGGGAGGGAGGGAGCGAGGGAGGGAGGGAGCGAGGGAGCGAGGGAGGGGATAGGTGTCAGGAAAATGAAAAAAAGATGAGAACGAGGACAGGAAAACATAAAAAAGCATCCGAAATAATTTGTTTAGCACAAACTGAAAAACAAGCTGCAGTATTGAGGACAAGGTTTCTGCTCCAAGTTTAAAAGTAGGCCAGTAAGCCAAAACTACATAGCGGTGAGTAAGTGACACCTGCTCTCACATCCAATTAAATATTCATGGTTGAGTTTTAAATCTCTGGCTACATTTTGTAGGCTGTTTTTTATGCATGTACAGTAAATCTACTGTTCATCTAATCTATTATAATAATCTGTTTGGGTTACCAACATCTATTAAAGACATTTATCAAATTTTTTTAGCATAAAAGTGACTTATTTGCCCATTTCCAGCCACATGAGAATCTGCTTGTCTTAGTTCTAAACACATTTCCTCAGTAACATCATTTGTTTGTGCTTCGGCAGTGACAATTAGTCTATGCTCTGTCTGTACTGACATCTGTCAATGTCTTGAATTACTGCTGTTTCAATGTGCAGGATGTTAGAACAAATTGCCTAATATACACAGTATTTTCCAAGCAAAGACTTAATTCCCATTGCTATGTCAACCTGACCATGTGAGTTTATTTGTAAGATTGTTTTTATTTATATTCCTCAATACATTGAATATACACTACTAATGACAAAGCAAAACAAGACAAATCAAAAACACAGCTACTCATGGAGGAGTACACATCAAATAAACAAGTTCAACCCCAGTTTCTTCATAGCCAATATACTTAAATGAAATATGTTGAAAATAAATAAACATTTCCTCTCTATTAAATACCCTCTCTCTTTTATCCCTCACCAACTGAAACTTCAACAAATACTTCTAACCACTCAGTTGTTGTATTTTAGGCAACATTGTTTTACTTTGTAACAGAGAAACAAAAGATAATCAGACATAAAACTAGGTTTAAGTATTAAAGGTAACTTTTTCTTAATGTAACCAATGCTTCCAATAAATGTGATTTAAGTGAGCTGAAATGTCAGCAACCCAGAGTTGAATATAGCACTTACCAGGTTTAATAAATTTGACTCTTGCCCCTGTGGAGTCCCAATGAATCTGGAAACCAAAGTCTGGTCTACTGTTGGGTTTAAGTGTAAGGCTTACTCTCATGTCACTGTGATCCACCTGAAACACACACACACACACAAGAGTGACACCCTGTGATCCAATGTCCTATGCTTCCTGGTGGAAACTAAATACTACAGTGGCCTGCTACACAGATATAGTAAGGGATACCAAGGGACCACTTTATTATGTACAATGCAGTGCAATCATCACAGCAGCCCTGTAACAACTGTCATGTGAAGTTTATAATGTTCAGGTTTTGGTATTCAATACCACATTCAGGTTTGTGGCTTTAATTAGAGGTGGTACAGCATTATATTTACAGAATATTGGGCAAGAACACCTCCCATAGATAGCTCAACAACCAAAAATGAACATTTATCAGCCTTCAAAAGAGATACGCTGGTAGCCTCAGCCTATATTAGGCATGTAATAGGAAGTTTAGGGCCCTAATGCAGTTTAAAGGCCCTGCACACCCACACAGGTGTTCCCACTTACTCTGCTGATTAAATTAATTACGTAGGGCTTAGGTTGAAGTTGGCCGGGCTATGCAAAGTCACCGAAGTCAATGCACCAATTAGGAGTTGTCTCACCCTAACTTGTCATGGAAGGAAAAGCACAGGTGAAACATGACTGTGAGCTTGCATGCACAAAACACCAGGACCCTAAAACTAGCTTGCCTAAATGGAATACAATTGTTTTTAATGTTATCAATTACGCCTGTGTTTTCTTGCTATGACGATGCAAAATGTCTGCAGTGAAAAAGGTCAATAAAAACACTCATTTGGGTGAGGTAAGACCCTGAAAGAATATACACTTTTGCACTGTATCTATTAACCACTTTATTTTTCAAGGTTGGCTTGCTAATCCTCAATATGAATGTTTTAGTCTACACAAATAATAAGCTATTTTATTAAAAGCAATCAATTATGTTGCAATACCAAATAGGCATTTTTCTCCTCTGCACACTGCTCCGACAGTGAAATCCAAGAGTGGCATTTATTAATTTGCCTGTTTGATTTTGATTAGTCACCAGTGCCTGATCACAAGTAAAATAGCTTAAAAATACTTACCTTTACCAAATACCTAACCTATCCGTTTGGTTCTTGGGTGTTCTTCTAAGCCAACTTTGGCCCATTTCATTTTTCTACTGACCAACGGGCACCGTTACTGACCAATAGGTGATCCCCAATTATAGTTTGATCAAATATAATTTAATCCTAGATTTAAATATTACAACTTTCAAAGATACATCAATGAAGTACATAATAATACAACATACCTTTGGGTGGTCAATGCTGGAATTAGGTGGGAGACTTGAGCTTTTGTTGTGGTGCGTCTGCAGGTTTGAATAAGGTTGCCGTCGTAGCTGGGCTTGGGTATGGGACTGATGGTGATAGCCGTTGGTCTGGGTGGAAAGAGTGGCACCTTTCACCTCTTCTCGCTGTTCTGTACCATTCTGCTTTGGTTCTGCCTGATTAGCTTTCTTCTGTCTGACTGAAGCCTGGTACTGACCCTTTAGATGTGCAGTCGCAGTCTGTCTTTTGAGCGAAGATTCGGTGGGTGTAGAAAGAGATTCCTCTTTCTCACTTTTCAATAGCAGACCTTGGTTGTCGTCTACCTGGAGATGAACAAAAATGTGCCCAGGAGGATAGTACATTCGATTGCTCCATTTATTCTGCAGCATTCAAATGTGACTGTACTGATAGTTGGATGTCGACACCACACAGAAAAAAAAATTGCGTAATCTTGTAGTGAGTTGACACTGTTCATAAAGGTGCAGCATCATTATTTATGAGGAGGACGATCCACGAAAACAAAAAGGTAACGAGCACATAGTACCACCCACACACCCACACACACACACCCACTAAACTCACAAATTGTAACCATGACTGTGTAAAATAAAATTAGCAGGTGCCAGGCTCTACGCTACCATGCAGCTAAACTCCAATACATTCAAAGTGCAACAGTGCTATAGCTGTGATAACTACTGAACTCACATTGAACAGTCTCGGCAGAGAGGACACCCTGGACTGCTTGGTGCCAAAGGGTCTGGCTGTGATTGCAGAAGAGAGACGGGATGAGCCCTCGGACCTCCGGTAACCACGAGGAAGGCTGGCTGAGCCGGACCACGACCCAGTTCTGGACAAGTACTTGTAGACGCCTGCAGCCTGCTGCCCTCTGCCTTGCTCCGCAGCTGGTTCCCAAGATGTCTTCTGGCTCTCTTCCTGGGACTTGTGGTTCTGGTGGTCAACTCCTGGCAGATTAACTGAATCAGGACAAAAGGTTGAAACTTTTGGATCAGCGCAAAATGGAAATTCCTTGTGACTTGACATAGATGCAGTACGATCCCTGGTGCTGGTTGACTTTGTGGTCTTGTTTGGCTGTATAGTGGTTATCAAAGTTGAGGTTTGGTTTGTAAAAACATGTTCCAGTTCAGATGTTGGCTCAAAAGGAGCTGGGCTGCCCTCAGCTTTGACTTGGGTCTGGGAGCTGAAGGGGCAGTCCAGAGAAGGTGTAGTGACTCCTGTTCCATCTGAAGCCAGGGAAGCAAAGTGGGTCTCTTCTCCCAAGATGTTCCCATCTGAGGCAGGCATGGCTCCAACTGATCCCTGAGAAGAAAGAAATCCTAAAGATCTGCCATGTAACAGAGTAAATCCATTATACACCTTGCTTTGCAAAACTGCACCTTAATCAGGGGAACTTTTTCTGTTATCATTCATGCAGGCATTTTCATCAAGTATATACTAAAGAAAACCATGTCCATTAAGGTAATCAAGGTAAAACAGAACAAACGGTACCACAATTTACCTGAGTGTGGGCTGACTTATGGGGGCAAAGTGGAGCTGTAGAGCTGAAAGGTGCCTCAATAGCGTAGGTGCGGGCCAGCAGAGCTCGAGTACGTGGCCGGAGATCAGAGCTTGTTGATTTTGATGGAGAGGAGGTGGAGTAAGGACGGGGGGCAGAGTTGTGCCTGCGTGGTGACGGTTGGTCTCTGGGGGAATTGGCACGTAAGGGAAGAGGAGCCAATGTAATAAAGGAAGCAGAAAAGATGGGGGAGGGGGGTGGGTATCATATTACATGAGTTCACTGTGGCATACTAAACAGTTATCACACTAGGTCAGCAGCTTTTCATATAGACTTTAAAATTCTTGGTAGCAACAGGGTTTGGAAGTGTAAGCTTTTATTCATTATATCCATAACATTTGGAGCAGGAGTGTACCTCTTTAGCAGTCCGCCTGCTTCTTTTTTCTCAAAGTTAGACCCATTGATCATCTGGTTAATGACATGCTCTCTGTCTTGAGACTTCCTGCAGAGGTCAGACTTGGTGCTCCTGCGACGATTCTTCCACTTTGTCAAATCCTGAGACAAGTGCATAGCCCAATAACACTGTTGCAGGTGTAAAATTATTTTTAAGAGCTTTCAGGACTATCTAAAGGACTGCTGTTAAGGTACAGAATGAACACCCTGCTCAGAAAAAAAAAAAGAAATTTGAACATCTGAAAGTTCAAGTTAACAGGTTAATAACAGTGTAACAGTTAAAGCTCTTTAACAAGTACTAAATGGACCTTATAGTAGGATTCTTTTAACATTTTTGTTGTAAGACTTTTCTATACTTACATCCTGCCACTGAGCTTCAGTGTCCTTGGCAGCAACGCTACACTTGCGTTTGTTCTCTTGATTCCACTCTCTTGCAATGCCAGTGTCCTGGCCCATATCATAAACAGGGTTCCCATCAGGAACTTTACGCACAGGGTATACCATCGGGATGTCACTCAGTGATTTGCTCCTAGTTCATACAGACAAAGACAGGATGTGGAAATAAGTAACAGACATACAGAGCAAACACATCTGGCATTTAAAACACTGTGGTTGCATGAAAGTGTCACACCATGTAGCAGAAAAAGCATGATGAACAGTAGTACTGAAAAGCAGTGCACGCAAACATGCCATCTTACACTGACAACTAATTTCTGTATGTGCTCGATGCCACACACATACACACAGAGTACATGACAAGCCAGTAAGCCACAGTATTAACAGCTGCTAGACGGCACATTCTGCTTTCAAACAACAGAATCCTTAGCCAAGTGCGAGCAGGAGAGTAGCATGCAAGCTAAGTAACGCAGCAGTACAAATGGCAACAGATGTTGCTGTCTGGATAACACAAAAACCATGACTTGTAACAAGTAATAGCACTGCCGTGGGCAACAGAAGGTGTCAGACGTGACATTCAAATAACTTACAGCAGCATTTAGCAGGTGGTATATCAAAACTGACATAATTTGATGAGAGGAACCAAGACTGTGATTACAAACAATCCTGTAGTTTTTCATTAATTCTACTGTCAAGTCTCTGCCCAGAAAATTAATAGTGGGTGGTTTACTAAGCACTCCATCTTTACGAAAAGGCAAATTATGATTGCAGCATTATTTCCTTTGTAGGTAAGCTGAATAAAAATAAAAGCACACTCAGAAGAAGCAGAAACAAAGCAGCTTTGGGCAGGGCAGCCTCAGACATCTTTGCTTTAGTTTCATGCCCAAACCTTCATGACTTACCAAATCCAGCCAGGATTGACCTGGACTGGTCTCTCAGCTTTGACTTGGATTTGATATGCTCTACAGAACCAAAGAAACAGACACGAAGACCGGTGAACGCCACTATGCATCTAAATATAAAGCAATGTTATTTACAGATACAACACATATGGCTTCAGTACCACAACTCTAAAAAAAAAAAAACCTGCCACACACACACACACACACACACACGGAGGATCTTAGAACAAGTGTTTAATACATAAATTCACATGTTGCACAATATTTTAGACTGTTTATAGACCCACTAAAGCCATATTCACACAGAAAGTAAACTGAAAAACATTAGTGCTGGCACAAAAGGTGTTATAAATAACATGATTCTGTTATGGCTACCGAAGTATGACACAACGCCCGAGTCATCTATTATGAACTAATGAGTCACTCAGCATGGTGCTGTTAAAAAGTCCTCACATCATCAGCATTAAAAAAAAAAAAAAAAAGTAATGCCAGATAATTCAACAAGCATGAACAGTACAAATTCAAAGCACATTTAATTTTCCTGTCAACTTCATAAAACACCTATTTAATAAACAGCTAAATTTGCATCTTTAGAAAATTATGTTGTTTGCCGATGGATTAGAGATTTGCAAATGCAAAAGTAACAGGTGCACTTGGTACATGATGAGATAAAAAAAAAAAAAAAAAACACTGTTAAAGCTTGTGTCAACAGGTTTTAAAAGCTTGTATGGTTAGTTTGTTGGGTATGAATCTTCAGGACAGGAGTGAATGTGCAGGCTTGGAGAGAGTTTCTTGGAGATGCTTTTCAGGCTCTCCAGGTGTGGAAGATATGTTCTGTACAGTAGCTGATGTCACAAGCCAGGAAATGAAGTCCAAGTCAAACTCTTCCACAGAAGAACCCAAAGCTCTATGGCTACAGTCAAGAAAAGGGAACAGGAGATGCATGAAAGGAGTACAAGATTATTTTACAGTAGACTTAAATAACAAAGGAGAATACATAGGATAAAACTTTGCGTGACGGTTTAGCAGACATGCCATTTTTTTTGCAAACTAGCCCTTGCTGTTTCTCTGTGCCTAGCAAACTAGCTTTAGTTTGCTGGCGTACTTAAGCTGGATTTATAAACTTCTACCAAACGCTAAAGCTTAAAAACCCTAATCAACAGTGCCATGATGTCTAATAGCAAGGTTTTGTTTGGCACCACACACACAAAAGTTATATTTTAGTTCAGCCTGTCAGCCATGTAATGTCTTTGCTTCTTTAAAGTTACCAAAATTACTTGCTGTTCAAGCAATGCATTAACAACTTAGCACATTAAGCATACAGCAGCAGTAGAAAACTGCAGCTTCAGCTTTGCCTTGTATTAGTTTTGAGAAAATCTTAAAAGCTTTCACACTTGCACTATCAGCACTGCCTTGCATCACAGAACAGTAAAAATACAGACCTTAAGCCTTGAATTTTACGATACCAGGGTCTTCTTTGGGAGCCAAGGTAGATTGTGCGCACACGAATCTCCTCTTCAGGTGTCCAATATCGGGGTAAGAAGCGGTCATAGGTAGGGTTCGTAGATGTTTGATGAAGACTCTGCTGCACTCGCCGGAAATACAAGTCATCTAGGACAGGGTCTGCCTCAGTATATTCATCTTCCGAGTCTTCCTCACACAGAGCTCGCAGAAAAAACTCTTCATCGAAGGCACACTCAGAAGGAGACACAGCAAGGTGGGGTTGAGGAGAGAGGGGGGCATCTTCAATGCTGCAGCAAAGAGTGGTACACCCATGTCTGCATTTATTCGCAGCTGATGGTGATGATCACACAGACATCGCTTTGGATGAAATAGTTACACCAAGTATCTCAGAAATTATCTGACAACACAAAGCTGCTCCAAAATGTTAAAAGGCAGGGGTGTGACTGTGAATATGCCTTCATGCATTTAATCATCAGTTTTTTTAAGGATAAGGGTTAGGGTTACAGTGTTTTTCCATTTCCAAGCACTGCAGCAGTAGGTATTGTGATAAAGTAATAATGACAGAGCCGAGCAGATCACCAACATCCACAGTTCACACACAAGCTCAATACTGAATTGACTAGTAGGATGAAAATAGAGCTTTCTGCCAACACCTTGGCCTGCCACATCAAATATTGTATACTGTAGATAAAGAGTCTCAACTGCAATTTAATATAAGAAACTCCAAACTGCCTGAAAGCATATCAGCCCTTAACTGATTTGAAAATTGGGAAATTTGCTACAAAATGAGTTTCATCCAAGAACAATCTATGTAATTATACTAATGATGGATATTATTGAGCACAGTTCTACTCATCACAGCATTTGCCACATACAGTAAAGTATTAGGATAACTAATACTGTATGTTACTGTTAGTTTTACACTGACTGGGGTCAGGAATAAAATTCTCTTTCTTCTTAAATGAAGTTGTTCATGTGCATATACTATTCAAATACAAATAAAAAAAGGAAAATGTTTAACTGACTGAGAAATTGAACATTAAAGCAAATTAAAATTAACAGCAGCAATGATAGGTAAATTAGTAGCGCATTTTCAGTACCTGGCGAGTGGACTAGTACAGCCGCTTCCACTCTGCTCCAGGCCAGGTTTTCTCTGTAGGAGTGACGGTGGGATATAACCCTTGTTTTGAGTTGAGGGCTGGGTGGTCTCCATCTTGAACACCTGCTCAGCTTCTGCGTCACTTCCACAACCTTGCAACCACACAAACATGGAAAATGAGCAACAGAAAAGATCAAAGTTTTAAGAACAATGAGGGGGAACATACGCTGCAATCAACTAAAATGAAAAGTGAGTGGACCAAGAATGCATTACAGGTAAATGAAAGAGAAAGTCTCAAAATCAGATCGTAACAGAAGAACCTTTAGTGGATGACTGAGTCTTCACACAGCCAAGCCTCTCCCAAGTACTGTGCCAAGTATTTTATTCTCTCCCATCACACACACACTTTTATCAGCACAGTGTGGAACTTGCCACAATCTATCACTGACGTGCACTGAGAACAAGCACAGCAGAGTGCAGACAATTGACAGACTGAGTCAGAAGATCAGTTTGGAAAATGTTGTTGATCCCAAAACAAAAATAGGTTCATCAAGTGCAATAACATGGTTGCATACAGAATTGTTAACTGATAAATACATCCGTTTGGGCATGTTCTTTTGCAGATCATCTATCTAATCCATCTGTTGAGAGGAAGTGATCTCTTCCACTCTAGCAAAAGTTGCAACAGCAGTTTGTATGGAACCAGTATCAGCAGGGTAAGCCTGCACAGAGAGCAGAGCTCTAAGAACAGAAACAAGAAACAGAAACCTGCGACTCTTCTGGCATCAAAACAGAGTTCAAAGAGAAGACAAAAAAGGTGTCAGTATTGGCCTGTGTTTTCTTACCAAGTGATTTCAGAAAATTGTAGTACATAACTTTTAAAGTCATTATATTTTACACCCAAACTAAAAGGGATTCACACGTCAGGTGGAGTGGCACAAAGAATTGACTGGAAGGAGGTTGTATGGAGAAAAAAAAAGGTAAACGTACCTTCACTGTTTGGGTGGAGGGCTCTAGAATCCAGTGAGTCGATGCTGTCCACAGAGTGCTCCATCTTGTAGCTCGGTATTACATGCAGACATTCCTCCCTCCCTGGGTACAAGGACTCTCTGTACCCGCTGTCTTTCACAAACACATTACTGCCCTCATCCAAAGCCTGGATTTAGAAGGCAGGGTTAATGTAGATAACAATAAGTACATAAAAAGGACTAGAACTGTGTTAAAAGCCTGGAAAAGCTGATTACCTTTGACAAAGCCAACCCTAACAACCCTTCAAAAGCCTTGAAGTTAAGCTGAGGACCACTGTAGAAGGGGTCTAGGTGAGCCTTGCGACCCAACCAGTAGATTGTGATCAGAACCTGAGAGAGTGAACAAAGACATGTATGGGGTACACAAATCTGACCACACACACGCATGCACATTTAGCAGCTCATCTGTTTCCCCCCCCCCATCTAGGGGTGGCCAAGTCACAACATAAAAAGCCCACCTAGATCTAACTCATCTTCTCCAATTCAAAAGCTCAAACCCCAGAGATTGACTTCTGATGTTTAATATCTTACTTGTAGATTGAACAGTTTTGCAGACTAGGAAGCAGGATTGGCCCCAGGGTGGCCAAGGCAGACAAAAAAAACAGTGTTTACTGATTTAGTAAAAACTTTGACTTTCAAAAAGACTAAGTAAAATGCTGTAGACTGCTACACTGTAATTCTGCAGCCCATCCCCTCTCAGAGCAGGTTTGGTAGAGGTGCATGTCATGTTCTCAGTTGAATCACAGAAGAGGACATAGTACAAAGAAATAATGCTCAGCAGTTACTAAGAATTCGGAAAACTTCTAGAAGCATGTTCCCAGAAGATAAATAAGAAAACACAGATGCTGTTCAAGGGACAATATGTATACAGTAGATTTGTGCATTAAGGTGTCAATAGCAACACAAACAGCTCTGTAAGGGTGTACTTAGGCATGATTATGTTATACAGGTATAATATTAATCATCCTAGTTTAGTATGCCAGCATAATATTTGCTATTTAGCGCTGGACAAATTACAATTTTGACCTGATGATGGTGCTAGATGAAAAGTCATGATATTATAATTGATCCTGAGGGTGACATAAATGCGTGTACCAATTTTCATTATTAAATCAATCTCAAAATCAAATATCAAATCTTAAATCACTCAATACCACAAATGTGTAGTGCTAGTGTGCAGTGCTGGAGGAAAAGTCAGTAGAAGACTAAACACATGGGGATTGATTAACTGCTGGTGCAAAAGAAAGAAAATGAAAGCTTTTAGGGTTCATCCTCTGGGGACAATGAACATCTGTATAAAATGTCATGGCAATCCATCCAATTGTTTTTGAGATATTTCAGTCTTGACTAAAGAAATTGTCATAGCAATATTGATGGCAATGCAACTAGCATGGCAAAAAAACAACCACATAATCAAATTAGCCTGCCAAAAAAAAACTAGGGAAATTACTTTACTTTCTATAAACGCAGAATATGACATGCTATCCCCAAAGCATCAGCCACAAGAAATACTGGTGATGTGAGGCACGTGGCCTCCACGAGCCAGCTGAAAACACTGGTACTGAATACTGTTGACAGTCAGTCAGACACACTCCTGACAACCATTATTAAAGACAGTGAGTAAAGGCCTGTGAAATATGTCTCTTCCTGGCATTTAATGTTTTATTATTTCAGCAAGCAAAGTGTTTTGGACACGATTTATTTCTCATTTGCCTTGAGGCGAGGGATATTTTTTTTTGACGGACTGCCTTTCTCCCTGGCAGAGCAGCCGCCTGTGCTGCAAAGGGATATCCACAAGACTATGTGTCAGAATTTCTCCATCTCTATCTTAAAGTCATCATAGAGCGGTCAGCAGATCAAAATCCATGAAGGGCCTTCAGAGATGATTGAATTGACTAAATGTTTTATAGTACAATGCTAGTTAGATGAAAAGGATGAGAATTTTGAGTTGTACTAAATGTGTCTGTATGGATTACCCATTATGCTCGTTCAGTGTCTGTAGCGGGTACCTTACCAGTCAATAGAAAGCTTGCACCGAATACAGAAATTATCTTCTAGTTTTACCAATCAGTGTCATTGTAGAGCAGAAAATATAATATAAGTTACTTTACTTTTTAATTTTTCAGCACAAATGGTATACAGATGCCTTCTAAAATGTGCAGTTTTTCAAAAATAAGCATATATGTTTGATATTTAGGTCCGTTTGAGCCATTAGCGCTAGTTTTCCCTCATTTGCATAACCTAAGAGTAAGCAAGCGTTAAGGTCTTATGTCAGTCTTAAGCACAGGGACAGGATGTGCTCATTATTCTCTAATAGCCTGCCACCTACCTCATGCCAAGGAAATCATTACACTGCATACAATAGGCCACCACAGGTTAATCCTATTTAGTGGCAATATTTGCCACATATGATTTTATTTATAGGACATTATTTATTATCAGGTCCTGTCAACGATGGCCCTAATTTCCCATCAGTGTTGGCTCATGCTTAATATTTTAGGAATAAATAAAAAAAAAGGAAGAAGATGTTGTAACCAGACCCAACTATAATGAACAATATACATATAAATGCCCCCTCAAATAAAGAAACAAATTCTTACTTAATGTGAATGTTATCTTTTGTTTGGGGTCCAATAGCACATGTTAACATTAACCCACATTACATCACTACTCCATGTAAAAACAGTGAGATATTTGTGCATTTGGTTGTACACCATGCTGAAAGCAAATTGACCCTAATTGGTTAATTCAAAGAGAAATGCTACACCCATTTCACAGAAAGAGTGCTCTGACAAACAGCCTCATTACTGAGTCCAAGTTGTCAGCTATTGTGTGATTCAAATGAGGCTTCCCAGATAACCAAACATCCTCCTAAGCTTCTAAACATGTAAAATACCAGCAGTGCATGCAAGCGTGTACAGATACAGCACTCACATGTTCCATTAGTGCAGTTGGGAGGGACGATTTTACAGATAGTTTGAGGCATAGTAATACAAGACTATATTTTGGCACAGACTATGCGGTTTAAAGGTCCAGTCTGTAACACCTACAAACATCTATTGGCAGAAATGGAATATAATATTCATCTGTATGTTTTCATTAGTGCACAATCACTTGAAAATAGGAATCCTTGTGCTTTCATTACCTTAGAATGAGCAGTTAAACAGCTACAAGCTGTCTTTAGTTAGCTGCAATGTGCAACTTCTCCACTAGATGCCACTAAATGCTACACACTAGTCCTTTAATGCCAGAATATTGTTATTAGGCCCAAACTTAAATAAGCAAAACAACGCCCTTGATCATCATCACTGACTCTTGATGCTGGTGGTAATTGTTTACTACTGACTATCTCCCATGTAGATAAATTCAGTTTTAGGGGTCCTTTACTAGGTGAAGTGGCCAAGGACAGACATGTTTTTAAAACTCATTGGCCAAGGGAGGGAATCAGGAAAATATATGAATGATGTAAAAAAAAAAACTATTTAGTGGATAAATGAACAGTTATCCTGCTTAAACTTACATTTTTGAGTCTTCTGTTGCCTTCATCTCGCCTAAAATAAGGAAAGACAAAAATGAGAGTGATGTCCCTCATACTGTAATCTTTAGTATGACTGCATGCACTGTACTAAACACTAAAATGCAATGGATTGTACTGCAAACAGAGACTACAGTGACATCTCAAACCATTTAATTTGCAATGCTATATTAATCAGCTACTTATCAGAATTTATAGAGGAAACAGGCTATCAATTTGTCTAAAGCAGCAGATTGTCAGGCAAAGCTCATACCTTTATTAATGCAAAATAGCTTTGAGATACATGGACAAACTATGAACCTTTTTCACAAGTTGAATTTCATACGTAAAAGGTGTGTTTCTCTGTGCCGGCGTGAGCACCTTTAGCTGTTGGACAGTTGTAAACATACACCTAACCTGACATGACACTTAAAGACAACTGTACCTGAGTGTTGCACGAGTGGACAGGTCCTGCAGGTCTCCTGGATGAAACAGCTGTGACACGTTCAGTCCCAGTTTCCCACAGGCTTTCAGGAATACACTCACATTATCCTGGAGATTCAAATTACAGAGACAGCTAAATGAGCCACTTCAAAATAGAAGAGAATGCAGAGAACTGGCACAGTGTCAGAAGAGGCTGTTGATGATGATGTTGTTTGGGATCAGATATTGGTTAATGGAGGGTTAAGTCAGAGCTGAAATTCAATTTAAAGCTCCAGTGTGTAGGATTTAGTGGCATCTAGTGATGTAGTTGCAGATCACAACTCCCTCACATGAAAGAGAAAGTGTACGAAATGTGCGAGAAGCGTAAACATCCCTATCTAGAGCCAGTGTTTTGTTTGTCCCTTCTGGGCTATTGTAGAAACATGGAGGTTCATAATGATAGCTCCTTGGGAACAAAAACACAACGATTCTTATATCGTTTTCAGGTGATTATAGTTGAACGAAAACATAGTTATGCATTATATTCAATTTGGGCCAATAGATCGTCCTAAACAAAGGGCCTTTAAATGTAATGTGTAATGTAAACTTACAATGCAATGAATTTTATGATGATCTACTGCGCAGTGTTATTTTCATTAAGATTTTCATTAAACATTAGATTAACTATGAATAAACGAACATTTGTTAAAATAACTTTACAACATGATGCTCGTTTTTACTGCATTTATTACCACAAAAAAGGTAATTATTCTCCTCATCTTTAGGGGGTGACCTTCGTTGAAATTACATATGTTAGCAGCGAATTCTATCAGCAATAGCCAATAAGCATTGATTGTGGGAGGTTGATTAAACAATGCCGTTGTCTGGAAACATTGAACTCTGCTAGGAGTGGCCTCTAATATTATGCTCTGTTAAAGACGTTTAACTGACTTTAAAAACACCAGTCGGCGCTTTATAGCTCAGTTAACAACTAGCTCAGTAGCAGTAGTCAAAATCTTAGCTAAGCAAATGAATACTTTAAGTTGATAACAGGGTCATTTAGCTTAATTATTTTATTGTTTGTCTTTTTTTTTTAAGATTAGGGAGCAATTTTAGGTTCTCTCACTTTAGGGAAGGTTAGTCAGATAATGCTTTGGCATTCTCTAGTGGCAAATAGACAAACTGCTGCTGCTGCTGGATGAGAGTCTGAACTGAACACAGAATGCATGTGCTGTTTTTAGTGTTATAATAATATCTATACTGATCAATTTTTATCCTGTTATGTATGTTTTCTACTTGCCATGCAAATATAAGTTTACCAAAAATAAAAAGAAAGATAAATGTTTACTTTGATTAGTTACCCATGTCAATTAATGAGTTCAAAAGTTCCACAAACAATTCTGTACTTAACTTATTTAAATGATTGCTTGAAGGGTGAAAAAATCAAAAGTCAATACAGACACACCTGTGTTATACTTTTGTATATCTTAGCTGTAATGTATTCCATTTGTGGTTAATAAGTTACAACATGCAAAACCACCAGCATAGTCCTTAAGGCTGTCAAAGTAACTGCTGCATCTGCATCTGCACACCCCACCATCACCACCATCACTCTGGCATCCACGTTGGGCTCTGTCTATTTATTGGCCCCTGATGGGAGGTTGCAATTGATCTTTCCCTGCCCTTGCTTAGGGCATTTCTGGCAATTATACTTGTGTGAAGCCATTGAAACACAGCCTAAAGCCAAAATAAAAATCAGCATTTACATTTATGCCCAATAAAAAAAATAAAAAAAAACACATTACATATTCAGCAATTGGGCTGTCACACTGAAATGCAGTTTCAAGATCATTCGGGTTGTGGCAAGACTGTCTCTCAGTGCCTTTAACAGGAAACCACACAATGTGTCAAAACTTCCTGGCTAACAGGTGCCTTCTTATTTTTCTTATGCACTTGTTTTATACATAGTAAATAGACAATTACACATTACAATTGTCTACATGACTCAGATCTTTACAGACATCTTCTACATTGTTTGACACTCAAGGGTAAAGAATACACTGCCTGCAGCACACAGGCAGGCTATCTGTGACACACACACACACACACACAGAATAAGAAATTTTAAAACACTCACAAGGCCAGCAATGGGAGTAGAAAGCCTGTTTAATCTCTTAATGATGCCAGGTTTCAACTGATTGATCAAGCTAAAAGTGAAAACAAAAAACAACAACAGTTATGAATATTCCAGCTTTATGCTGCACATATTTCAGAACCAATATCATATTGGGTCCCATTCCACACAATTAGCTAAATAGAATAGGACTTAATAATCCTGACTTTAACTTTTAATAAAGAGATACATTTAAAATGAGAAATGCAACAAAATAAAAAGGTTCACCTCTCTTGTAAAACAGTTTAACTGTCTTAGATGTAGAACCAAGTGCTTTCAGCTGAGTTCCATAACTATGCCTCTGTGCTAACCTACTAGCCTAGATTTGTTGCCAAATGCCTCTCATTTGTTGGACTCATTGTTCTTTTGTGGCTACAAGCCGATGTTATAAAAGTCAGCAGTTATTTAAAAATGTGTTTTGGAAGAAAATGACTATGCTATAGAAACAGAAAGAAAATCTCATCTGATGGTCTGTATTACATTTAATTGAATTTATTTACCTTAACTTATAGGCATGTTTAGATACTAACAAAACCTCCAGAGGGCAGCAATTTGCAAATTGTGCAAATTGGTTCAGGGCTCCTGCTGAAGCTAAGCTAGCAAATTAGCCTAACTACACACTCATAGGTTTGCATGGTAATTTAGCTTAAATTTAATTATCCAAATGATGTGAAATCGAGTATCAGTACTCACTCGCAAAGCAGGACTCCGTTCTCTAAGGCAGCACGGAAGTTGTTGCAACCAAATGATTTTCCAGTCACTTCCTGAGAGAAAAAAAAAAAAAAACCATACTGTTTACATCCATTGAACATTTGAAGAATGAGCTGTACCGTTATACACTCCTGGTAAAAGACACAAAGCTGTTCAGTGGAAAAAATGAGGAATACAAGGCCCTGAAGAAGAAAATAATTCCACCATGCAAGCATTTCCCTTTGTTGTAGTTGTCCTCAACAGTAAAACAAAAGTTACATACATTAAGTAATGTGGGTACTATTAAGATTTAGCCTAAACAGCTGAAAAATCCTCCAACTGCTGCACAAAAACAAGACCTAAAATATCTCGCCATACAAATAATCTACAGAGAAAAACAATGGGCCATAAAAAAAACATATGTGGACAAGCATTCCTAAAACAAATTAAATCTATTCTTTCGTTCAAATCAAAGAATACAACATAACCTAAATGATTTTACATGGCAGAAGGAAGCACAAGGCAATGGGGGTTTGTAATGAGGACATAAAAATGGGGCTATTAAGGTTCGGCTCCATAACTAACAGAGGGCCCCAAAAGGCTATTCTTCTCACTAATTAGTACCCCCAGGAATCCACAATCACAATTTGTTTGTGGTAGGACTGGGCACCAGGCATGGAGCTTTCCAGTGGAATCAGACAAACTATGTAGAGCACCAAAACTTGAATTGGTCATTTCAATAAACAATTGCCCCTATGAAACCACAGATTCAATCAATTTCATTTAAGTCTGACTTGCAACTTTCTCTAGACAGCTTCATTTGTTAAAGAGAGCTTTACCCAATCAAAAAAAGCATCAAACAAGGCAATTATCTTAAATAAAGACATAACTACTAAATCTATGTGATCCAGGTCATGCAGCCAATAGAATAATGGAAAAAAATAGAGCTAAGGTGATTAGTATATTAATCAATTAAACTAAACAGGCAAGTATGCATTTATTAATTTTTAAAGCAAAATTCCCCAAAACCTTTTCTAGGTATAGATCCTCAAATGTGAGGATATGAAGCTTTTCTGCGTCACACATGAAGGTAAACTGAATATCTTCGGATTTTGGACTGTTGATCGGATAAAACAAGATATCTGTCACCTTGGGCTTTAATAAATCATAACATTTGTCACTGTTTTATGATATTTATAGGCTAAATGACTAATTGAGAAAGTAACAGATTAATTGGTAATGGAGATGATACTAAGTTGACACCAAGTCAAATTTAAGGTAAAATGCATTTAAGGGATAATTCCCTCTTGTTAAGGAGATGAGAATCACTGTCCTAATACAGAAGAACACCTGCTTAAAAATTGGACCATGCTGTTCCCGTTTCTCCCGAAACTAAATAACCTGTTTACATAATTTAGAAGAGGCCGATCAATTCTTGTTTCTCATCCAGTTCAGTGGCATTGAGCAAACATTTACATGTAATTGCTGCTGGTACTGCTGCTAATGATAAACAGCAACACATTTCTGGACACTTAAATATATGGAAGCTTATTATCCTGCAATCTGTAACACCAAATATTGTTGTTTGGCACAAGGAACAAGTTTATGACACTATTTACCATTTCCTTAAAAAGCAGCATGCCTTGCTTCCCTCTAACACACACATACACACAGATCACTGTTCATCCATGCTTTCATCTGTCAGTGCAGGAAAATAGACGGGTAAAATTGGCACGGGCTCACTGCCAAGAGAGCTCTGCACAGAATTCTCATAATGATCCACTCAGACACAATTGACATTAATGGTCCCATTTTAGAGTTGGTTAACATTCAGTGCCCACAGTCTACAAGTTGTGTTCATTGGTTATGATTTAAGGATTAAAACTTCTACAATGTTTGGACATAAGCAGCCTATAACAACCTAGACAATACATTGCTCTAAAACCACATCCTCCACAACGTGCATGGCAAAACCTTCCACCGTGTGCCTATCACATTAACCGCAATAAGTGTGCAAAGGGCTCTTATGGACTACTCAAAACAAGCCATAAGCAAATCTAACCCAACAAGTGCATCACATCTCAGTGGAAAGACACTAAAGAGCAAACCCCAGAGGCATGCTGCAGCACATTTTTCATCTCTTTTCTTTTAAACATTACTTAATTATCTGCCTTCCTTCCATGTGCATTTCCCTCTGAAGCTCTGTGACTCCTGCAGTCAAATCATTTTTTCTCTGCAAAACCACAGAAGACTGTGACACAGGGCTCTCTCTGTGTCAGGAGGCAAACATTTTAGTCTTATCAAGGCCTGTTTTGCATTTGAACTCAAAGATAATGTAAAGGTGCCTCACTTTAGGTTTATGAGTGTTATGTGCACCAACTGTTTTTATTGAGTGGAAGCCTGAGACAAACATTTTCAAGTGATCTTTCACGGCTGAAATTACTGACACTGACTAATATAGAACATTTCCTGTCTCCAGAAAGGGGGTTAAATGACTGACTGGCAAACAAATCTTCACAGTTGCTTGCAGAGGAAGACGTCTCTGAAGCAAATAAAGTAGAAAAAGGAAGATGAAAGTGAACCATGTACCTCAATCCAGCGTTGAGCCTCGGTGAATGCGTCTGCACAGCTGACACTGGTCTGCTGGCGCCACTCCATCTTCTGTCTTCAGAACAGGCAAAACAAAAGGCTCCAAACTAATGGAGGAGCAAAAGAGGTAAGTTTATAATTAATTATGGAGTATGAAAGGCACGCACCACCACCAAGCAAATCAAATAAACTCAATTAAAGGTAACAAGCAGGTGGGGAAACTGATGCGGTGTGCTAGAAATAAAAAGCCTGGGGCAGCTTGTTCAGTTACCTGGTGCTGTGTGTAGCCGCTCGCCGGTGAGACTTCTCCACTAATTGGCATCCAGTTTATCACCGGACACTCAGCACTTCTCCGCCCACTGCAAAACTACAAGCAAAGTTTCTGAGGTGAAGTGAAACCGAGTGGAACAGAGGGAAGATAATGCAGTCTCATCGATCGACCCTCTGGTGGCCTGCTGGTGTATTACACTGTGGTCGGCAGTGAAGGAGCCAGACAGGGTTCAGGGCAGCAGCCAGCAGTGACAAGGCAAGAGAAGTTTATTTAAGTACCTTTAAAACACAGTGACAGTTAAATATATTTCCCCAAATTCAGTGGTGGAAATAAAAGTGAATAGATTTTAGTCCAAGTGCAACCAACTACTGTAACCGCCACTATGCCACTTTTCTATTCAATGCTTTACTAATGTGCCTCAATAATGAAATGTTAAGTGAGTTAAAATATCTTCATTAGGGAGCTTTTATAAGCAAATATTGATATAATATGTGATTGTTTCTGAATTACATGTATTTCTGCCACGCCTTAAAGTCTCCATGGAACCCCCCTTGCCACTACATGAATATTTCCCCAGATTGCCCCCTGCCCCCAGCAATTCACAGCAGATATGGCCCTGGGTCCTCAGTACTAACCATAGCCTGCACATAACCACTTAAAATCTAAGCCGCCTACTTGATTATTTTGCAACTTCTTTATGACGGATGGCCTGCATTGTTGTTTGCTGTACATTGAATGGCTACTGAGTGGTTACTGAGCTCGGTTCCTTTCTTCGGTCTTGTTCTTACAGATGTAAAAAGCCTCATATAACCCACTAACTTCAGAGGGTGACAATCATTTAAATGACAAATGTGTAAAATAAAATGTTTGTACAGCTACAGATACAGATATGTAAAACATCTTCACTTCTTTTATCCGCACATTCTCCCTGTAAAGACAGCAGCTGCCTGATACCGTATGCAAAATAAAACAGCGTGTTTCAAGGGCAGGTCTCTTCATTCCCCTTGCCTTTTATATTGAAGTCATGAAGGATGGCCTGCGACCATTTCATTCTCACACACAAACTGCATATGTCTATGAATAGAAAATTGTTTTTCTTTTGTATTTTTTTTTCATATTTTAAAGAAAGGCATAATAAGAATCTAGTGGGTAGGCCTCATCTTGTATTACAGCACATGCTTACTCCAATTCAATTTCCTGCCAAATGCCCAAGGAGGTGCTCTATATGGGGAGCAAGGGCAATGATGGAATCACAGAATTTTAAAGTAAAATGAGTTCAGAGGTGTAGGATACCGTAGAAGATTTTATGAGAAGCCTATTAAGAATACAAGAACATTATGTGAATAAATAATCTTCACAGACTTTCAATTTATTAGCTTAGCCAAGGAAATTAGATGATAATTTCCTGCACCATCTGGTAGTATTATTACTCCAACAGAACAATAGGGATTATATTCTTTGCTTCAACCCTAAATCCTCTGGCTCACTTTTGTTAGTGTAAAAAAAGAGTAAAAGTGTCCTCAATGTTCAGACATTTTTTTTGAAGCCACACTGTGTACAAAACATCTTGTTCAAGGACACATCCATTGACACTGTTTAACCTTTTTCTGATTCTGAAAAACAAGAGGTAGGCTGTGATAGAATGGACATTCACAGAATATTTCCCTTTTAAGTGCAAAAGCTTGAATTGTCTTATACATTGTTAGATCCCTGTCATGTTCATGCCAGTGTATTTATGTGAAAACCTCACCACAGCTGAGCTCTGTGTTCTGTGTCTCTTTGCGGACTGAAGGAAATAGTACTCCACCACTTGTGCACATGTGACGCTAATTGGTCTTGAAACTGAAGAGTGGCACACTTGAGAAAAGACACTGATGCTCATCATCTTAACTGCAGGAATGAGGATTTGTTGCACATACTGATTTACTCCTGATTAGGAGGGGAATAAGATTAGTCAGTATCTTCCCATGTATGAAAATCTCGTAAACTACCCCTATGACGATTTATTCAAACTCTGTACCTAATATGACTTGATGTGTGTTAATTAGGTCTGTTCAAGGGTACCTGCAAAATAAATATAAATAAATAAAATGAAAAGTGACTTGACAATACAGAGATTAAACTTGTGGCAAGTTTTCTTATGACTACATCACAGAGCTGAAGAAATTATCTATTGCATTTATTCATGATGACCAGTAGGTGTTGCTGTAACTCTGCGTGCATGGATCAT
>NW_023339663.1:11095325-11108956 GCF_004916995.1 Morone saxatilis | reverse complement strand
GGGGGGGGGGGTTGATGGCTTGGTATTGGGTTAGAAGGCTGGGGATGGTAGACTGAGTGAAATGGACGGTGACGACAATCTGATTTGCCTTCACATGAAGCAGTTGTTTCCCATATTTCCCATTTGTCTGTTCCCCTGGGTGTAGTCCAGTGTGAGAGGAGTGATGTGGTGCTGCCTAGAATACTCAGTTTTCAATTACACCCACTATCATTACTGTTATCAACAGCAGCAACATCAACAGCTAATCTCCTTTCCATTATTTTTCAGATAGAATTTGAATTGAAAACCAAGAGCTTTGAACTTAAGTCTCAAAAATATAAAAGATAAATGTATAATATTTCCACACAGAGATGTTTATTTGCATATCTTAACCCCACTGAAGGCAGCCATGTCTGTGACCACTTGGACCTAAATGTGACTGTGTTGTTAATGTAAGCAGAATTTGATAGATCTTGTGCAGGAACAAAAGTGCTCCTGCAGTGTCTTTGTCTTTTTTAAACATAATTATGAAATCAAGCATTAATGTCATTAATGTTAGTGTTATCTCTTATTTGATTGGGGTAACTCTAAAGCTTTTTAAATAAAAATATTTAAATATACTGCACATTTTCAAGATTTAGTCTGTGTCTAAATTCTGTTGCAAAAAAAACAATGATTATTTATGAACCACTCATCAACGTGTAAAACTATGTGCACGTTGTATCCTGGATGTTGCTGAGTTATGGAAAGCACAGTACAAAACATAATAGTGGTAAGAGCAAAAACAGATAACAGCTTTATTAGGTCTCTCTTTCTCTCTCTCTGTCTCTCTCTCTCTTCCTCTCTCTCTCCTCTCTCTCTCTCTCTCTTCTCTCTCTCTCTCTCTCTCTCTCTCTCTCTCTCTCACACACACACACACACATTGTATACAAATGATCACTGTGTGTGTTAAATGTATTTCTCATTCCTACTCCAACAATTAAACCATATTACACCATTAGCTTTAGTCTCACTCCAACCCCCCCGTCACTGTGGAATCAACCTGATATGTCTGTATGCATAGCCAAAGTACTTTCTGTACTGTATTATCTTAGCTATTTTACACAATGAGTGAGAGCTATAGTAATGTTATACTTAGTGCAGACTGTATTAGTGAATCATTAGGGTCATGGTACTTAAATCTGAGATCATTAGCTGGAGGGTCTCCCTACAGTGCTCCTCTGTGAACTGCATAAAAGGTGGATGGAGAGGCTAAACTCTCCCCTTGCACTATAGAAGTTGTGTCTATGGCCATTGTTTAGATATTTTATCCAGATAATCATACATACTAAAATAAAGAAAGTGCATACTAATTTACATATGTATTTATTTATGTAGCCCACACACATTAATTTCTGTGTAAATTATTCCTAGATGGATGCATGCAGATATGTATAGTATGCAGGTGTGTGCACTTTTACTTACCTGCTGCCTCTCTTTTATGTTTTTAAAAGATAACTAACTGTTATTGTGCCAATATTTTCTGTGTTGAAGGATAGAGAGAGTGATCATTTCCAAACAGCTGGAATGTTATCATCTTGTCATTAGGGAGTATGATGTAACAATGAGTAAATATTTGTGTGCCTGGTATGAAGTGGATGAATAAAAGGTGAAAATTGAAGCCATACATTGTAGCAACAAATGGGACTTGTTAAAAACTGCTACCCCGCTGTTATCCTTTCATGGATAATACATTAAGGATTTTCACGTCAACAGTGGAAGCAATTTTCCTCTTTCCGCATCTTTGGCCCAGCATGCCCCCTGTGCATTTTTACTCTTCTCCATATTGTGAACTAAACCATGGATGACAGAAAAAAAACAAGGGATGAAGTATGTTATATATAGATCATCAAATGAAAAAATAGAAATAATTGATAGTGCTTGTTTTTAATGATTCCTTTAAAACAGCCTTAAAACTTACTAAACTTACTAAAGGCTTACAGTACTGTTTAGCTTTTTCACCTCCACTGTCCTCTCCTCCCCAGTGCCTGGTGTGTGTTGTCCCTGCCAATGTCTGAAACATTATCACAACAGGATGTGGGCTGGGATAACACTGAGAGTGCTTCCTCTGCAGTGCCAGTCACCTGGGAGATTCTTCAATTATCATTGCATGTTAATGTTACTCTTTAGTCTGAGCTGCACTGCAACTCAAAGGAACCAAAGAGAGGGTGCAACATGAGCACTGGACTTGTGGGAAAAAAGAAGAATTGACCTTTCTGATTGCCTTTAAAGTGGTTTAGTACTAGTGTCTGTACTCTCAGTTAATGCATTAAAATATTATAAATTGCAGTTTACTCCAATGGACATATGTACGTACAGGCAGCAACTGCTGTACATTGCTGTCTAAAAAGGCCAGTTAGTTACTGATTACAATTCCTAGCATGAAGATTGTAATTTGAATATGTAGCTTTTAAGGCAGTTTTCATGCAAACAATTAAGAAAATGAAAAATGCATACCAACCATAATCAGTATCAACTGAAATTACGGATCTAAAGTTGTCAGCTGGCCGTGTGGGAGTGTACACTATTAGCCTCAAAATTGTTCTGTCTGACGCTGAACTGAATATATAACTACTTTTGCAGATGTCCACATTGTTTGTTTATAGTTGTATAGCAAATTAAGCTTTATAATGTTTTTATGATGTCTGTCGGGAAAGAGAAAATGTACTCTTTCTCCAGAACAGCAAAATAACCTCTGATGCCTGAAAAATTTAAATTAGGTAATCATGTGTTCGCCCTTGACCACGGGAAAATTACAAGATTGTTTTGCAAGGTGTTTACCTTGAGAGACCATAGGAAGAAAATGTGCTTTAGATTTTAAATGCACAAAGATACTTTCAGGAAAACAAAGCAAAAAGAGACAATAGGCTCACAACAACTCAGAATATATTTTCTGCTCTTGTTATAATCTACTTAGATGCAAAACTGAAGAATTAAGTCTTCCTTTCTGGGTTGAGAAATTTCTCCTAATTCTTAGGACAAGTACACTTTTTTTAAACTCCCATTGGATTAGCAATTAACATTGCATTATGATTAACCTGAGCTCATAAAAAGTTGACTATTTAGAAAAACCTGGTTCTCAGAGGACAGCGATGCTACAAACACATCATGAATCATCATCTTAGAATATGATGTTTTGCTGTATTAAACTAACCATCAGTATATGAAATAGTTAAAATTAGCTCAACCTTAAACATCTACAGCAGTAAAGTGCAATACGTACGCATTAATGCAGTCATAATATTATTCCTAAACATCATATGTAATAGAAAAAAAACACTGACAGAGAAAATTTTTCAGCAAGTAAATTTTGCTGATAATACATATAAAATGTAATCCATGTTCTTTTGATCAGACGTGGCACCAATTTAAAATGTAAGAATTTAAAATATAGCTAGGAGCCAAAGAAGTTGGAAATCTGAATATGATATGTAACCCATACTAAGAGGTTGATGTAGGAACATGCCGCTGTATGGTTTCCAACTATTATTGGCATGAATGAGCAGCACAGCAGCAGTTAAAGAGATGAGCAAGGAAAAAAATATACGCCATCTTGGATTTTCACGACTGAGTGGATAGGCTACCTTGTGATTCCTCTGTCTGCATGCAGTGTCTGACTGAAGTTTGAAATTGGGAGTCTGAGGTCAAGGGCCCACTGCAAGTTGACCGCTCAGGTTTTGGAAAAAAAGTTTGACTTGGGAAGCAAAAAAAAAGAAATAAGTAACCATGGCAACAGTGGCACAACAGTGACACTTGTTGCTAGCGAAAAAGCAGGATTGAAGACTGAATGCTATTACAGTTATACAGTTAAGTTACTATAACCATTGCTAAGGTAGAAACACAGAGAGAATATAACTTCTTTCGAGACCAACCAGATGTTGCCTGTTGACATAAATGAAAAAAAGATTTTTAATTTGTGAAAATCTTTATTTTGTATTGTCATTTGGGCAAACTTGAGGAGTTACAGTCTACTGTATGATTGACAGTGATAAAAGTCAATGTGATGCACTGGGATTCACATATGTCAATGGGTATATGTCAATAATGTGCCCCACTGTGTTTTTATTCCAGCAATGATTTTAAAGGGACTGCCAGAATCATTTAAACCATTTGATATTCATGTCATGCAAAGTGAGGTGGGAATATTTTTTTTGCCAAACTCTAACTAATCTATGGAGCTATGAAGACACTGAGAAGATGCACACGGCATCCGAGGACAACGTCATGAAGGCGTGAGTGGAGAAACCCCTTTGGCAAGTACAAGTAACCAGGGAGCTAAGAGTGCAGACATAGTGTGCTTGGGAGGACACAAAATCAAGCAGTGGTGTGTTTCACATGAGATGAGCAGCAAAAAGTATGCATTTCAGATGGGCAACAACGAGGTGGAGATCCAGCCAGGGCATAGGGTCAAGGTAACTGGTCTTACTGGGGTAACTTTTATCATCACAGATATAGCAAATATCAAGATGTTTGACAGTTTCTTAGCCCAAAAACACAGGAGTGCTCTAAAGTCACTGACAGCAAAAGACATGACATGATGCCTTATGATGACGTTGAGGTGCAGCGTGAAGCAAGACTGGGCAAAGTACTGATGTGAGTGCAAATACTCAGGGTCATGTTCCAGTAAAAGGTGAGCAGCCAAGCAGAGACAGGTGAAACCAACCATGAGCATAAGCAACACCTTTGAGAGTGAGAAAGACACCAGGTTATTGAAGTGAATATGTATCTGTCAGGGAGAGTGATGATCAGTTCCTGATTAGCATAGATTATTGTTACAGATTAATGAGTAATGTACCCCTAACATTCAGGGAAGCTAAACTCAAAGGAATGGGCTAATGTGATGGATGAAGAAATGCAATTTTACCCTAACCAACTTGCCTGAGGGTATGAAAGCAGTGGGGGGTAGATGGGTAAATGCAATTAATAATAATGTTGATGGATCTGACAAATACAAAGCATGCAGCCAAAGGATGAAGTCAAAAGATGGGTGTGGACTACGAGACATTCTCTCCTGCCACTAACCTGACCAGCTGATGTAAAAAGTGGCACAAGGAAACTTTATTTTACATCAGCTGGATGTCAGAACTGACTACCTACATGAACCAATAGATCGCAAGATTTATATGGAACAACCAGAGGGTTATGCGGGGAGATGTAGCACAAATGAAAAGTTGGTGTATGTATGTATGTGCTCACAGCAGAATCCAAGATGAAAGACTAGTGTAAACTAAAACATTTTCTTGCTATCGATTTTGACCAAAGTGATAACTGTGTGAAAATGTGGAGGAAAGAGTGTAGTACGTTAACTGTCACAGTACTTTACTGAGCCAACAGAAGTGCAAACGACTACCCTAAAACATGTACTGAGATATCTGAAAGGCACAGTTGTGAAAGAGTTGTGTTAAAGGAAATGTGACAATGACAAACTGGAGTTACAAGCGTACAGAGATGGAGATTGGGTGGCTGATGTAACTGACAGACCCAGTACAGTCGGTTATTGACTGTAAATGAGAATGGTTCTTTGATTACATGGAAAACCAAAAAGCAGTCCACTGTTGCACAGTCCACTTATGAGGCAGAGCATATGGCATTAGCCATCACCATACAATTGTATGTACATCGTACTACAACTAAGGCTTTGACAGACCACAGAAAGCACCTTTATGAGCAACCAGAGGTGGACAGAGGTGTAAACATGTTGACATAAAGCATCATTTTGTAAAGTCAACTATGAATGGTGTAAAATAAGTTATTGCCCAACGACTGGATGGTAGTGGATGTGATGACAAATCCTGCAACAAAATTTAAGTTGATTAACTTTGCAAAGTGTTTTATTTGGAGATTAACCATGTATATGAATTTTACATGATGCAAGAAAGAAAACCTTGTGTTTTGTTTGTTTATGAAGACAACAATGGGGGTGTTGACATATATGCAGAATGTGCTCTTTTGCATTGTCACATGGGCAAACTTGAGGAGTTGCAGGTACTGTGTGATGGACAGTGATCACAGCCAATGAGATGCCTTGGAATTGACGCGATCTGCGTGCATGTCAATTGGTTTGTGTCAATAAAGTTTCTTACTGCGTGAATTGAGTTCTGTCAGCAGAATGCAACATATGGCTTTATTACACCGCATTCTTCGGCTGAACAGTTGATCTCTGCAAACACTCCCCAGTGAAATGAGGATTATCTCTACTCTGATTGAAGGCAGAAGCTGGGGAACTGTTCCTGAGGGATAAATTATCCAACGTTAGCCTATCACAAGGATTTCCACTGATGAATTTGTACAGCGAAGATTGGAAAAGTTTGTGGAATAATCCTGGATACCTCTGACCTCTTGTGCCAATATCTGTGAGGGAGTGACACCAAAAAGTAAGTCATTTTGGAATGCAGGTTCTGCAGTGTAGCATTGTGCTGTGAAAATGCTGTGGTAATTTCTGTGTGTGTGTCATTGTCACAAAAATAGTTTCAGTTGTGGTCAGTTTGTTTGCATCAACAACAACATCAAGTTATTGATGGCTGGTTGGAGTTACTTTGAGTTGTTCACAGTGCGGATTGATCGTGCTTTGTTTGATGGTGTTTTAGTAAAGTTTTGTGAACCAGCCGGCATATTGTATTTAACTGAATCAGACTGCATTCCAGTGATTATAGTATTTGGATAATCAAATCTGCCATGTTTCCTTAAGGACTTGTATAAACGGCAATTAAAATAAAATAAAGCTATTTTATACTATTTTATGCAATTAAAATAAAATAAAGCTAACTACCTTGTAACTTTTAGTAAGGTAACTTTTCTGTCTATAATTAAACTAAACAGAGTAAAAGTATTAGAGTAATAGAAAAGGATATTAATTAATCTTATTATCAATATTAGGGAAAGCAGCCCAAAGTCATTTTAAAAAGTTAATGACAGCAAACTGGCTACAGAGTATACATGGTTGAACAATTCCTACCTACCAATACATTTTTATCTATTCCAAACAATATTGTACCAGTATAAAAATAGTCATGTTTTTTATTTTTATTTTAGAGCAGTATATAACTGATTGTGGCACTTTAATATTTAGCTGTTACCTTTATCAGTAACTACTAAAAACTTCAGGAAATGCAGGATTGATTGTATAACATGGAAACTTAGTTAAATGGAACTGACATGTCTAGTTTGTGTATACATAATGTAGACACGAATGACACTAAAATGCATCAGTTGTCAAAATTATAATGCAAATGCCATTGACACGTCATTTAAAATTTACTATTTATTCATATTTTCAAAATTGGCAGACATGGAAATTATTGCATAGTCTCAAAGGTTATGTGACTTAGATGTATATATGAGTGCTGTGTAATTTCTGCTGTCAGCATTCACTGCTTTCATTCTCCAGGAAAAGAGCTAATTGCTCCTTGCCCTGTCTAGTGCCTCCACGACACATGGTAACTAGGTGATGTTAGGCACCAGGCATGAACTGCAAGGGCATTAAATGCAGCCCTTTATCATTGGCAGCCAACAGAAGTCAGTGTGTTAAATTCAGATTAAAACAAGGATGGATGGATCGGACACACTTTGAGGAAACCATCATATAGCATCTCAAGGCAAGTCCTCAAGTGGTAACCACAGGGGAAGTGGAAAAGAGGTCATCGGAAGAATACAAGGAGGCACATCTAGAACGCATTGGAGATGCTTTGCCAGGGTCGTATTAGATGGGAGAAAGTCATAAATAGCCTACCAAGGAAAGACAACGGTGTAAACAAACAACAAACATAATAGTAAAACAGAGAAATTAAATGCTCAAAAAATAATAGTACTTTTACCCTAGATTAGCTGTGTCCCAATTGCATATTTACTGTATAAACATCACCATTAAAGTCCTTAGAAAATTAAAACACAGGGGGTTTAATTATTTCATTTTATTATGAATGTTTATAAGTCTTGCCATTTATGAATAATGTCTGGCATGTACACTTAAAGTTCATGGGGATGGCATGCCTTCCACCTACAAAAGCAGAGAGTGACGACACCTCTGAGGTAGTGGGCAGAGATTACTGCAAGGATTTGCTTGTGAAAGAACATGTGTGGAATGGTAAGAAAGGTGCCGCTCCTGCTCTGGGACAGTGAGAATTTGATGCAAATTCGATATGATAATGACTGACCTGAAAAGAAAAGCAGAGGCGGCAATAAGATGTGTCAGCACCTTTTTCTCTGTCCTACAGATGGATCGGGAACCAGACTTTAGTTATAGGCTAAATGTAATTGTTTTTTCCCAGCTACATTTGAATCATTTTTAAATGGTGGTTGCATCTCAGATGAAAAGTCAAACAATATACAAAGTACAATTTGTTCAGTTTGTTGTACATCAGACTGTATGTTGCAGTGTCACATTCAGTTGACCACTGAGGTTTGTAAGTCTAAAATACTCACAAAATATTGGGGGGACAGGGGACAGCAAAAAACATAATGTTTATAATTTTAACATGCATAGTATTTTAATGAGCAGGTTTGCCTGTACCTTACCCAACATTAACAAGAGTCTTTATTCAGGCTAGTTTGTAATGCGTGACTGATATGAATAATGAATAAATCAATGAAAGGATATTTATGTTAAAACAGTCTGTCTCTTCTTTAATACTCTTATCCTATCTATCTATCTATCTAAAAAGTGTAGGGAAAAATAACATTTAAGGCTGTGTTCACACAAAGAACATCAAAATACTCTTCTGTCTGTGAGATAGAAAAGAACAGTTTCTGCTTTCCTCTGTGCCACTGTGAACTACAGATCTACACACTCAGATGACACAGCTCATCTTAAAAGGGGGATTTATGAATTAGCTGCATTCTGTCTCACTACATTCGAAATCATGAGTGTGTGGAAGGATCATTTCCTGGTCATAGACAGAATGTCAGGCCTTAGTAGTACTGGTAAAATGATTTGTTGTTGGTCTAGGAGATTTAATTACCCATGGCTGTATTCTGCTCCTAACAGGCCATAGATACAGACAGGTATGCCTTTGGCCAGCAATCAAATGTGATCAATGACTGCCTGTGACCATAAATTTGGATTAATTGCCATTTGCAAAGGAAGCATGAATAATAAAAACATGTAGAGTAAATTAACATGCATCAGCTGTGTTGTTACAGAATGGTGTCCACTGAACTAAACACGTAACTTTATATGCACAACAAAATAGTCCATCTTTTAAACAAAGTAAGTGTCCTACATGGCTTGTGGTTTAAGTACAAATAGAGGAGGGTTGGGTTTTTATCTCCACCTAGCATGAGTAGGCAGCTGCCCTGTGCTCCATGAGAATGTGATGATAGAAACAAGCAATCCAAAAATATACAAGGGTGAAAGAGAGCATACTAACCCCTGTTAACTGTTTGTAATCAAGCACCGTTTCAGATTTTGAGAGACAGGTAAACAGCTTTTTTTGTGCATTTACCCTCAATTAAAGCTGTAGTTGTTGTGGTTTTAATCTGAGTTATCCTCTGCTGTCACTTTTCTCTGTATGTTCTTTTCTGTCTGACTGTATTATAAGGAAATATGCATCAGTGTGGAATCATTATAAACTTCCACTGCCTACACGAAGAACTCAGCCCATATTTCATTAAAGCCATTGATATGAGCTTGCACAGCAAATCCAAAAATGAAGCAGAAATAAATCCATGTCGCTCACCAAGTAACTGAAATTGTACAGTCCAATATTGAATGTGTACCTAAAAGTAAAAATAGTGCACCAATAACGTGCCAGTTCTATTGTGCAAAGGGAACTACACTGCTGCTTCACAAGCAATACATCCTCTAGTTAGGAATGGGTTGTTTTATTTGCACAGAGATCACAAAGTAATACCATAACCATAACGATATTTAAGGTAATCATATGCCTCTCGTAACTTTGAATTCTGATATTGAAACAGCTACACGTTTGACTATGATCATAGTATGCAGAACAACAAGAGTAAGAGGCCATATAGGCGTTTTTTAGGCTGTTTGTAGATACAGCCGTGCTAAATGCTAACATCAGCATGCTAACATGCTCACAGTAACACTACATACTACATACTACATACAACACTAACATACAGTATTCTTAGTTTAGCATGTTATTGTTGTATACCAAGTAAAATAGAATTGTATTTACCCTTACTGAATGTTCACACAACACTCCTGGTTTAAGAGAAAAAAAGAAATGTTATGATTTCCTCAACAACATTATTCAAAACGCCATTTGTCTGAAATCAATAAGCTACAAAACCCTTATAATTCAGTTTAGACACATGCCAGTAATATCTGTTTACCTGATAGTTTCTATTGATTGTCTGGAAAAGACAGAAAACAGCAGTAGAATAAATCAAGGCCTTTCAAATGGGCTCTCTTATGGCTTTGGGATATAAAACACCATGATCCGACTTCATTACAGTAAAAGGAAAGTTGAAACTAAAGCAGAATGTATTGGCTTTAGCTGTAGCTATATTTGAAAATTTCTTTCAGAGATTTGCTTTAGTCTAGACTGCAGCGAGACAACCAGGGACACAGTATAAGCATAAACACCTGTGGCCATACTGCTGTCGTTATTTATGTCAGTCAAGGTAAGCATTGTATGGAAAATGTCTCATAATGTACCATGTTCCCCCATTTGCTCAAATCATTCAAATCCAGAAATGCAAGGGTATGAAAACCTCAAAAGCATCAATAAGGTAAATATAATATAATCAGGAGTAATATAGCCATAAACAAATTAAAATCAGCAGCTTTCTAAATTATAAGAAAACAAGTAGTAGTTTCCAGTATCCTGGGTGATCTTTAAAAATGTAAGATCTTGGGGAAATGTAGATTGTGAATGTTTTGTGCCATGACCTAAAATGTATTCCAGTTAAATTTGTCTTTTCCTGGATAGATGCATTACCTTCACTATTGAACTGTCATCTTGACACTATAAGAAAAAAGCATCACGACTTCATCTTTGTGCAAACATAAATTGCAAGCCAGCTAAAGCACTACACAATAACCTCTGAATGATAACAAGTCAATCAGGAATTCAGCCTGCAGCACCATCCCATCGCTGACTGTACTTCAAAGTCTTTCAAACTTTAAAAACAGCTTACTCTGGTTTGGAAGTTAGGGTAAGCTGTTGCGTGTCCTAAAGTCACATCCATTAAGCTTTTTACCCTGTTCAACTGCTTTATGTTATGCTTCGTCCTGTTTTAATTGTATTTGTTGTTTTGGTTAATATAATGTCTGGCCAAGAAAATGTGCCTTTCGGCTAATACTGTGATATTAACAGCGATGCTGATCAATGTGCATGGTCCCTGAAAATAAATAAATAAAATAAAGAGCGCAATATTAAAGGTCCAGTGTGTAATATACACCAATTCAAGTCTGTATTTGAGAACACCTATGGAATAAGAACATGGCTGTGAGTGGTGTAGAAGAATTCAATCTAATAGGTAGCTTATCTAAGCCAGGCACTTAAGTGAGAACCATCATTAACCCTGTCATATCATCCATATTGGAATAACGTAGCCATTTCTGCCACGAGGTCTGCTAAATGTTACACACGGACCATAAGTGTTAATTATTGCGCTCTTATTATGATCACCTTGTATTTGCGAGGACCATGCACAAATGATCAGCAATCGCTGGTTAGTAATCAACAGATAATAGACGATAAAGGCACATATTTCAAATGCCAAGATCAATTAATAAATATATTCAAACCAAAACAACAAAATACTATACTAAACAGACGAAGATAATCACTAAAGAAGATATTGAACAGAAGGAATAAAAAATACGCTTAATGGATGTGACTTTAGGACACGCAATCAGCTTACCCTTAACTTCCACAAACCAGAAGTAAGCTGTTTTTTAAAGTTTGAGAAGGACTATTGAAAAGTTACAGGTCAAGCGAATAGGGAGGGTGCTAGCAGACTGAAAACCTTCCTGATTGACTTGTTATTCATTTCAGAGGTTTATTAAGTGTACGTTAAGGACTGGCTATGCAAAATTAATTGTTCCTTTGGTAACTTTGGCACAAGATGACAAGTCGTGATGCTGTATTACTATCCTATAGGTCAAAGAGAAATGACTAGAATTCAATAAGTGTCAAACCGGGTAAAAGCATCATGATCCAGGAAAAGACAAACTCTAAACTGGGAATGATCATGTAATATCATGGCATCGAAAACATTGCACAAAATCAATACATTATACCCCAAAGAATCTATATCACTTAAATATTAAAGAATCACCCCTGAGATCACTGGAAAACTACTACCTTGTTTTTTCTGTTATAAATCTAGAAGATAGCTGAATTAATATGTTTATCCGCTATACTTACTCCGTATATAGTTTATATTTTAACCATTTATTGGAAATGCTTTGGAATAAAGGTTTCATACTCTTTTGCATTTCTGTTTATTTTGGATATAGAATTTGAGCAAATGGTGCGAACATGTGTCCCTGGTTATCCATTATATCTGAATGACCTAAATTGTTTCTTGCACATGCTGGTATCCTCGCGGTATTATAGAACTGATACATCTAAAATATACACCAGCAGTATGGGCCAACAGGTGTTTATCTTATTAATCGGATGTCCCTAGAAATGTCTCGACTTGCGCCGACAGACATTAGACTAATAGGCACATATGTTTAAAGAAAATATATTCAAAAAATTAACTACACAGCGTAAAGTCCTTGAAACCAATCCTGCCTTAGTTTCACACTTTTCCCCTATATTGTATTGTATATGAACAGGCGTCCAATGGTTGTATTATATATTCCCAAAATAGTGGTTAAGAACGATCCTCAATTTTGAAAAAAGCAATGATGTTTATTCTATTGCTGGTCCGTCTCCCCACCAGACCAAATCTCAAATAACAATACTCTAATCATGGTTACAACGAAGAGTTTACCTGCAAGTTTGCTCCTTACCTTGATTTCATTCCAGGATATAAAAAGGTAGCTATGAGTTCCAAGAAAAATAACATAAATCAGATGATAATAATAATATATTCATTAAGTATACATAAAGATTCACATGTAGTCTTAAATGGATTTACATAAACTGTTAACGTGAAGTTCGATCTTTTAAACCTAAATCCACAATCTATTCTCTTAAGCCAAGTATAAAGCTTTGGATTGACCCTTAAAGGCCAGAAAGGCTTTGGGGAACAGCTGCTGAGTTGAGGGAAATCGGAACATTTTACTTTTTTTCTCTTGAAACCAAGGTCGGTGTTGAACATTCTCCCACGTATAAGGTGGTATAGAATACCAATCTCCCTTTATTTCTAACCTTGGATTACCACATAAAGGATTATATCATTAAACATAAGGACATAACTTATGTAGAGTTTATTATATAGGTGGCATAAGATTGTGACTGTGAGATTAACATGCTGTGGCGTCATGTAAGCAATTTACGGCCGTTATCCTGAGGCAAGCATCAAAACAACAAGGCGAGAAATAAAATAGACATGAGCGGTTGTGTGTATTGTAATTGTGCAAATTGTCATCCTGACATTAACTGTGCAGTTCACACCAAAGTCCCTCCTGTGACCTCAATGATCTCCAATTATCGTGTTGAGGTACCGTAAAGTCTAAAGCCTGGGAT
>NW_023339663.1:11093156-11095300 GCF_004916995.1 Morone saxatilis | reverse complement strand
GGTGTTCAGTTTGTTGCAGTCTGAAAGTTCACCACTAGATTCCACTAGATTTGTTGGTCCTGTTAGTGACCATTTATATGCTCACAACTCTGAAATGTTAAAGTGATGCTCCTCTAATTTTCTTTTGTGTTTATTATCTTTTACTCATGTAGTCTCACAGTTTGTAAAGAGCAGTAAGATGATTCTCAAGATATCAATGAAGATTAATGAAATGGACAACTTAAATTGCTTTCAGGAAAAAATAAATAATGAAAATATTTTCTTTCATAGTTGTCTACATTGCCTCAATATAATGTTCTTATGTTAAGGCTTTAGACCTTTATTATCACAGATCCTGCTTTGCATGCTTACTTTATGTGAGCATTTCAAGTGCTCTGGTTCCATTATTTTGAACCTTCAAGATTACTAAGTGTCTCATATATTTCTCATGCAACACACTCCCAAAAATATTTGTGAATAGCTAGCAATAATCACCTGAGCATAGATTATTTACATCAAATAAGGTGATCCCGGGGTCAGTGGCTGACGTCTGTGGGCGGATGAGGGTTGGAGGTGGACAGAGATAGAATGATGCTGCTGCTGCTGCAGTCAGAAAAGCACACGTGTGACTGTATAAAATGAAACGAGGCAGGGACAAAGTAATTAGTATTAATATTGGTTTGCTAAATGAGTTGCTCACTCTCTGTTTGGTTACATTTGCAGAATGAAAACTAGCTTTGATAACTGACTATAGATTCCAATACCAGTGCAACAAATATATGAATAGCCAAATAGTTATGACCAGCCTTGTGAAGAATATAGGTACCTTTACAATAGGGCTACAAAAGCCAAAGGTTTAATGTTCGTATACAAGGTTCAGAGTTATTGATAGGGTAATAGTTGGTTTGAGTCACATGGTTCTTTGCACCATGAAGCATTCAGAGAAATGGGCAGGGAGATCACAGTGGAAGCCAAGAGCCATTATAAAGCCATTTACCAGACAGCTCTCCTCACAGTAGCAGGGTAATGAACAGGGCTCAGTTGAAGAGCTCACTCTCTGAGGAGGGTTACATTTACCACTTCCATTGAGACAGAACAACGGATTACCTAAGATTCAGCTGGGACGGGCCTCGTCTTATTATTGGATGCGGACCGAAAAAACTACATCACCTTCTGCTACAGCAAGTCGTCATATTTGCACGTCAAAACAGATTGTCATCAGGGTTTTTTAAAACAAGGTTAAAGCGTGTCTATGTTTAGGTAACTAAAAGTACTAAGAAACCATCATTAACTGCTGGCAGAAGATGGGATGTGAATTCCAGCATTGTGTGTTGAATTCAAATTCCTCATAAGGTCATCAAACCAAATAATCCCCCTTGCTCCATGCTTTACAAAGGTCACACTATTTCTTGCTTTGGTAATGAATGTTAACATTGGTAATTTTAAGCAGTTTTTCCATATAACCAATATTCTAGTTTTTCTATAGGGGACAGTTTGTCTACTACCGTATACATTATTATTCCAACACTATATTCAGAAAAAGCTTCTACCTGGGTAAACTCCATGAACTCCAGCAAAGTATGTCAAAAGTATGTTAGAGTGCGTTAAGAGTATGCTGAGATGTGTGAGATATGTATGAGAACCATAGAGGAAATTTGATTCTTTTGCAATCTATAAACCTGACAGTGAGTTTTTGAGTCATTTTACAAAGTAACCATACACTATTACTCTTCCATATTTTTAAAATACAATATACTTAAAAAAATGCAAGCAAAAATGCAATCCATGTAGCACATATGTACTTCCTGGCAGGGGACTTGCATCTGTCCTGAAAATAAAGCCGTAAAATATAAACACATTAATTTCCCCCGTCCCTACTCGTCTCTAACCTGTTCTAATGTGTTCCCCCAGCTCTGTTGGAGGGGAATGCATCTGTGGAAAATGTAGGGTTGTCTCCCCCCCTCATCCCACTGCCAGCTGCTTCAAAGCCTACAGCAACCATAAAAGTTAATTTCCTCCATTTACATTTCAATCTTTCACCCATCCTTAGTTTTACTTTTGTCTAATGTAGCCAGACATGGCAGTATGATGCTCACTCCATTTACCTGTCTACAAATGTGGCAAAGGTGGTGAATCAACCATGACCTACTGAATTGTGATTTATT
>NW_023339663.1:11092805-11093056 GCF_004916995.1 Morone saxatilis | reverse complement strand
TCCTCAAAGTTGATGTGTTAAAAAAATAGGCAATGTGAGGATTTGAGCGACTTTGACAAGGGCCAAATTGTGATAGCTAGATCAGTGGGTCAGAGCATCTCCAAAACTGCAGCTCTTGTAGGATGTTCCCAGTCAGCAGTGGTCAGTAGCTATCAAAAGGAAAGGAAGGAAAAGTGGTGAACCTGCGACAGGGTCATGGGTGGCCAAGGCTCACGTGGTCCACGTGGGGAGTGAAGGCTGGCCTGTGTGGT
>NW_023339663.1:11083373-11092706 GCF_004916995.1 Morone saxatilis | reverse complement strand
TGTCAGAACCCACAGTGCATCGTAGTTTGTTGCGTATGGGGCTGAATAACATTATGACCATCAGGGTGTCCAAGTGGTCATAATGTTATGGCTGATCGCTGTGTAACTGTATAGAAAAATACAGTGACTTGGTGCTTTAGCATGTTTTAAATAGTAAAGAAGTTTTTGGTAGTCAAACATTACGTGAATGGAACAAGGAAAACATTTTAAATACCACCGGAAGTAGATTTTTGTTCTCGGTATGTTGCGGAGTATGTAGGATTTGGTGGCATGTAGTGGTGAAGTTGCGGATTGCAACTAACTGAGCACCACCAGCAACTGTATTTGATGACCTAGGAATGAGAACGGGCTGTGAAATTTACAGGAGAAACTAGACCTGGAGCAGCTGGATAAATCGTTTTTACTTTGTGCACTTTACTGGATTTACCTGGATAACTGGACTAAAATGATTAAGTACAACTGAATAACTGTACAGTATTGGACTACATAAAATGGCAGCAATATGTTGTAGGTTGTAGGGAATGACTGAGAGGGGGATGTTTATGGTATTGGGAAATGGTGGCAGTATGCAACTTCTTACTGTCTCTGTGCTAAAGACCAGCCACCCCAGGTGTGACAACAATCCGCTGTCATCTTCGGTATGTTTCTCTCCTTTTACCTGTCGCTCTGTAAACAACAACATGCTGTCTGAAATGTTCTCTGCCCCCACTTTGGCGACGAGAGGATGTGCCATGGTTTACATCCCAGCAGACGATGAAGTGAACTGACTCACCGACAAGAGGATACAGGTTAGCTGCACAACAAGCAGCACAAAGTTCACTAGTTGTCTGAGCAGATAAGCAGCTTGCGATTTAAACAAAAAACAAAAAAACAAAGCATGCCCTGTCTCTGTGCAGTGTTTCTACTGCACTGCCGCCGTTTTACTGCGTTGGTATTGAAATTTGTTACCGAAATTGAAAGGACATTTTTCAATACCCTGCCGTGTCGATGCAGTTCGGTCAGTGCCATATATGTATCAAAGTTCAGTCCCCAGCCCTACCCTCTGCTCAGCCCTTAAATCAGATAATGTTGTTTATCCTCAATTAATATAATCAGCTTGATGAAAACTGCAGGGACATTGCTGATCTGTAGAATTGGAACTATTCACTACAGTCTTTTATACGTATATACATAATACAAAGGAAGAGGTTTGTGTTGAGTAGTGAAAATGAGCATGAAAAACACTTGGGGCTAGTTCAGATGGGAATGCATTGTTGGATCTGTGGCATTGATCGTAGGGTGGCTCACATTACATCTGTTGGCGTTGGCTACTTTGTATGTGTGTGTTTTCAGTCACATACTGCAAGTATGAAAAAAATTAAACTGTTGGGCTTAAATGCATTGTTTGATTTTAAAAACCATAGTGATGTGTGATAAAAAATTCTGTTAAAAGTTCCATGAACTGATTGTGGGGAGGTCCAGTTACACTGGGTCACCATGCATGCAATTAAAAAGAAATGAGAAAATAAAATCAATGCAGATCACTTACACTGTGGTGACAAAGGACTCAACAGGGGACAACACAGACCTAAATCTTAATTAGCAAGAATATTGATGCTGCAGCACAAAGGGCAATCCACTATGGAAGCTCAATGTGCATAGATGAAAGTACGAAACATGTACGTAAACAGGAAAGAAATTGTGTAGGTTAAAGAGGATTCATTTCCAGCTGTATTTTCTTATTTAGTTTACTGAAGAAAATATAGTCATAGTTACTTTTTGTTAGTGGTTAACTATTTTAGTTGCGAACTGTAGCAGCTGTTAGGTGACGCAGGACGGATTGGGAGCTTGGTGTTTAACATTACATCTCTAGTACAGTAGCTTCAATCTGCAGGGCTGAATTGTGTGATTACTTATTTGTACATTTATATAATTATTTGACACTTCCTGCCTCATTTAATATCAACATTTGACATTATTACTTTATATACATTACAGAAAGTAAGGAAAAGTATAATGGGTTTAAAATATAATCTGAAGCATTGTATTCAGTCTGCTTCAAGTTGTAAACACAATTGTGACTAAAAGTTTAGAGGTACTTTTTTCCCCACTCACCCTCAAGTGCTGGACTTGTCATAGGAAAAATCCAGAGTTAGAACCTGTCTGAGCTATCAGGGCTTGCGTGATCCATCACAACCTGGAGGAATTTGCTGGTTGAGACATGAATCCTTTTGTGGCAGTTTAGGTTTTAGGTGTTAGCTCAGTATTCTGTTGTGTCTTATCAGCAGGGTAGTTACCAAGGGGATAGTGTGTCTGATTGGGTAGAATCACCCAAACTGAGGTTCTTCTATCTTTTGACTAATAAAGCATGTTTACAATGAGGGAGCTCGTAAAATAAAACGTTTTTATGAGCGGTGAGTTGAATTAATCAGGTCTTTTAAATTTTTACAATTCTGTAATTATTTTAATTCTGTCTGTGCCAAAAAATAGTTTCACACAGACTGTAGCAAGTTGCAATGAAGGGGTTAGAAAATAATGAATCAATCCATCAATTTGTATTTATTTGTACAGCACATTTTACACATAAACTGCAATGAAAGGACTTTCAATATGAATTATGTGTATTTTTTTGGGATGGCTATTTAAATACTCCCTAATGACTATGTGTAGGAGATACCCTTGCACCAGGGTTTACCCTATAGGGTCCATTCAACCATTCTTGGTACAGGTCCAAAGAAAAATACAGTGGCCCACTGTTCTGCTGTCTACAAGTGTGGCAGCTGCCAACAGGTATAGACCCTTTTCATTTGCAATGTTATTTGAACTGGTTCTAATCGACCATAACCTGACCCTTAAGTCAACATTAAGCCTGATGCTTGCTTAGACACACACAGAAGCCCTACGTGCAATGCCACAGGATCAATAGTGAGACATGCATGATTTGTTCACAATATTTTGTATGTTATTCAGACATTTACAGTTCAGCTTCAGTGCAAGAATAGAAATAATTGATGAATAAAGGCTATTTATGGTCTGTATATTGGCTAAAACATCATTTGTGTATCACAGCAAACTGAGGCCCCAGTCTAATGACATGGTAAAGAATAAAGAACAAGAATGAAAAATTAGAGACTTAAAATGACAGTGGAGCCGGATGTGTTTATTAGGGCTGGCTATCAACACCGGCTTCCCAAAAATCTACCCTGGGAACTTAAAAATGAGCAAGAGTTAATTACTTGAACATAAAATTGTGCACATTATAGGCTAAAAACACATTAACTGGTTATAAAACTGTGGACCATGGATTTATTTTTCTTTGGCAAATGCAAAACAACTGAAATGTGAAATATCTATATGTTTTCAGGCCTGCATGTGCAAAACAGTTGAACAAGAATAATAAAAGGCCAGCACCACTCGCAAAAAATCCATTGTTTTATCCAGTCCAAGTGTTAATCTATCTATCCTGCTTTCTGTAGACTTATTGTATGACCTAGGAGCCAGAGAGAAATCAGTTCACTTGATATAGGTCAAAGCTATCAATGCTACACATGAGCCTGAATCAATGCTTGAAAAAAGACAAGCTACTCTATCTGTATATGGTGGTCTAGTTGGTTGGAAAAATGTACTCATACACATTATCATTCATCCACATGTAAGCAATGATAGATTCTACTGTTTGATGACAACACAATGAATAGAATATAATATAAATATATAAAATATATAACAGCAGTCAGAATAGGTTAAAGTAAAGAGGGCTTAAGAGCGTTTAAGAAGGCTTCCTTTCATGTGTTTAAAGGTGCAAACTGTGATGCAGGTTACCATGAGAATAAATATAGCATTCATACTGCGAGCTTAACGCAAACAGCACAATTCACTTACGGCTTTGTCTTCTTCATTCACTCACTGTCTTGTCTGTGAGCATTATATGCCTGTAGTAAATGCATTGTGTCTGTAGGATTAGACCACCCAGACTGTTCTGTGTGTATCGTTGGTTATTAAGAAGACATTTTAAAAATTAAATACAGCACTATATATGCATTTTTTGTTTCCTAGATATGGAAAACTGTCTTAAACTGTCAGAAAAGGCAGTACACCATTTGGTAGACAGCCATTTGGTGCTGAAATTTGGAAACTGTTGTTGCTCATACAGAGATGGGGATAGGGCACTATGTCACTTTTTGCAACAAACACTAGAATGAGACAGCTGCAAGGAAAAGCAGCATAGAAGAGGAGACTTAGCAATGTGAAGTTTATTTACCATAGAGAAGGTGAAAGTAAACAAAATCAATATTAGGCTCAAAGATTCAGGCATAGACCTTAAGAATTCCTTAATTAATTTTTTTGAGTGAAGTAAAGTGTGAAGTAAGTAAGAAATGAAGTGAATATCAGTAACAATTACAAGGCAACTGTGTTTTTGTTTAATCAATAGATTTCTCTACACTCCACTACATATTAAATATGTATGTGGAATGATCCCACTGTGTCTGTGTGACATGTGATAATAACTTGGAGATTTTATGGCCTGAGAGCATAAAAATTTGATTATCTTTTAAGTTCTCTTGAGGTCAGACATTCTAGCGGGAATGATTTATTATTTCGTATAATTCGGCATTTGCAGACCATGAAATAATTTTGGCTCTTCCCTTAGAAGGAATGGAAGGTTATTGTAATAGCAAAACATGTGAGAACTTGCATCATGACATTCAGAAAATATTCAAATATCTTTGATATATATATTGAAGTGCACTGGAAATTCAAAGGAAGAATATACCAGCCGGCTGCACTACTACTTGTAGCAGCATGGCATGGCAGTGGAATGTATAAGAACCAAAAGTGAGTTTGACTTAAGTAAATTTTGTTTTCCTCTCTATGCCTGGGGGCATATTCAGCCCAGTCTGCTACTGTATCCGAGTTGATAACCACATTTTGGTCAGTACCTATGCAGAGTACCTCATGCCTTGCAGCTTGTCAGAGATAAAATAGACTTTTATGTCTATACTGCCGAGGAAATACTGCAAGCAGAAGCAGAGGTTCAATCTGCCACTGATATTGTACTGCCCAGCTAATGGCCAACCAGTCTGAGTAGCAAGCAGCCAGCTGGCTAAAGACCAGCCCATCGGGCTGGCGGCTTGCCTGGATGGCTAAAAACTAGCTTGCAAGCAATGGAACGACTGCTAGCCTGTCTCTACAACAAAAAGAGGTTAAACATTTTAAATAGTTTCATTTTAACTGATATTGATTGATAATGTGTGCATTGTGAATCTTTGTAAGTCTGGCTGTGCCTAAGGGTCAAAATAAATGGAAAAGTAATAAAAAAAGCAAGTATATTATAATTATTTCAAGTGCCCAGGCAGTGCTGTATGAATTGTGTTATACAGCTTATTTAAAATTGAATACATGTTAATTTCTTGTTGAGATACATCATCATCCATTTAGCCATGTGTAAAATTGTATTCAAGATACCAAATTAAATATTCATATTAAATATTTATATTTAGTATTCTTAATATCGCTTCATATAAATTAGTACCTTAAGTTGTGTTGTTGTGTTAATATTTTTGCATACTTCTGCTTGCCATAATAGTACACTATACTTATCTATACACTAAATAAGTATCATTTGTCCCCAAACTAAGAGGAAAATAACTTATTTAAATTTAAATGTACTGTAAGTATTACCAAAAGTATGAAAACATTAAACTCTAAATAAAAAGGAACCCTTTACTATGATTTCAAGTGCTCAGGAAATATTGAATGAATTGCAAATGAGCACACATGAAACTGTATACAGGTTTATTACATCCATTTATATCAGTAATCTGTAAAATTAAGTCAAAACCTCACCACTAACCTTTGGAGCATTTTTGGAAATGAGAACTCAACTCACCAAATCTTCTATAATAATAAGTCCAATATATTATTTTTGAGAGATTTGAGATAACAAAAAATGGCATGCTTTACAGTTATTTTAATGCCTACTCATACTATATCAAGACTCATTATCTCTGAGCCCGGACTTGCAAGACAAAAATGTTTCCAGTCTATCAATTCTAGTATGAACATTACAATAGCACAATGGCAAAAATTACACCAACTACATATATTTTAATGGAAACAAGTCCAGTTGCAAGTAATTTTTAAAATCATCTGTATGTGTCAAATAGTACATGATGAGCTGGTGTCTGTTTTAAGCATTGTGGTGTTTTTATACATCAGTGGTCCTGGTTTTGATGTTTCGGTTTGGTCACGTTAAAATCAGGACCAGACCCGATCACTGTAGCTTTTCAGCAAAAGCTACAGTAAGTATTAATAAAAATAATTTAATTTTCATTTTAAATGTCAAAAAGAATAAACATTTATAGAAGATTGAAAAGTAATATCCAACTCTTAAATTGGTATTATAAAGATTCTGGATTGAGGGTCACACAGGCTTGTGTCATGATGGACAAAAACACTTTGAGTAAAGGCAAAGAAAGAGACAAAATACAATCATAAATAGTTGTGTGCTCACGCAAAAATATTGTGCTGTATTCAACTCAATAACTAACAAGGTTTAACTTTGGTTTTAGTAATTAGACCCCACTCTGAGGAAGTGTCTTGGCTGTGTTTACAAGACGCATCAACACAGGTGACAGGCAGTAACTTAAAGTGACATTTTCAGCAGTTATTCATCATTAATCTGTAGGAGCATTTGTGTGCTCAGAGCAACAAACCGGGTATCTAAGGTAACATTATTTTACAGTGTCCTAGTTACCTGGTATTTAGGAAACTATATGTTAATAAAATGTAGGTATTAGTAAAGTACCCATAATTACAGGATGGTAAATACCTTAGATAAGTTATTATCTAGTACATACATGAAACCTACAAGGACACCAGATGGTAATACAACTCGTGGTAGGTTTTCAAGTACTTAGTCGGTAATAACTTAGTACTTACTATCCTTTTCTTTTGGGTACTTTACTAAAAAACAACACATTCTCATATTAATTGTAGAAATGACACAAATAAAAAAACACAGCATTTTAAATAATAAAATATTATTTTGATGTAATGAGATTCATTTGAATGTGCACAGTGTCACAACTCATAAAGGAGAACACATGGCTCTCTCAGGCAGTAAAAAAATATTGTATCACAATGACAGAGAGGCTTATGTTGAAACATTAATGAAGGTGCCAAACACTAGAGAAAACTAAACAAGCCTTCAGTCAACACGTCCCCATATAAGCAATCCCTGTGAGACAGTCACTGGCAACATTATTTCAACAAGTTTAAAACCAGGCCTGTCTAATGAGACAAATTGCTTCAAGTTTACTGTGAGTAATGAAAACATTCTCACATTTTTTTCATTATTTTTCTCTCTCTCTTTCTGTCATACACACAATTTTCCAGTTTCATGTTTTAGATTGATGCAGGTTAACTTCTTTTTTATCTTCTGCTTTATGCTCTTTGTTGACTGTTGTTATTGTATTGTAAGTCAGTTGTATTTGCATCTTTATGTCCTGAATTCTCTTCAAGGTGTGCCCCTTTTTTATCATCAAGATGGCAGGATTGCATATAAAGTCAGTGCAAAGATGGAAGAGGATATAAACATATATTTGCATAAACAGAGGCTGCAAAAGAACTTCAGGAGTGGAATTTAAATAGAATTGATTTGTATAGACTAGAATAAAGCAAGGGGAAATTTGCTTCATATTAACTCTGATCATACCTTTAGTTCCACCTGCATAGTTGCACAGTGACTACTCTCCACCTGCCACGATGACTCAAGTGTTGCCACTTGGCAGCTGTTACTCATGTATATTTATTTTCCTTCTAAACTGGTACAGCATTTCCCAAGATTGATTGCAACAATGATGGGATTGCTAAAGTAATTAGTGAATGCCCCTACTTTTTCAGTTGTCCTAAATTTAAAATGTTTTTTTAGCAGCATAAAATAGTCCACCTGTTATTTGTTTCTGATGAGTATGAAGCCTTCCTAATGGAAGGGAATTCAATCTCAAAATATGACAGGAATGGTTGCTGGACCTTACAACATTTCTGAGCGGAGCCTTTGGCCATGTATTTAAGCTGTTCAGATTTAAGATTAGACATTACCTCCTTCACCCAGCACTTGTGAGATGGTGCCATAACTTTCTTCCAATTCAGGAGTACCAGTCGTCTAGCAAGTAATGTAACGGATGCTATAGCCTCTGCCTGGTGAGTTGTTATTGGCCTTTCCCTGTGGGACTACACTAAGCAATGCAGTCAGTGGGTTAGGATCAATAACTGTATTACACATATATGAAAAAATATTAAATATGCCTGTCCAAAAAGGGGCCAGTATGGGGAATAACCAAAAAGTGCAGTTGAGGCTAGCTGGGTCTCGGCTGCACCTGAAACTCTTACGACTGACTGTGGAAGGCAGGGACATTTCAGGGAAACCATTTTCATGGATGTATCAGTTACGACTTCATAAATAATTTCTATTAAAATGACAAGTCTCAAAGTCTCAAATGTAATTGTTCAGATTCCTGTAAGGAAACTTCTTCTGGAGAGAAAATAGTAACTGACTTAATACTTTTAAATTAAAGAATGATGACACTGCTATGAAATGGTAATGAACCATCCCCTCCTACAAAGAGAGACAGGAACTGTTGCGACCAAGATAAGACATTAATGGGGCATTGAAGGTAAGCGCCAATGGGCATGACCCCTAGAAGCCATATCCAGTCATCGCTCATGTTCATAAATCACAAGAATGCATGATCAGTAGTAGTAGTAGTGACATAAACAGTGCATGTTCTAGTGTCTTTTGGGAGGAATACTGCTGTGTGTGCACATACAGACAACTTCACCATCACTTCTCCAGAAGTGATGAGACCACAGATACAGTGAAAAGACAGTGGGATGGATAGCTGGTAGGCTGGCTAGATAGACAGACAGATCCATCAAGAATGTGATAATGCTGCAGTGCTTGGGGTTTTCTATTAGCTTTGCTGGCAGGACACTACTGAGGTCAGAACTCTCACCAGCCCGGTGGTGCATGTAATTATTGACACCTCAGTTTTACTTACTCTTTGTGTCCTTGTACGTGAAGATAGATAAAAATAATCTTACACAGTTACCCATTGTAATTACAGATGAGTATAATTAAAAATCACTTAAATTAATTACAGATCAATCCTAGCAATAGGTGATACAGTGTAACATTATTAATGACTACTTTCTGTGATTACCCTCTGCCTAAAAGAATGTTTTAAACTATTCCATCTTATAAATAGTAGCAGCTGTGTAGAAGTAAACCACGATTAAGAGTCAGAGTAGTAATGTTCTGGCCATTTAGTGTTGCAAGATACAGCAAAATAC
>NW_023339663.1:11079552-11083360 GCF_004916995.1 Morone saxatilis | reverse complement strand
GTGCTTGGCACATCAATAATGTTGGTTTTGGTCTTGCAGAAAGATTCTTTTATTGTTTCCTCTTAGCCAAAACAGACTCTACTGACATGCTTTTAGATATAATTTTGGCAGAACAATAAATCCCCCACCCCCAACACACAAATTTAAAATTCACAGCAACACTAGAAAGTTGCACATTAACTTAGTACTTCTGAGCACATAATGATTTATCTGTCATAATTTTGGCCTTGAAATGAGATGTTTTGTCCAAAAGAAGTAAACCAGACAAAACAATGGGCCTCATTCAAAGAAATTTTTTGTATTCTTATCCTAAATTTCTGAGTGTTCCAAGTTTGATTTACTAAACTCTGTTAACTGGGCACATTTATTTTAAATAGCTAATTTCAGCCCGATGAAGGGGAGGTGTGTATTTGACATTTTATCATTAGCATAATGGACCCCACTAAAATTGCTTCATGTGTGGACACTAATGTTACCAAAATAGTAAAAAAAAAAAGAAGAATATCACACTGCAGAACTTTAAGTCCTGCTGTATGAAATCAGCAGACATAAACAGTGACAAAAAATTAGCATGTAGCATATATAGTGTACCTGAATCTATTAAAAAAATATGAATAGTGGCATTGATATGTAATTAGAGCACGACTGTACTGTGACAGGAGAGGTAGTGGTTAGATGCTAAAAACATCTTTCTAAAGCAAAACGGCCAATGACTAATGACATACGGTCAACAGGATGTGACGGTCACAAAGATATCAGATGAGAGAATATGGGGTCAGCCCTATGTTCCCACAGCCCTATGTTCCCACATTTAAAATGTTTTTTTTTTCACTGAAAATTAGGCCCTATGTTCCCACAGCCCTATGTTCCCACATTTCTAAGATTTTTCTTAAAATTAGGCCCTATGTTCCCACAGCCCTATGTGGTTAGGGTAAGGGTTAGGGGGAGAAGGGGGGATAAAATCTAATACAAATTTATGAAAAAGGAAATGTGGGAACAAAGGGCCTAATTTTGGAAAAAATCTTAGAAATGTGGGAACATAGGGCTGTGGGAACATAGGCACGCTCCCGAGAATATTATAGCTTGCAGTAAGTGATTTTTTTTCCACTATTGTGGGGAGGATGATACTGGACAGTGACCCTGTCTCAGGATCTTTATTTGTGAATAAAGTCCCTGTCGCAGCTGTTGGAGTAAGAGAATTTTCCATTACAGATCTGTAGAAGCTGCTGTGCCAAAATGTGCCATTATAAATGATACAATCTAAAAAAAACTCTCAGTAAACATAATATTACATTTTTAATAGGTTTGTTTTAGTTAAATATACTAGATTTTAGTTTATTTCAACATACAATTCCAAATTCATTCAGACTACGGCATTATAATTTCCTAAGTCAAACAAGTTTTATCCCCTGGAAAGAAAGGCAAAGGCTATGTAAACTATGAAGTCTGGACCACCCACACATTTTGTTCATACGTTCGAGAAAATTTGTGAATCACTTGTACGAGCTCCCTACAAAACATATCTGTTCATATGAGGCTGGCATTTGTCCTGTGTGTTTTCCTCTGTCTCTACATGCCTGAAACATGAACTACAGTATAACAAACCTGTACATCACAACTTTGTCCATTGTTTTCATTACCTTAAAATTAGCCGTTTTTGGTTTTGGTTTTGAACACAATACACAGTAAACAAAGAAAAATTAAATGAAAAGTTTTAAAAAGTTTAAAAAAAACGCAAAAAGATAAATAAAAAATATAATATATAATATATAAATTAGACAAAAAACCTAGACAATTGTAGAAGCATAAAGTCCATATGAAAGTCCCTGCTTGTAGCAGTATATTGTTATATAGATATGTAAATATATGATATTGGGGGACAATAACAACTACAATAATAATAACAATAACAATAACAAAAAACATCTGTATGGTACAAAGGTCGCATGCAAGTTCTATGCACTTGAGTAAAAAGAGGGGGAAATAAAGGTTAAAGATTAGAATCAAGTGAAGGAGTATCACCTCCAATATAAAACTCGGCATCAAACTGCTGGGAAAGATAGGTTCTCCACATACTCAATAAAGGGAAGCCAGGTTCTGTTTAATTTAATTTAATCTTTTAAGTAATCTGTTCAGAGTGGATCTTAGCTTCTCTATTCAGAGACACATCATGACTTCCTTGATCCATAGTATAAAGGAGGGGGGACTGGTAGCCTTCAATCCATTTAAGATTAATGACCATGCTAACAGTGAGATGAATGCTATAACATTTGACTGATATAAGTGATACAATGTTCTGTTGATGGATTGGCTATTTATGGATTGGGATCTTTTGTTTTGTTACAGATGTATGAGAACACTTAAAATAAAGAGGTCCAGAAATGATGTAATGAGTTACATGCCCAGGGGCCTCGTGTATAAAAGACTGCACTGCTTTTATAGATGGCGTACTCACAAAACTTGAAAAGTACATACGCAAAGAAATATCATGTATAAAACCAGGCATACGCCAGGTCCTGCATACCTATACTTTAAACATCCCAATCAATGTGAAATTGCCTTGCCTCCTACCATAAATTATTATGCAAATGACTATATATACGCCCCTGCTGTCATCTTCTTTCCAAATCATAATGGCCAAATCTTCTGCAAAACAAGCAAAAAAGAAAAATTACTGAATGTGAGATCACTGAGGTGGATGCCAGAAAAAATATTTTATTTGGTGGTTTGTCCTCTAGAAGAAGCAACAAGTGTAAATCCACAGAGTGGCAGAAAGTAACGAGTGGCCATTGCAGTTCAGTGAACTGTACAATGCCAGAATAAAGTAAAATGGTCTGATATCAAGGTAGATGTCAAAAGACAAGTGTCTGCACGTTGGCAGAGTTTTGCTGCCACAGATGTGGCCTCAGGAAAGCCAGAACTGACGGCACATGAAGGAAGGGTCACTGCAATTAGAGGCCCTCATCTCTGGCATCCTGCCAGCAAGTGAGAGCAACTTTAGACATTGTGTCAGGCCTTAAGCACTCCTCTAAAGTGATAAAGTCATATAATGTTTGATGGCAAAACTTCGAGCATGGAAATATATATGGTATCAAATGAGATGAGATGAATTAGTTATTCACAAAAAGATCTTTAAAGAATATTACACAATTTTTAAACCATAAGATGTTATAGGGGCGAACCTGAGTGCTTGTTTTATAGCCACAATACTGTCTACATTAGGTTCAAAGGCAAGGGTGAGCAAATCAAGGATATGGGTGAGACTGGTAAACTTGAATGTAGTTCCATGGTAGGTCTTTGTTTAGTTTTTTTAAGGTTACTGAGATTATAGCCTGAGTTAAGAGGTTGCAGCAATGCTCCTTTTGTATGTAGAATAAACTGCATAGTACCGTTTTTATCTACAGAGGGAGGGCGTCATCTTCCACGGAGGCCGCCATGTTGAACTGCCATGTTTCTACAGTAGCCCAGAGTGGATAAACCAAACACTGGCTCTAGATAGGGCCAATAAGTTTTTTGAAAGTTTTGCGGCTATCATAGTTTCTCCTACGCGTTTGGAAGGCTGAGCTGTATTCAAATGACTGCAATCTGCAACTTCTCCGCTAGATGTCACTTGTTGCATCTACGCTGAATACAAACGTTTTGTAGTATGGACTACAGTGTACCATATGAGCATTCTCTCATCTGTGTGTAAAAGTAAATAAAGCAGATAAATGCACTTGAAACATTAAAGTCATTGCTTAAAAACATGTTCTCTGGACATGTTTAGTCTTGCTGTAGGAGGGGAGAAAGTCAATTCAATTCAATTCAA
>NW_023339663.1:11069916-11079452 GCF_004916995.1 Morone saxatilis | reverse complement strand
GAGCAAGCACTTGGCGATGGGGGCAAGGAAAAACTGCCTTTTAACAGGCAGAAACCTAGGACAGACCCTTCGGCTCTAGGTGGGTGGTCATCTGCCTTGACCAGTTGGGGGAGAGAGAGAGAGAGAGAAAGACAACAGTAGCAGTAGGTATGTATAAGCAATTTACCATTGCAGCAGGGTTTGGAGCTGTGGGTCTGGCAGTCATCAGAGCTACTGCATCTTTTAAAACGCCTCATTGTTAATCTTTGATGACAGCCACAATCCATCTGTCAAATATGCAGTGTTATTTGGGAGGTGAGGTTTGTTGTCTGTCTACAGACAGACTAATGAGGTCAGAGGTTTCTCTAATGTATCAACAAATTAAGAGCATGCCTTTGCTGACCCTTTTGCCAAATATACCACACCAAAAGGTTAGTTTGACAGTGAGGTTAGGAGGATGTAAGGTCATTATAGCATGTTTGGCATAGTCAAATGGCAATAACAGGAAGCAAACAGTGGATTGGCATCTTCCTTGTTTTCTGTGGTGTCAGAAGCTACTGCACAAGACTGAGGAAAAGGTTAGTATATGATCAATATTCCTCCATCAGCCTAATTTATCATTATTCTCTGTGTATTTCGTGTTGCTACAAAAATCAATACATTTATACACAGGAAACATGAGGAGTGTAAGTACTGGGTATCTTATCTTTATGTAAAATAAAGATGGACAAGATAAAGGCATGTATCAGGTTAGATTTTCTGCAAAAATCAATGCTGTGCTTGAAATCTTTGTCCTTAAAGGGACATTGCTGCCAGAAATGAGGATACCCAGACAGAACTGGTAGTTTATGTTGTCCAAATAAATGTGTTGTTGAATGTGGGATATTTTTAAGAGTGGTCTCTCAAGACCAACCCAGTCTGAGCACTAGTGTGTTCACCAGGCTGTCGCATACAGAAAGCTGTTCATACCTAATACATAAACTGAACAGATATTTTCTGACCTGTTGCAGTACAATTGAATAGAGCTGTATTGTTAACTCACTGTAAAATCCCATTTAAAAGGTTTTTTTTTTTTAAATTACATCATAATTGTTCCTCTTCATAGAACAGGAGTCTCCTGGATACTAGTTCAACATTTTGTTTTTGAGAAAAGGTTTCTTCACAGTTTGGTATGTTGCATACCTCTAATACTTCCTAAGCCTCAGTTGCCGTTACTATGGTGAAGAAGCCAGTTGAGAGGTGTCAATCAGAGCTGTAGCAAAGACAGAATGCCTCTTTGTTGGAATTGGGAACAAAACATTGCATGGTAGTAAAGTAAAGTAATTAAAAAATGCTAAATGTATTTTTAAATTTCAGCTTTAGCTAATGCTCGTCATTGGTGGCACATTCAACTGAATTTTAAGATGGCTGGTTGGATGTTTCTTTCTTGACTTTTTATCAAATAACATAACATTTCTAACTCAGTTGTAATCTTTTAACCATGTCTCCTAAGAAGTCAATGTCAATATACATAATATGTATTTGAACCAGCAAATATGTTTTGAAAAAAACAAAATGTGGTGCAAATTACTTTTTTTGATTTCAACATAATAAAGAAATGGTTCTGCACGGTGGCAAATATTCACACTCACTGTATCTGCAAAACATTCACTGTTAACATTTAATTGGTTTTCCCTATCCACTTGTGGCAACTAATTCAAATACAAATATTTTATGGTTATTCTAAAGGAACTAAAAACACTTGGTCATAGTCAGGGCAAGATCAGCATCTTTGGTAACATGATACACGACATATTAACTTTTTCAATATTTAATCAAAGCCATAGTCTTTCCCTAAACCTAATCAGTGTTTTTGTATCCTAAACCATAACACAGGTTCTGAATCTCATTCACGGTTGTTAAAGCAGTTTAAAAAAAAAAAAAAAAACGTGTGCGTGATGAACAACCTTGTCTGACAAGCCTCAATTTCTTTCTATCGAGTATATATGTTTTTTACTGCATTATAATAATAATTATTATGACAACAATGTTATAATATAAATAATAAAAAAATTCATGACACATTATTTATTGATAGATTGTCTATAAAGGCTGTAGCCATGTGTAGTAGGAGTGCCAAATGATACAATGGCTGCTGTGGCGTTGCTGGAAGATATTGCTATTGTAGAATTTAGGCGAGAATGAGTATTTAGAGACCTTTTGAAATCAGACCACTTTTTATTAATCTCCTCTAGGGTCTGAGGCTTGGCACTAACGGCGTTCACTGCCTCCGTTACCTTCTGCCATTCATCTTGCTTCATTCTATTGTTCATGCCAGAGCTTAGGGACCAAAATAACACGTTTTCTTTTGTCAGTTTGAGCCACCATAATCTCCAGTTTACATTCTGTTAAATTGCTTAAGCCATTTCTCCTCAAAATGTATCATTCACATGCAAATCAGGCAATTGAGGGTGTATTTCAAGCTATTAATACTAAATTGTAGGAATGGTCAGAAGGCTTGTGCAACTGCGAGACTGAGAGAAAAACACATACAGACGTACGTTTTTATAAATCTGACGAAAGAGATCTTTCCTGTTTTGTGTGTAGACAGATTTCTCCACCTAAATATAAACATAATTTTGTCCATCTGGCCCCTGCACTTTGTGCAATGTGCGTTGAGAACACTTGAAAAACTTTGTCGGTAAAAATATCACATGCAGCAATTTAATCCAAAACATATTAGGAAACTGTATACAATAAGTTTAAGTTTTTATAATTTTAAGTAGACAGGGTTATGCCTCTTTTTCTTATGTTTAAATAAGGAGAGTTTCATGCCCATCCAACAAGCCTTGGAGGTGCTTCAGCTGTCATTGTCAATGAATAACTTATGCTTATAAAAAATCGGGACATTTACAATCACTCCTCCAAATTTACATTACATGTGAGAGATTAATTTAGTATTGCTATAATATACATTTTTAAATATTATGTCAAACTTCTCATCTTCTGTGTTCACCGGTGTAGCCAACAGAATACATTGCGAGTGTTGTAGTAAATGTTGACTTCATTTTACATCTTATCTGTCCTGGCAATTGTTGGAAATGTGTTTGAGCTACAAAAAAATCTCTCACAGATGGAACAATGATGTACAACACAGCTTCACACTGTAAAATCTAATATTTGTGTTGTTTGTTTTCTCCACTTCCCCTTTTAGCACACAGACTGTTCACCTCATTAAAATAACCATGATTAATAGATCAGAGATTGCTCTGGAAAATGTGCAATCCCATGGAAGACAGACAGTCTCACGTGTAATAGGAAGTATTACGTATGTCATCCTTATTAAGAAAAATGAATATATTTAACTACTTAGTAATTCCCAGAAAGCCTGAGGCAAAATGCATCAGTTATCAAGGTTATTGAGAGCTAGATCCTTATGAGAAGACCTGTTTGATTGGTGAAGCCTTAACTGTTTTGAAGGATTTTGCAATAATTAACAACTAAATGCTTGCCTTGGAAAACATACTACTCGCACACCTAAGCATTTAAGTATCTTTATTTGAAATAATGATTGTTCAGTTTATAAATAATTTTCATCTCTCTGCTACTGCTCTTTTTAAATTGTGGGTAGATGAGTCACAACCCTTTTAATGTTTTTACATTTATTTTTATATTTGTAATTGCAGAAGATATTGTATTTCCCCAAAACATCTTTTATCATCTAATTTTAATATTGTTTTAATTTAATCTGCTACATCTATTTAATTATTTAATTATATTTACATTTTCTGTCAAGCACCTTTTTGTTTTTTTTTTCTTTTTAACTTCTTTTTATTTCCCTTTGCACCTTTTGTTTTTAAATGTGCTCTAAATAAATTTCACTCGGCTTGACTTGACTCTTATTGCTGTAAAGCTGTAGATTTGCCATCTGCAGTGACATATTTATTGACATTGTGTAGATGTTCAAAGATGGCTAACCTACATACTGTATGTAGTATTATGCATTCTTGTGAGCACATAAGCACGTAAGATAATTAGACACAGCAGCTTGTAAAGTGCCCAAACTCTATGGAAACAGTTCATCAGCTCCATCCTTTATACTTCTGATGGCTGCTGACCAAAGGGCAGGCAATGATACATTGTCACACCCTCACCCCTCCACATAGCCATTATGAGTGAGTATTCCTCTGAGCTCTTTCTCACACTTGCTCTCACATTCTCTCTCCCTTTCTCCCTCTCATCACACACACATGTACACACACAGATACAGATGCACGCCCCAACAAAGCTCGGCTCTCCATCATGTCTGCCACCATACCGGTCCCAGGTTTCTACTGCTGGCACAGTGTCCACCCCTAGAGTCCAGTCAGAAGCCCTCTTAGAATCAACAATGTCAACAGAATGCCACACGGAGCTTACACACTTTCAGAACGATTACTGCGGCAGGCAACACTGGATGTTACATCGCCCTAACTGGAGAGACTTGTCTTGCACTGTGGATAACGTGTGAATAGAGACGTATGTAGCATTTGCGTCTAAAGCTTCTGGTCAAATTAAGCATCCATATTGTTGTTTGTCAAGGTTAAATGTTATGAGTTTGGGCCAAAGATGTTTTTTTTTTTTTATAAATATGCAGTTGTCTGAAATATATAGAAACAAATAAAACATTTTTAACTGGAACACTTTATTTTAATTGTAACATCCAGTATTCACTCTTTCCCCTAGGACAGTATGAGTAAATACAAACATCTGTGATGTCACATGTGATGCATTGCAAAGCCTTAAATGTAATTAATTGTGTCGAATGACTGACAGCACTAAATGATTTCCTGTCTGTTAGGGTACATTTTATGGCGTGTTGTTGTTAATGCTACTCGAATATAAACTAATTTTAACAATTAACTTCAGAGAAAACATCATTTGATGTCCATGAAGTTTATGGAGTGGAGAAGCTGCAGGCAATTTTTTAGTCAAATAAATGTCATAGAATAAGTTTAAAAATTAGTTTTAATGAAGAAGTAATTTAGGCTTATCTTAAAAACCTGTAGCAGCAAGAAAACTTTTGAAGATGGATTAATAACTCATACCTTAGTTTATGTAATTATTCAAATTTTTCCTTACAAAGTGTTCTTAATTATTTAGAGGCAGGGGTTTTCAGAGAGATGAGCTAACTTATTTGATATAATGACCGCTTTCCATAACGCCAGTCACTTGCGACACTTTTATGAAATATTACATGAAACCTGAAAGAAAATCAGCAGAGGCAAAGCAAAGGCCATGTACTTGATGAGTGAGGCAATTGTTTAGACTGCCATCAAGTAACTAAATTGATCTTAAGAGACTACAGGCTATCAGAACTCAGCTAAGCAGATGACAGTGACTGATTGTTCGCATCCTAATTCGCTTCAGGGTAATTTATCAAAACAGTATGTTGCAGTAACTGGTGAAAACAAAAATCTTCTAGGTAGGAAAAAATTAAAAGAGAATTTTTTAGTCAGTCACAATCTGCTTAGGATGATAAAGAATAATCAACCTCATGTGCAGAGAAATGCAATTGCTGCCAGTTAAACAGTAGGTTAAAGTTTAAAGTTTACCAGGTAATGGTACCTCAAAGTCAGATATCCGCGAGTTCGTGTTGATTAAGTGACTCTCCTGAGGGTCATTTTAAAATATTGCTGCCCTCTTTCTGCCCTCCAATATATTCTACCCTCCAATATATTCTAATCCACAATCTGATAGAATACAAGGGCCAGCTATATTGGATAAATATAAACACAGTGCATACATTTATTTCATGTATTTCATTTTTTGGAGGGACATTGAAGCAAATCGTGTATTTTTCTTTGTAGGCATTTTATTCACGGAAAAGCAAACTGTAGAATTGAAGTTTATTAAAAATGAATTATGTAAAACTGTGATTTGAATCAGATCCAGATTTGGGCAAAACAACAAAAACAAAATAGAACTGATATGGTCCATGATCATTTTTTATAATAAATTCAAACATAAATCACACCTGAGTTTTTTTAGAGGATGTAACACTTATTTATAGTGAGGCATGAAGTCCTATCTTAAAAAAAAAAAAAAAAAGGTTCAACAACCTAAGTAAACAATTGTCCTCGTGCTCTGGACATTGAACCAACCTTGTATACCACTATACACAAACCCCCCTGACTTCTGCCATGGACATTCTTTCGCCAAACCTTTCCCCTAGTGTGCTGTTTATACCCTGCCCTGATCTTAAATTAGTTTGTATTCAGCCTTTTTCCTGTTGTTACTCTGCAGTGTGAAGGTTGCATTCTCCGCTGTTACCTTTCTGGGTCTCTGAAGTTTCAAATTCCTTCATATTATGTTTCGAATGCTGTAATCTCAAACCACAATCTATTAATGGGGTTCCCTATTACTATAAATATTTAGCATTCTCTGATATATAGGGCTGGCTCTCATTTCCTTGATTCAGTGCTAGTGCATTTACACAGTTCGTGCAATTTATGTCCGGGTGAGTTTTACATTAGCAGTGCAATTTTTACCAATGCACAGGGAGGCTGTGAAAGCATCTGGTATCTCTTTATTGCTCTGGTTCTGGTAACACTGATTCTGCTACTCATTCACGACCAGGGTCATGCTACAAATGAGTAAAGCTGTACCTTTTATGCACACATTTTGATTTTCCAAAGCAGCTTTCAACATCACAAGCCAGAAACGCAGCCAAGCCAACTTACATGTAACACACATAGAATGTGGAACCATATGTACTCACACTCGCACTCGGAGTATGAAGATGTATTCAAGAAATGTATGTGGAAGGATGTGTGTGGATTGAATGGATGTACTGTAACTCCAGTTTAAACACTGCAGTAGAGATACACTGGATCAGTCCTACATGTGCAAGCTCTAAATGAGCATAACCACAGATTGCCAGAAACAAAATACCAAAGGTGTTACTTTTGTCAAGAATCCACTTGCCTTTCATGACTTAGTAAGTAAACATGGCTGGAGTCAATGCTGCTTGTGTCAAGCTAAGGCAAGTCTGTCTGTTTCAGTGAGTTGAAAGTGTCTGGATGCTGCAACGAGCAGCAGAATTGGGTGTTGATTGTCAGTGGGGTTTGTTGTACAACCCTTTTACTTTTACAGGGAGTCATTTGAGTAAAAATCACAAATATTGCTGAAAGTAGCTTTATCTTTTAAAGAAATGTTTCTTGAAAGTTTTGTATTCAAGAACAAAATAGATCAAAATGCGTTGTCCAAACAAGCCAAAATTATGAGAGACATACTCAAAAGTAAGGGGCCACGAAACAAAATGGCTGAGCAGTGGCCCACTTTTCAAATGTCTGCCAGCCTTTCTGGGGGAGCTTCATCGGTTGTATAAATAATCAACGACGTTACCATTTCTGTAAATATTAACCAGGCAGTGTCATGAAAGATCAACCAACTCCGAGCTATCAGATTCTTCAATTACCTTAACATACTCCTCCACCATTATCTGAATATCTGCACCTTGAAAGCCTCTTTCTCCCAGACAGCTGCCTGAGCTGCATCTCTTACTCACTCAATCACTCTCACATTCACTCAGTCACTCACTCCCACACGCAAACGGCCTGTTTAAACCACTGCTTCCTAAGCATCTATTTGATTGGATGAGAATTGAGAATATACATGGTTGAGAAGAACAGTAAGGAAGGTCTACACTGGCAAGCGACAGATGAGATTTAGATATTAATATAACAAATGGATTAAAAAGTCTACATAAAATACTAGATAATACATTGTGTTTTGTTTCGTTTCATTAAAAGGAACAACATCAGCCAAATGAAGCTTTAAAGCTCGCCATTTACATTGGGAGTCATACAAAACTCATCAGAGCTCATATTATGCTATATGTAGCGTTGCAGTGTGCAGTCATTTAAAATCCATTACTCTGTTCACATTCTTTAACGCATTCTTTCTTTAACAGTTCCATGAATAAATCTCCTGAAAACTAATTGGAAGTCACACTCCATGTCTCTGGTAGAAGCCCTTTGGCTAAATGACAAGCAAAGGTGTGTCAGTGGTGGAGCACTTCAGCAGGGGACACAGTCTGTGGGTGGCAATGATGCATACACTGCTTTTATAATGGATCCACACTCTATGGATTGTTTTCCTGCTGTAACTAGACACTGTTTCATGTTGTGGATCTGCAAAAAAAATCCCTCTGAATGTGTATGAAACAATCTGTCATAGTCCTATGACAATGTGGTTTGTTGTTTGTCTTTTAAGGTCGGATGAGGCTGAATAATGAGAGAATCAGGTGTAGGGCTATTAAACAGAAGGGCTATTAACATCAACTGATAGTATTTAAACTTTAGCATCTGGCTGTTTTCTGTAATGAGCAGTAAGGTAAGGCAGTCATGTTTGTACGGCTGTCATTTCTTTTGTTTTTAGAATTTTTCTTGCAATTAAAAAAAATGTACAGGTTTGTTAATGTAATTAATTCTGTTTATCCACCTACACGGTTCCGTATTTGAGCACTTTCCTTGAACTTACAGCAGTGTAAGATTATTTTCTGCTTCAATGGGGTCCATCAGCTAAGTCATTATTTCCTATTAGCATCACAAGTTTTGATTGATTTCTTGAGCTGAAGTGAAAATGAAGCTTCATTACGTCAGGTTATGTACCAGGTTTTTATCATGGTAGTCAGTTTTATCAGATTTCCCTAAGACTTTAGACATTTTTTTCATTAGTGTGTTTTGTGTGTTTATAACATCTGTTATTCTCCTTTTTTGCTACTATTCTGATCTGTTGTCGAAGAGTGACAATTGATATGTTATAGCAACTAAAATAATTCCACACTTTCTGTGAAAAACTATAACAATACTATAGCATGTCAAGAAAACATACCACAAATTCAATTTGTTTTTGATTTCCATTCTTTAAACACATACAAGTCTATAACTCTTAAACAAAACTCCCCATGCACTGCCGACCACAGTCAGGTGCTGGTAGGTCGCAGGACCAACCTGGTAAGAAAATCACAATGAACCACAGCACACTGGAATGTCTTTACTGTGATTTATTTAAGAGCCAACAATGCGCTTTGCTCGCAGCTTCCTCAGGTTCGTTCAGCAATGAGCATGAGCACTCACAAAAATACACATTGCAAAAGACAAAGCAAGATACATTTAAAAAGAGTGCGATTAATCTAACAGAATCACAAACATGACAGAACATTACATACAAGAAGAAGAAAACTAATAAATGTACAGCTGAAATATCCTATAGGTACCACTAAATGGGAAGGCCAGGGGACCTAGTGTCTCATCTCTCCCTAAAGGTCCAAATTACCTTCAGAGAGAGATACAAGTTAACATATTAATGTCACAAAAACAGCTCAAATCCTGTGCTTCAAGTCCATAAGGTTCAATTTTGTACAGTTCATAAATCCAAAATGCCTCCTTTCATAAGAGCTGGTTAATCAAATTACCCCCCTCTTGGATCTTGAATTTATAAAGCACATTTAAACACAGTATAAACTGACCAAAGTGCTGTACAGTGGATGACTAAAAAAGGCAAATAATACAGAAAAACACATTGGACCAATA
>NW_023339663.1:11056402-11069816 GCF_004916995.1 Morone saxatilis | reverse complement strand
TAATAAAGGCATGGATAACTTTCTCAAGTACATTAGGCCACATGGGCGCTATAAGACATAAACAACATGAGTGGAGAGACAATTAATCTTTTGTCATATTTCTTTCAGGTCACATACAGGTCTATGTTTGTCCTAAATCATGACTGAAATGGCTTTGCCAGATGGTTTTCTTCTTGGCAAACTATGGAAATTACCTATAAACTGAGGTTAGAGAATAATGGAAATTAATTATGAACAGTAAAACTTTTTCCACAGTTTACTGGGAAGGTAAGCAACCACTATAGACAGGATGCGTGTGTTGCCATTTATCTTTGTATTACTGTGCTTCAGAACTAATCTAAGACTCTTACCTGTTGTGCCTAACAGAATAAAAAAAAACGTTGAAAATTGCCCTTCCATCAAAGGGCTTGCTATACTCATCAGCTGACATGCGTGCTATTTATAGAATACCAGTCAAGTGGATTTTTCTTTATAACACCATTAGTTCCATGTTCCAAGTTTGTTTCACTTATAAAGCCATTTGAGAAAGGTTGAAAGCAGTTTGCAAGCAGAAATATACATTGTCGTAATGAATCAGCTTCAACTAAGAATAGTGTAGAAACATTCCAACAAATTTCCCAATGATCAAATTGTTTTAATGAATAACTACTACTATATTGAGTAATCTACTTTATTGCATCTAATCATACAGTCAGCACATCAGGCTCAGAAACTATACTTTCAGCTAAGATACAAACTTGTCTTGTCTTCTCCCATTTTCCGCCCATAATTTCCCCTCGACCTCCATTAACCTGTTTTTGAAGAAGAGAGATAATAAAACACTACAAGTAAAAGTCTAAACTTGTAATTTTAGACGTTTATTTATAAGTCATTTTTAAGCATTGCATGTACTGTACAACTTTATGCTGCTGGTTCACTCCATTCATGATGGGAAGAGGAGTCACATCTGTCAAAGCAGAGTTTGCTCATTAGTAGGTAGACCAGCAGATAAAAGGTTTTCATTTAAATGTAAATCAGAAGGGTAACAAATCCATTATAGTCATTTGGAAAAGGACTGCTCTCTTTGCCTTCTGTGCCATATCTTTGACTCTCATTCCCAGTCAGGGTGTTTTTACTACTTCTCATTCTGGCCAAGGAGATACCAGTGTCTAAAAGCTTCAGTGACAACAAATTACAGCTGGACGCTGGACAATGCTTTGAAGACAGATTCATTTGAAATTCATATTTTAATAAGCATCTCAGTGGATGGAGCAGGCCTGTTATTAATCAGTTGTGGCCCAACAGCTCTGTTCCTTTAAAGTGTCAATCTATGTGGAATCCATTAGTCTGCCCTGCTGCACATCTTAATAACGTTTTCTTTCAATTGGGTTCAGCAAACGTCCTGTTTGGGGTATTTGCACTGTTTATAGTGACATCATTCCTTGGCTGTGTAGCTGATCTGTACAGCTGCAACCTCTAGTTATTTCTATTATTGATTGGCCATCATTTTTTTTTTTAATTTAATTAATTAATGGCCTGTTAAATGTCAGAAAAATAGTGAATAATTCCATGAAGAATTTAAAACTGGACTTTTAGTATTTTAGTAACTGCGTGATAATACTGTCTCCTTTTTCTTCCTAATGTGTATGCTGTATGACTTCTTGAGACTTCTCCCTGGACCACAACCAGTTATTGTGAAAAAAGCATAGGGACATATAATACCACACTATAATATTCTTATGAAGTCATTATCTGTTTGGAAACATAACAAGAACATATTGTCTTTCGAAAAACTGTGGCTGTGCTACTGTCACTGAGCTGCTCTGTGAAATTTTAAACAAAACATTTTTCTCTGAGGTTTTGGACAAATGTTCATCTGTCATAAATGTGCAATATGTACAACAGGCAGTTGAATTGTTTCATCTAGCTGTTAATACTTTTACACACAAAGCCATACATGCTTACATACACAGGCACACACACATATTGAAGTGGGCACATTTATCCATTAAAATTCCCAGACTAGCCCCTTTAGAAGAGCCCCCTAAAGGTAGATGGAGAGTGTGTTTTCCTTTGGTTGTGTTAATGGGGTTATTGATCATTCTGGCAACTGCAACATTTCTATAAACCAAATGAAGGCACTGCTCAAAGTGTGCTGTGTCAGAGCAGAAATGCATTTAGATTACTTCATTCCACAGAACCTCCTCAGAGATAGCTATCTCCTACATTCACGTTGCCTGTTAGGATGTTTGATATTTGAATGTCTAAGATGAAACGTTTCAAAGAAAAGCCTTTTCTTAAACTTGTGCTGCTATTTTCTTTTGGTTCCCCTTGGAGCTGTGCTGTATATCGCAGTGCTATTAAAAACAAAAGATTCTTAATAGGACACCTAATATGAAAATGGTATAATTATTCACTGAGGAGATGCTGTGGAATACAACTGTATAATAATACAAAAAAAAAAAAAATGCCCATGAGGATCATTAAGGTTTCATCTAGCTTGTAGCTTGAATGCACATGTTCATTAGTGTAACGATCTTTAATAAGTGCGGGCATTTAGAAAGGTCCATATGTCATATATGTGGGAAAGTAAGAAAGTGTGATATTGGTATTTTGCTGTTGTAATTTGACATTGCAGCATATTGTGTATGCTGTATCATACAGTAAGTTGTAGGGGGCTGTAAAGGACATAATTGCACCTTAAATCTGTCACATATTAGTGAAACCACATACACAACTAAAAAGTCAGGGAAATAATGCACACATTAAAATGAAATTAGTAAAGTCAGACAGATTGGCCCAGAAATATAAGGCCAATCAGTCCCATTTACTTTTACTTTTACTTTCATTCAAACTGGAGTGGTAATGTAGCAATTATAGCCATACAGAAACATCAGGCCACGAAGGGGAGTTTTTACAAATATTCATAATTTCTTAAAGATTTAACTAGGGCTGGGTATTGTTCAAACATTTTTTTTATATATATATCTTATCCAACAAAGGAGGTAATGACTGTGTGGTGGATGTTTATGGGACTGGGAAATAGTGGCAGAATGAGACCACTTACTGTCTCTGGGCTAGAGACCAACTACCCTGGGTCTGACAACAATCCACCATCAACTTTGGTGCCTTTCTCTCCTCCTTTTATCTGTCAGTAAACAACACCATGCCGCTTGAAAGACACTCTGTCCCCTCTTTGGAGAAGAAAGGATGCACCATGGTTTCCATCCCTGTGGATGAAAGACAGACTGACTGATGAGCAGATACAGGTTAGCTACACGGGCCAGCTAAAAAGTAGCACAAAGTTCATTAGTTGTCTTTGCAGTGCAGCAACTTGTGGTTTAAAAAAAAGAAAAGAAAAGAGAGCGCTCTCTCTGTATGTAAACAGTGTTTTTCCTGCACACCTTTACAACGTTACGACAGCCGGATGTGTGCTTATTGGTGCCCTGACAGTTTTACTCCGTTGGTATCAAAATTTGGTACCAAATAACAAGACATTTTCCGATACTTATTATCGAATTAGTATTGATACGTTTTGATCGGTGCCATAAAAGTACAAAAGGTACCCAGCCTCAGATTAAACAAATTCGGCCCCAGTATTAGAGAAAGCAGGCTATCTGAAGTTTGAAATTTGACCTTTTGGATATAGCTAGCATATTTATTAGAACAAATTAGCGCAATTTCTAAAAGGTTGGAACAAAGCTGCAAAGATGAGTGATCCGTCCGAGTCTGGTTAATTAAAATTGGATCAGGGTGTCTGGGATATCACCAGGGAATTCATAATGAATGACAGACAATCAGGCACAGAGATAGAGTTCAACAATAAACAACAAACCCTTCATCCTTCAAACACATTGAACTGATGTTCAGCTGCCAACTAGCAATATAAACAGAGTGAGTAGTGGCGTTAATGATACCTGCATCCTCCCATCTACAAAGGAACTGATCGTAATGTTCACATCTAGAAATGATTTGCCATAAGCAGACAAATCACCTTTCCTGTGAAGATATTATTTACCTGATGTTCGGCTATGTTACCATTTAGTGTTTTGTTCTGTATACATCCATATTTCAAAATAACTCAGCACATGAAATACCCTCCACTTGTCATACTTTAGGTTAATTATGCAGAGATTTGCTCTTTTACAGAGACATCTGCAAATAGGGCCTTAATGTAGGACAGTAGAGACTGAACTAACCTGTTAAAATCTGAATAGGGATGTCATCCCTAACAGCTAAAGTCTAAACTGAGCCAAATGTGTTTGTTTCATGATTGTACAGTGAGACACCAGTATCTTAAAGATCAATCCATTCAGCAGCAGGCTAAATCAATCCATTTAACAGTCAGCTAAAATCAATAATATCACGTCAGTGTTAGCAGGGCATCCATTAACAACCGTCCACCAGACAGACTCCAGCCACTTCAAAAACTAAAGCCACCGCAGCTGTGGGGTTCTCAGCTGAGCTCCTCTTGGTCACTGGTTGTTCATTAGCATCGACAGAGACCATGCTAACAAGAAGACTATGTAAAAATCTAACAGATAGAGAATAACATCTTACAAACACATTTTGAATCTCTCATGCACAGTATATTATACATATGTTTACTACCAGTAAAACAGTGAGTAATTTTACATATTAATTTATTAAATACTTGCAAACAAACAATGGTGTGTGTATGTATATGTATGTATGTATGTGTATGTGTGTGTATATAGATATAGATATAGATATAGATATAAATAATAGGATATATCATAGATAGTAGATATTTATTCTGATAACTGATCGATAGTTTCATCTGTATCTATCTTATCTATCTATCTACCTCTTACCTATCTATCGATCCTATCTAATCTGATCTATCTATTCTAATCTAGAATCTATCTATCGGTATCTTCGTATCTATCGTTTCTATCTCATCTAATCTAATCTATCCTATCTATCTGCAGTGTCTCACTACAAGTATTAAAATCAGAGTATTTTAAGCAAAATTGCACAGAATTGGGTGTGTTTAACAGTAGTACTTTGTCATTCATGAAGCTACAACTGGTGTTTTATGTGTTGAACTGAAGTTGTCAATGTCAGTAAATAAAAGCATCGCTGCCCTGTTTATCATGTTCCTCTGCAAACGCCTTTTTTTTTTTATTTCAATACAGTATTCTTTGAACCATCTCAGTTAATTAGCCAACTCTGAATACGCAGTATTAAGTTGTTTGTGGAGCTTTTTAAGTTCTCAGATCCTCCTTTATTATCTTGCCATAGAGGCTCATTGTAGACGTAAAGGCAAACAGAACTTCATGTCAGCCTTTTTTTAGGTTTTTAAGTGTCTTGCTGTAAAATATTTGATCTGACAAACACTCACTGCTGTCTTTTAAAACAAGAAATGAGAGCATAGTCTAAAATGGAAGCCCTGTTAATCTACAATGAAATTCAATTCAATAGATAGGTGAAACACAATGTGCACAACACAGTATTGATACATCGCTCTGCAGGGTGTGCTCTTTGTAGTCAGTGAGCCAGTAGCTCAGAGCAAAAGTAAGTTCAGTGGTAAAATGCATTTGTTGCTCATCTGTATTTTGCTGTAAAAAGCAAACTATGTGATATTTCTCTGAAGCCTTTGATTGTAAGTCACCTAGAGTGTTATGATTCATTCATTGCATTGGTGCATCAATTATTGATAGTGCAGCGTCACCTGCATTGATCTGCTAAAATAAATAACTGGATTGAATTGCTCTTCAGCGATCATCAGTATGAAACCCTTTGAAATAAACTATTTGCAATGGTTTATATGTCATATTTTCATGAATAGTCTCTAGTTTAGGGGTCATGTTTGGTAAACACAGTGTTTATTTTCAACAGGAGCTGTTTGATTCTGATAGATAGATAGTGCTGTCTGAGAGAGAGAGCAGTTGATCATGCAGGTGTCAGGGCTCAAGGGAAGGAAGTTTGCATTATTACTGTTTTGGGAAGCATTGTGGGTGACCATGGTAATGTGTAACCTGCTCCTCCTGAGGTGTCAGGTACTACACTTCAGAGCCTGGATGATGTCTTGATCACCGGTCGTCAGCATGACATACTGACTTTGAAAAAAAAATCTATAATATAACATCTTATAGCCTAATACTCAATAGACTGACTGTTCTAACCTGCATGGTAAGTCAAGAAGCTAAAACTTCAACCAGCATCCCATTCAATGCTGTGTAAGTCCAGCAGGAAGCAGAGACCATGCAGGAAATGTGATCCCTGGCTCTGAAGGTGTCATCTGCCCCTGCATGGTTCAGCGGCAGACACACAGACTGCTCATGGCGTGAGGGTTGTACTGTAAAAGATGTCCGCCAGACACATTGGCAGCAGGAGAGACACAAATCGATTTCCTGCAAGAAAGCACAGAGAGCCTAAGTGGAGGAGGGCCTCTTTAGCAAAGCTCTTATTAATTAATAGTGTCTCAGGAGGGGATTACATGATCTGATTCCTGCTTCTTCATCACAGCACAGCAGCTAATGATATCTGAGGGAGCTCTTCTGCGCAACACACCTCCACCCGGCATTGTATATGATCACTACAGTGTAGTGTGCATCACTAGAAGGGCATCCTCTTTTGCCTTATCATGAGTATCATATGATGAGCCCCCCTGTCATGTGTTTCTATTCATACTGAGAGATGAGAGATCAAACATTACAGTGCACCAGCTTTGCAGGCAATATATCACCACTTTCAAGTACTGATTGCAAACACAGCCACCATATCAAAATGTATAAAATCTGGTGTTGCCAACATACACTCAGTTACCCATATACATATACATATAAATTAATATAGACATTATTTAATTTATAAGTTTATGTGTCAGCATATGATTTACGCACTAAAATGATATATTAAGCTGCAGGAGAACAACACGCCTTTTTCATTTCAGTGACTCACTTATTGCCACCAAATCCCACAGTGAAACTCTAAACACACACACTAAATACAGCCTGACATACTGTAGCCACAATGCTTACTGATCAGCAAACCATAGATCACATATCACACGTAGTGCTAATATTCAGCTTGAGCTCTCTACATGAAATCAGGTGGCTTGTTTTTTTGTTTTTTTGTGTTTATGTTTTTTATCTTAGGGCAAAAGCAATTGCTATTGTGATCACATTTTATTTTGTTGCCACTGGTGATGATGATTCAAGATTGACCTTTTGGCCATTTTGCTTCTTTTCTTAATTTATCCATTAGGGAAAAAAATGGAGTAGAACATTTTTTTAATTAGATTGGATTTGCTTAACATAACTAGTTGTGCATTCCAGTTCATTTCTTTGTTGTAGGCAGGAGTTTGTTTCTCTACGGGTATGTACGTGTTTGTGAAAGCTAAGACTTGACGATCTTTAGACTTAAAAGCCCATGGGCCTGGCCCAATTCAACTCAGTTTAATACTTGAGCTCGAGAGGCTTCTGCGCAATATCCTTTATATAACATAAATACCTTTTTCACAGTAGACATTTTCACTTGTCATAGCAGTAAAATCATGTGTAACTAATAACATTAACATTAAGTTTCACAGCAAGCCATATGAACAAGCCACCTGCACAATACCAGGGCAATGTCTGTAGTAGGAAAGCTCTATATAGAAATCTTCTTGGTACCATGTCATGTAATTGTAATTTATAATTACACCAGTTTACCAAGTGTCCAGTAAAAGACCATGATAGGTTGGTAATGACTATGCTCTTTAATCCTTTTTTGTATTGGAAACACACAATACTGTGTGAACCTTTCCTAGACACTTTGTAAACTTGTTGTCAGAGGCGTAATGATACATTTAAGACAGGATGTGCTGCCTTTAGTCACATTTCAGCAAATAAAATAAACTGTTGCACAATGTAAAAAATCATGCTAGTGTTGTCCTGATAAATACTATGTTTTTTTATTTCCCCTTCTTATGTGCTTTCCTCCATCCATATTTCACAGGCAGGCTAAATGAGCTGTAGCCTGCACACAGCAGAAAACATCGGCATTAATAAACCATGAAAAGGTCAATTACACGTCATTCAGTGAATTGTTGTGACCATTTATAATCAGCCTCGTGTCAGATACGCTTAAATACCCCAAGAATCCCTACATCATTAGCAGATGACCGAAGTCCACAATCGCTGATTCCCAGCACCCTTATTCTGCCAACATAAATGTGTTGAGTTAGCCCTCCCATTTAAATTTTTCTAACATCATTGTGTTCTTCATGAAAGGATCAAGCAGCTCAGATAAATGCTTCTTTTTAACTGATGCATCCATGACATCACATTATCAGAAGCTGCTTGACTCAGGCCCTGTAAACCAACATAGGTGTTTCCATTCGTTCTGGCTGATTGGTTGCAGCTAGGTGGAGTTCTGCTGGATTCACACAATGCCATCAAACTTAGATTGATAAAGGTATAACAGGGGCAGCAAAACAAATACAAGTGTAAGAGGGATGTCAGTCAAGCCCAATCTTTACACACATACCTGTGATTCATAGAACATGTGCAGTATGCATTCATCTGGGTAATTTCTTCACAGCTGGAGTGGCTTTTTTTGGCTTCATGCGCCACTGAGCAGCTTTCATAGGAATGAATGGAGTGCCACCTCCAATGCTGTATCCAGTTCTCCTTAATACATTACATCCATGGTCGGCGGAGCTGCGCAAATACAGTAGCATACTGTGGGTTTCTGTTGACCTGATGAATGAATTTAATGAATTAATCTTCTAGTATTCACTGGGCTTTGAACTCTGGTTTTGTCTCCACCAGGTACTTTGTTTTGGGCTTTTATGTGGCTAGATTCTCTAGTAGGTTCAGCGGCTTGTTGCTAACTTGGCTTCTCTGCTGTTTGGTGCTGGGTAGTGTGAGTTTATCTTATTTTGCTACAAACATTACAATACTCTGTTTCAGAGTTTCATTTGTTCCCTTTGCACACTGTCTGTTTTGGTGTCTTGGGAATTACTGCATGGAGTGATGAGAGCATAAATACCCAACATGAAAAATTATTTCTTGTCACATAAAGTATAACTGACAAAAAAAAAGACCATACTAATTTTCTTACCTTCTACAGATTGCCAGTAAGAAACAAAAAGTACAGCAGCAGTATTTTGTGATGTACCTTTGATCTGCTGTCAGACTTTTACTATCACCAACAAACATGTATAAGCCTTACAGTTTAACAAATCTCAAATCAAATTGTTTGATTTATTTTTGGAGGGGCTTATGGTTGCACTGTTGCTGCTTCAGTTAATACCTGTGACTCAAAAGTTTGAAGTAAAACCTTTCCTACTCCTGAAACCCCTTTCACCAAGTCTTACTTGGCTAATAAAATATGAAATGGTGTCCAAATACAATAAAAGAGGAACTGCATATGTTGGTAATGTGATCATCCACTCCTGGGAGTCGGACATCTCCCCACCAAACCACACCCTGACCCCTATAACCTCATACGAAATCTCAACAGCCAGGTCAGGAGGATTTAATGTTACAACAGTGTCAGCTGGCTTTAAAAACATCACAGCATAGAGTGACAAACACACACACTCACACACATACAAAAAAAGCATGTGTGTGTACTAGTGTCAGTCAGACCATAAACCCAGCATGGGTACCTTAAAGTCAACAATTTACTGATTCACTCCATCTTAGATGTCATATGAAAGGAGAGACTGACCGTGGACTTGAAGCACATTTGTTGGTTTGACAAAATAGATTTATAAGGACAGTTGAGGAAAGCCTTTTGGCTTAAGAAGGCTTTCAAGTAGAGGAGTTTAATTAGTGGATGGAGCTTCATAGCATCTTTCAGCTCATTGTTTTAGTTTTATGGTTTGCAGCTTTACTGTTTTAGTTCACTCTCACCTCTCATGATGTTTCTAGCTGTTGGCAGCTGTTTTCAGTGAAAAAGCTATTACATACCCACTGTATGCTAACCTTTCTGGCATCAAATGGCTGGTGAACATAGGGGAGCATTTAGCCACTAAAGACCTCGATATTTTTCTCAGGAGGATACTGGAGCCAGGTAGCCAGTTCAGCTAACCTGTATCTACTCGTCGGTGAGTCTGTTCACCTTATCATCCACTGGGATGGAAGCCCTGAGGCATCCTGTCCTCATCACCGTATGGATGGATAACCTGGAGCAGAGGCAGAGAGCATTTCTGATGGCAAGCGTGGTATTGCTTACAGATCGGCTGTAAACTACAGCAAGAAATACACCTGAAGTTGTCAGCCCTAGGTGAGCTTCTCTTTGGAACAAAAAATTAAACAATGCCCAACCGTACACGTTTGATACAGTATATCAACTTTATTAGGTTATAAATTGTCAATGTTGTGTTGGTACAGGTTGTTTCCACTGCCCCCAAGTGCCCATAAAATCATCAATCAAGTAAATGCAGTGTTTAAGACTCCTGTCATCCTACTGGATCACCAAGTTACTTAAATGTAAGTGCTGAGCGCTTTAATGAATGTGTGAAAACAATTAACTGTACGGCATTCAATACCGACTTTTCCTGTATAGACCCATGAAATCACATCTGTAGCTTAAGGGTACACAAATGAACTTTAGCGAGGTGAAGGTGCTGTCGATTGCCACTGCTGTCCAACTTGATTTTATAATGTAAATGAACTGCATGAAAACATCTGTGAAAATACTTGGATAAGAAACCACCAAATTATTATTATTGCCATCTTTTATGTGTATATCATTGTAGCTATTTTTTACAAAGACTGAAATCCACAGAGAGATTTCCAGTTTACTCAATAAATGCTGTTCACTTGACAATAGCCATGATTGAGAGCAGCAATTATAAACAGCTCATTATATCCTGTATGGCTGTCCATTAGCATTGTTACAGATCCTCCAGGTGAACAGTAGTTTAAACCCTGACAGCAACATATCAATCCATTCATTCCAAAGCTCTTATTGATCAGTTAATTCATATGGCTTCAGGTATATACTGTATGTTGCAGGGGTCCACGGAGAGTTATTGACTGTGTGATGTGGTACACCTTTCATGATATATTTAACTTCACTAATCAGTCTAGTTGATGATGTCTTCATTGGTAACTACAGGGACCTGTGGCCTCAAATGGAAGCAGGTAATTATCCAATTGCCTACAATCAAGTGTCTTATTCAGGAAATGTGGGTTTGCTAAAGATTAATCATCATTGATTAGGGACCCTGTGATTTAAATCCGTCCCTTCTCCAGATTAGTTAGGCATTGATCTGTGACAGCAATTTCACGCTTGTGATCAACCAATCGACCCGGTCATAATGTGTGGCCTCTGCCGGGCTTTTTCGTGACCTCCTCATTCATCAGGGTGCTACCTGCAGTGACATTTACCCTTTCTGTGGCCATGCAGGATGAGAAAATTGCATGCATCTTTCTCTGTATTACAAATGTTTGTTTACAGACTTATCTTTAAAGGTCTAGCAGATATCATTCCTGCAATTTTTACCTGTAGCCAAAACTCTGAGATGAAGCAGAAATAAGCCTGTCAAACCTGGTGCCTGACAACTCACTTTTTTTTTTTCATGTGCCACAAACCTCTAGACTCATTGAGTTAAATCTTTGTGTGAAGTGTTTGCCAGACTGGGTGGATTACTCACTGAATTATGTTTTGTTTTGATTGCAGATGCTGTAAAGATTAACCTTTGTTGTGATAGAATATCTGGGTTTGTATTTCTCTAATACAGATTATCCTCTAAAACAACATAATTTCACTAGCCTGCTTCTAGACCCCTGCTTTTCGGGGAAATGTTTGCGCAACAGAGTTTTGTTGATAGGATTAAGTATAAGGACTTCATCTTCCCTTGCCAGGGCCAAAAAAATGACTGACAGAAAGATTGCCTAGAAAATGCCAACGAGCACTGATGAAATAAATGCAGCTGTACAGATTGTTGTACCCACCGTGTATATATATATATACATTACATTAATGCACACATTTTTCTATCTTGCACATTGCAGATGGCATTTTATGTCACACTGCTAACTTCCAGACATTTCTGTACAGCTCTGTACTCATTTAAGTATCCGGCCATTTTGTACATATTCTATTTTTTATCTTTTTATCTGTATTTATATTTTTCTAGCTTGATTGTGATTCTTATGTGCCAATGCACCAAGGCAAATTCCTCGTACCTGAAAACTTACTTGGCAATAAAACTGATTCTGATTCTTTAAGTTGATTTATTTCTGACATTTTTTCTTCAATTGATGTGACGAAAGCTATCTGCTCCTAGCAAGCACTACGGCATCTTTGTGTTGGCTGAAAGATGATGCTGGTGTGACAAATACTATACTCACTACTGATCAGTTGGGGCAAATTACCCCCTCTTCCAAACAGAAAATGGCTAACATGAATGCGATATCAGACTGATGAACAAAAAATAAATGGAAACTTAGTTTGATTATCAGCACATATTGAGACCACATAGTTGCATAATTGGACTTTTGTCTTGATGTTCAACCCTGCCATTCTTATAGTACTATTTTGCATCAACAAATATATTTAGAAACCTAACAGCTTGCATGCTTGGAAAACAGACAGGACTGATCTGCAAACTTGAATTAGGCCTAGTAGTGTCAATTTTGCAAAACCTAGATCAAGGGAAAATGCATTGCTCTCCAAAGCCATGTTTTCCACACAAAAGCACAGATTATTGTTGGGGATATTTGATACATAAATGTATAATGCCCAATTTGTGTGTAAAGCAATGCTCTGTGCAATTTTCAAATGCAGATGGACACACATCACCAGAGAAAAACAACTTTTATACTTTTTATACTGTTCATGTTCCTGGGTAACCTCCTTCATTCCTTTCATAGTCTCATTATTCTTCACGTATCTTTAATAGAGGCTTCTTCCAAGCTAGAGCCAGCCTTCTACCAGGCCAATATGAGCTTGTTTCAAATATATCTGTATTAGAATTTATGGGATGATAAGCAACAAGAAACTGCAGTACAGAAATCATTAGTGCTGTCAATTTTATTAAAAAATCGAAAATTTGTGTAGTGTTATGACCTGTGTGAATTCAAATCCAGTATTGGTTGGACTTACTCTTAGCAGCTGTTCTGGGTCCTGCCCAGTTTATGTCAATGGCCAGCCCTAGAAAAAGTGCAGATAGTTTACTCTTTTTTTTAATTAATTGACCTTGCTTGAATGCTTTCTGAGCCCACACATTAGGAATTGTTTTGTATCCTATCTATATCTATGCTTCCTCACAGTGCTGTCTAAATTAAGACAGTTCATTGTTTTAATGGGAGTCATAGCAGGGGCGGCTGTCATATCAGGTTGTTGGTTCGATCCCCGGCTCTTCCTGCCACATGTCGAAGTATCCTTGAGCAAGATACTGAAACCCAAAAGTCTCTGTTCAATGGGCTTTGCCATTGCTGAGTGTGTGAAAGGGCGAATGTGGCATATA
>NW_023339663.1:11056126-11056302 GCF_004916995.1 Morone saxatilis | reverse complement strand
ATATAGTTCAATGCAGATAATATATATATATATATATATATATATATATATATATATTCAATGTAGGGTTGTCAAGCCATTTTGTCAATGAAGTCCCTTAATGTCCTTCAATGGCTAGTTTAGGTGTGTCATATGGGTTGCAGAGGCTACCTGAACTTTTGTACATGGAATAAGGT
>NW_023339663.1:11055722-11056052 GCF_004916995.1 Morone saxatilis | reverse complement strand
GGTTAATGAGGATCTCTATAAATGATCCTTCTGGTCTCTGACTGTAGTGAGACTGAAGTTGTATACTGTGTCAAAATGTTCTTGCACCTAATAAAAAGTGATTAAACAAGCAGCAGTGTGCTTCACTTTTCTCATGGACTGAAAGCTGCTAATGCCAATGTGTTATAGCCACACATGGTGGGAGATATTTTAATGCATATTTCTCTGACTGAGCAGCTTTCACATAATACATTGGCCACCATGTTTGGATTCCTCATTCTTTGTTCAATACATCTGTGGCTAAGACTCCATTAGCAGCCCAACACTGAGCAGTGTTCCGTTTCCGAAACT
>NW_023339663.1:11053425-11055705 GCF_004916995.1 Morone saxatilis | reverse complement strand
TGGTGATGGTGTGCTGAATATTGTCTGACACCGACAGCACTGGAAAACAGTCCATAAATGTGAAGACCTGACCTTTTGACCTTTAGCTGCATGTGTTGTCATTTTTTCTGTTTCAAATGAAGGGGGAAATATCTATAATTTTTCTGATCAGTATTGTGACACCTTTGGTAAGACTGTACAGCGTAATACGCCTGTTTGTGCATGCACATGTCAGAACTAAGGTTGGAACGGCTCACAAAATTCACGATTATTTGGCAAACAACAAAAAAAAAGTAACAACTGCTTGCCTTAACAAAATTCTGGCTATAACATAATGAACATAAACGATTATTCATTGTCAAATCTTCAAAAGAATAGTTTTTTTAATTAGTGAAAACAAAAAAATGCTGCTTTATTTTTAAATAAAAATTACCACATAATATGCTGAAACCCTGCACCCTCGCTATAACCCCCCTGTGAAAACATACACGCAATGGGGTGATGTCAACACAAATAGTTCATCATATTATTACTGCTAGCATAAGCCACACGCCTTGCACAGTGCCTGCACACAGTTGCTGTTTGATCTACCACTTTTGATGCTTTTAAACTTTTAATGCTCCCATACATCAGACTGAAATGATGCTGGCAGATCTTCTAACTATAGGCTACTCTGTCTTGTCCACTTGCAGTTTACAAGACTAACTGATAGCTGCACTCTAAACTTCATCCATGCCAACTGAGAGGTTTAGTTATCGGTGCAAGCCTTCCCAACCCAACCTCATAGCCTATTTCAATTGAACCAATCAATTGACACAGGCCGACTCGTGACTAGCAGGCATCCCTTCTGTCCCAAGAACTCACTCATAGAAAAACAGCCCCAAAGCATTGCTAGGGGTCCATCTTTAATAGTCTGTAGATGTTTTGTCAATCTACAAAGCATCACCCAAAAATGATCCATTTGCTTGTTTTTGATGTGAGAGAAAAAGTCCACTTAGGTAAACTTTTGAAAATTGTAGATAGTTTTATACCTTGTTTATACAGAAAAGCATGCCAATTTAGCTAATTTATTTCAAGTATACTCTTGTGTATGTATGTGATAAGGTGTTTTACAGCCACTAAAGTCCCATTTCAATGCTTTAAAGATAAGCTTAAAACAATACCAAACAACACAACACGACAACAAGATTTGTCAGCATTTATATCTCCACCACCACGGTCATAAAGACTGCAGTTGCATACATTATTATCCACACATAGAGTAGACTGCAGTGTAACTTCACAGAAAAGCGCAAAGTGAAGGGAATTAAACAGACTTTGTGATATATTTTACTGCAGTCAAGTACTTAATTTGCTGTATTAAATACATTTATTATTGATCTAAAATAGAAGGCTTTGATTTAGTCAGCTGAGTGATATCAGGCAGCCATGCACCTAATCAGACAGATGTGTGTTCCGTCAGATTTTTTTAGGTTTTTTTTATTGCTTTGGAGTTTGCAGGAAATTATGGAACCAATTCTGTTAACGTTTGCAAAAAAAAATATTCAAAGTTCAGGAATGTTAGGCAAGTTGGAAGTGCTTTTTGAAAAACTCCACAGACTCTTACCCACCACTCACCATCAGATGCCGTGACAGCAGTGATGTTTACTGCATCAGCGTCATCGTGATGCAGGGGAGCTTTATTTATGTAGAGAAAAGAAAAAGTATCCAGGAATAGTACCCCCACCACCACCAACATGCATACACAAACATGTAAATAAGGGGAGTACTGGCCATTTTTGTCAAACACTGCTTGTAAACCTGAGCAATAGAATTACTTATGATGGTCTGGGAGACCTTTGCGGTGCCTGTAGAGTGTGCTAGATGGCTGGCGGTCCTAATGTTAAGAGACTCCGAACAATTAAGCAACTATCAAATATATACACACAGATCAAATTGTTTAGTATGCTTCCCCTCATGGAAAGAGTCCACTTCAGTGTTGTTCATGACAAACCCCCAGAAATGAGCTTTGGCATCCTGCTTGCTTTGCATTAAATTAAACATCAGCTAGTTCGGAAACTCATTTCATGGCACATTCCCACTTCTGCTGGGTCAATATGGAACATTTCTCTGTACTGCCGCTTTCAGTCCTCAAGCTTACTTACCATTTATCATCCATACTTGACCTCTCATTTTGCTCAAGAGGCCCAAAGCACACTGTATATTGGCCTTCTCATATAGAAACAGTCAAGGGGAATCGGAGTGCTCAGAACAAGAAGTTAGCTAGCTCTCTCTATCTATATATCCATCCATCCATCCATC
>NW_023339663.1:11053206-11053343 GCF_004916995.1 Morone saxatilis | reverse complement strand
ATCTCTACTTTATGTTTTACGATATCTGCTGTTGCTAAGGCTGTTGCAATAATATTATTTGGTGTCAATTTCCACACCTAATCTTTTCAGCATGGGAGAAATTTACATTAATTAATGGAATTCCTCATGAATATTTA
>NW_023339663.1:11046648-11053106 GCF_004916995.1 Morone saxatilis | reverse complement strand
AGAGAGACTTGAGGGAAATAAGAGCGAGAATTGTTCCTAGTGAATACACACTCACGCTTATATATGTCTGTACAGTTGTTACATTGGCTGTTTGGGTTGAAAAAACTCGAACTGCAAAAGCAGTGCAATGTGTGCCAATATAGCGAGTCAAAAATTCATGTTGTGCTCCATCGGAATGCACCTTTAGAGATAGGTTGACCTAGCACCTGTTGTAATTGGTTCTTCTTAGAACCAGCAGTAACTAGTTTCAGTCTTTAGGGGGGAAAAAAAGAGCTCAGGAACTATTTCTATGCAGAGGTGGGTAGTTTATAATTGGAGGTATACATCTAAGGACACATGTTCTTCAATACCAGCCATCGTTCTTGAATTACAAAATTCTTATGCAGCAATTAAATTGACATACATGAGTGCTCTCTGGGACTCAACCAGTAAGAGTTCTTCAGATACAAGCGGTTCTAAGTAAATTCTTACTTTGCCTCACATTACACTCATTGCTTTTTTTTAAAGGGTAATTAGTTAGGTTTTTTTCAAGGTAATATTCACTAATTTCCGAAGGGGCCATAGAATAAGCCATAAAAGGACATAAAAAACATACGTACCCTTTTCTTAAACTTACCCCAAACACAGGACACTTTCTCCCCACATGTATAAAAAACAGAAAATAAATAAATATTTCCTTTTAAGAACAGTAAGTCTGTTTGGTGTTTTTTGATTTGGCGTATTCATTCAATTATGTAGTGATTTTATTTATTTATTTATTTTGCTGACTCTGATTGGCTCAAAAATGGACATATAATCTATACATAGCTAAAATACAATATACTTATTTAAAGTAGTTTCTGGTTTACATAGATGACAACTACTGCACATACAGTACACTGTATACTGAAATAATAAACATACACAATATGAAAACATATACACAATATTAAACCAGATTTGTCAATCATGTTTAAATAAGACTTGCTAAACCTGATCAGAAAGTTGACCATGTTTGGAGTGTTTACATATGTTTATGCTTATAATACTGACCTGTATACCTCTCAAAGTACAGTCACCAACAAGGTCTAGAAATGATCAAATAATACATTTTAGGAGCAGTATGAAACTAGCCAAACATGTAATGCTGTGTGTAGGTTGTTGGGGTTATTCACAAACATCAAGCATGCTCAATAAACACTCAATGGGGCAATAAAGCTTAAAATCCCTTTACTATTCATTTTTATGAGATAATACATGCAGTCTGAATGTAGGGTTTCTTCTCATTCTGCAACAGAGCGCTTCCTGGATGTGAGCCCAAACCTCTCATTCACAGATGCTCAGCATGTGAGAGCTGAAAAGAGAGCTCCCAACACAGAGGTAAACCGAGGGCAATTGCTCAGTGTGAACACTGTAAAGTAACTCATCAGCAAAACAGCAGCCTGCCACCCCAGGACAGCAACCTGGCATGCTCAGGTCACGCTTTTCAAGAAAATTACAATGGAGGAGTGTGCAATCTGTGAGGAATCTGTGGAGCATAATTCTGTTCATCAACTTGAGTATCCCTGAGAACAAACTGGATCTGCCCTTGGGAGGGCATGCTGTCGCCAACCCTGAGTTATGTGTACGAGCACACACAACTCTAAGATGTGTTACTTACAACCACTGTAACTGCAGTTTTAACTGTAACAACTCTGTTAAATCCCAGTGTAAATTTAACGTGTGTGTGTAGTTTCTAATTGTCAGTTTGTACTGCATTGTGCAGATGTTTGCACAGTCAAGACTCAAGTTAGTGTCTTTTGCTTTCGTAATATGATGCATTTCCAAGTGAAATAGAACATGTGGGCAGGTTATAGTTTTGAGAGGGATTTGAATCAAGTCCTTCAGATTTGACTGGACCACTTAAAAGTGACGGGGCTTAGCAAAGACTTTTTTTTTCCTTTTTAATGTTTCAAAATGCTAATTATTGTGAACTATTTTTATTTCTAAGTTTAGTTTACAGAAATGGACTGTAACAACCTTCTTCAAAATGATATCAGGTGTAAACCACTTACGGCCTTTATAATGTAGCCATGTCAGTCAGTGTATGTTTTAGTGTCTAACTGCAGTGCATAGAATCAGTTCCTGAAGAGCTTATTTTTCTGTCACAGTAGTATCGACTTAATTCTGCAATGCTGTACAATTTTCTGTTTTCCGATTGCCCCAAATGAGAAAATTTCAGGCTAGACTGTTATAGCCTGACAGAAAGTGATTATACCACCCTTTCTTGTTTTGTATTCTATTTGGCTAAACACTGAGCTCAGTGGTGAGATGCCCATGACATCCTGGTCAGTCAACTTCAATAGGAACAGTGTTTTTTGCTTCAAGTTTTACAGGCATAGAACCCAGGGACTAAACAAGATGAAAACACCAGTCACACACGTATATGATTTAGAATCAGAGAAAAAGTTTACTGTAGCGGACCACTAACACACTAAAACGATTGTTTTTAGATCTCGGGTGGAGGGTGTCTCATGGCCTCAAAGCCACCACATAATTTGCATGGCTAACCAACTGGAAAAGTTTCGAAACTGATGCGACTTGAACTCTGGACAAGTTTTTCAGTCACTAGAGCAGCTTGCCAGCTTTTACCATGGGAGCACAGCCTATGATGCTGTGATGAGAGGCTCACAGGGTCTGTGCTTATTGCAGAGAGAACACATTTTTCTTAACAGCTTGGCTGAAATTGGACCACCAGATGGCATCTCTGCGTCTCTCCCGACACTTGATTAAGAGCCGATGCCTGTGGTCTATCCTCTATAGAATCATGGCTCTCATGTGGAGTGGAATCAATATTGATTTCCTCTTTTAAGTTGTGTTCACTTAAATGTATTTTGCTGCATAAAGACCTGTAAGGCAAATAACTGTTCTGCATTCCTTGTGGTTCACCTAAGTGCCCTGTAAGTAAGGGTCAACTTTTTGGAAACAAATGGCGTGTATATTGGAAACAAATGGTTTATTTTGTATTCGGACCATACTAATTTTAAGTTGTAGTCAATAATAGTAACCCTGTGCTAAATATGTAGAAATGCTAAATAAGAATTAGTCTGGCATAATAAAATCCTGTTTTTTTTTCATTCCAAGTAAGAGAGCTTTTACAAATAATTGTTATTGATCAAACTGGTCAAAAGAGCAAAACAGTCTTTTCTTATTAGTCTTTGGCAGTTTTGGCATTTTTTCCCCCCTCTAAAAATGACCTCCCCCTTTATTTATTGAACCCAATATTACCGGGATCAAATAATTATTTTCACCTTTTTAGCAGCCAGCTTCATGGATGTGTGGGAGACGAGAAACCAATTTGTGTTTACATGCATCGAAGCAGAGGATGAGAATAGCAGGTCGGGACTAAGAGCTACTGGAGCACTGTGTGCTGACAGATTTTGGAGCTGAAAGCTAAAAGGGCTAACAGAACCAATGTTTGTCAAACACTGTCATGCAAATACTTGACCTCCAGTGTCAAACAAAGCATAACTAATTAAACCTTGTAGGTAAGTAAACCAGTTACAAAATGTCAGCCAGTAGATAATCATCAGTTACCAAACATCAATTTGTTTAAGGAAATAAGTAGACTGAACATCATTCTTGAACTTATCAAAAGTACCTGTAATGGCCAATTTAGGGATACAAAGAAAGCAGGTATGTAATAACGGAATGTGAGCTTATGGTGTTATCACCTGAATTAGCTGAACCAACCTTCCTTTACTCTAAACCTCCACTAATCAGTATTTTTATTAATAATGAATTAAATGACAACAAGTGAGGCATTTATTGACTTTGTTTGATAGACCAGCTGTGGAGGGACACGAAACTGGTGAGAGAGAGAGGGCCGGGGATGACATGCAGCAAACTATGAAGTTGAACATACTATGTTGAAGTGGCCTTCCTATGAGATGATAATACCAGCAGTGCTCCCAAGCCAATTAGAGTTTGAGACCCCTGTGTAATGGCTTGCTCCCATTGATGAACCAACATAAAACATTTAACTCTGCAGCTTTGTAGCTTATTTTAACTCAGTGTGTTGATTTACAGTCCTCAACTGTTCTGTATGATTCTGTATCAATCCTTTCATTGACCCTGTGTCTTAGCAGCTGCAGAAAAGAGAGAAAGTACAGATAAACCCACCACACACTATCTGCCCAGCACCAAAAAGCAGATGGACAAGTTAGCAAAAGCTTTGAAGAACATTTAGCAGCTAAAGGCAGATCAATTTGGAATGAGGTAAAAGTGGGAAACAAGTTGTCCTACAGTATTCACTGTTCTTCCGTAGTGCTCCATGCATACTGACTTGATACCAAAGGAACATGTAAACAGACAGCAGTCTTCCAGTGTTGTCTTGTTCAGGGCATCTCATGCTAATCTCACTGTGTGCTTAGAGTGACTGAAGGTCAGAGCACATTATTGACAGGTCTTAAGATGTAATAGTTGAAAAAGTGATGGGATCAAAGAAATTAACACTCGCTGTGACTTCCACCTCCACTAGAGTTGCAGCAAATAGAAAATTGTGAAAGACCCATTTTTCCCTTTTTGTGTCATTTGTTGAAAGCCAAATATTTGTGATGTCTGGTACCATAGATAGAGGTCAACACATTTTGTAGGTAGGTCAGTGGATCTGATGTGCAGTCCAGTCCCCTGTAAAGGGATAGTTTAAAAGGGTGGATATCCTAGGACAGGGCAATTACCAATAAGTCTGTCGATTTTTGTACTTTTAGGTGTGAAGTTATTACTGTGAATAATACGTTTTACCACCAAATATGAAACAAAAGTCTTCCAGATTTTGCTTTAGGGTTCGCATGATCATATGACTTATCTGAAATTGAACAATTAGGTCAGACTATAGTCATAACTCAGCTACCCCTCAACATGTACAACTACTAATCAGAGGTGAATCTCATGGAAAACTCAGGAAAACTTGTGTGGAAAGGAAATCTTGTGTAAAAACCAAAATAATAATATAAAATACATTATATAAGAAAGAATCATTAAAGCCTCTGTAAAACTTGCTAGAAATAGTAAGAATGAATAGATGATATCAAAGTTGTGTGTGTCCTTAAACATCCACAAAAATGTAAGTGAAAATATGAATAATGAATAAATGAATAAATAAAGTACAAGTGATTCAATTAATAGATTTTTTTTTATTATTGAGAAGAACATAATCATGTAGCTTTTCATTTAACCCAGAAATACTTCCTGTTGTGTTAATTGAAACACACAATCAAGACCATCCAGTCTTTGCCCCTGTGCCACCTTCAACAGGGGGAACTAGAGTTGAAATTTTGCATCATGAGCATTTTTGAAACATCAGCAGCAATTACTTTTAAACTCAAGTTGAATGAGTTTTGCCTTAATTTGCTTTGCTTTTCAGTATTTGTCCTTGCTGAACCACAATATGAGCGGACAGCTAATTGTTTTCTTTGAAGAGATATTTACCTTCAACTGTTCCTACAGAACAATCATTGCTGCCCATGTATCCCAGTCCATTCTCTCCATTATATTTTTTTCTTTTCTTTCCTTGTTTTTCCATGTTTTGTGATGGCTCACTCGTCGTAAAAATTCCTTCACCTGCTACCTACCATAACAAATTATTTTCTCATGAACACACATGGACATTTTGCTCCACCTCTACCAGTCCCTGTAGGCTATATTGCCTTTTAAATTAGTTGGAGCAGCACATTCTTTCCAGGTGATTTCTTTATTGTGTGTTGATGTATGAGTGTTTACATCAGCGATTTATGTCAATGATTAGAGAGGCTGCTTTCAGTAATTTTAGCATCTCCATGGCCACAGTAATGTCACCGCAACAAAAATCATGGGACATTTAAAGGTTATATATATGAGATTTAAACGATTAATATATCAGCAAACAGCTATTTGCTTTGTATGAATATAGCGAAGTAATGACATCACAGTCCCTGTGTCTGTGTTGCTATCTCAGCCTCTCTGTGGTTTGCTTACAGCTTCCATGTGCAGCTGAATAGTTTGTCTTATCTACGTCGGTGAATTAATTCATTATATTATTATAATTATAATAATTAATTAGGTGCCTGTGGTTTTAAACTGTGCCTTAGGAGTGTCCATGGCAAGTACTTCCTGTTAAGTTGTGCGACACTAGGCCTACACCCAGGATGCCGCTAAATGATGGCGATTTCTAAATTTCCTGCGGAAATGATTTTAATTTAAAAAAAGTTCAACTTGAGCTATTACCAGGAGTACATTATAGGAAATATAATGTGTACTAAATATAAGGACTTCCATGCTTGCACTGTGGCTGCCTTAATGTATAGATTGTAGTATATAACTGTGTGTGGGAATAGTAGGTATATACTTTGTTTCAACTAAAGACACACACGAAGCAAAGCCTGCAAGCTTGTTCAGGCAGCTGCGCTGATATACACATGACATGCCTCACTCCATAGTCACTAACCAAGCGCACCCTTCCA
>NW_023339663.1:11046386-11046548 GCF_004916995.1 Morone saxatilis | reverse complement strand
TGCATTCATTTTAAACGTGTGCATGTAAACTTCACAAGACAGAGGAAACTCTACAGAGGAAACAGAATTCAACTTTTAGCTTCTGAAATACTGTTTTTTAGTCAGTTCTGACAGAGCTTGAAGTCTGATTTTACTCCAGACCTTTTTGGATGTGTAGAAGAA
>NW_023339663.1:11043997-11046285 GCF_004916995.1 Morone saxatilis | reverse complement strand
CCCAAAAAAAAAAAAAAACATTTAACAAGTAAAAAAGAAACCTCAGGAAAAGCCACAGTGGAGTTATTCCTCTCCCAAGATGGACAGACATGCAATAGACATTGAGAGTAAAGAACAAATCAACAAAATCACATTATATACAAATTTTGATGACACATTTTCTGATAAATTAAGATTTTAAAATATATATGAGGATTGTTAACACAGAATATTAATTAACATTATATTCTGAACGATCCCGCTGACTTGTCAGAAGATTTAAATAATCAATGGAGATGCGTTGCTGGGCCTCGTGCATAAATGCATGGGGAGATGCTTCACTCTATTTCACTCACCCGCATCCATTTTGGAAGAAAAAAATTCTTGCATGTGTCTTTGTCTGAGACAGGACACACACGTCAGTGATTCCTCCTGGTGAAAGATCTTGTAATGTGTGACCGTCTGTGGTGATCAGTTATGTAGCGTGCAAACCACAACAGCTTCAAGATTCCCGATTATGAGACAGAAAGCTGTGTAGTGTGAACAGTACAGCAATCTGATGACTTTGACAGTTATGTAGTGTTACAAAGGGTTAAGGTGGCAGTTTTTATAGTGACTGGGAGCATTAGGCCTAGGTGTTCACAAGTGGACAGGGCCCTACGTGCCAATTACACAAACCTGCAAGAGAGGCAGGCAGAGGCAGATGCGTCTGGAACCATTTCCTATAGTTTAAGGATGGCAGCTTTTTTAAAACGTTCTATAACAGATGGAGCAGAGTATGCTTCCTGTGCCTTTCCTGTCAGTACGCACAGTAACATTATTCTACGGTCTGTATGGCCATCTTCTCAAGTCTGTACCACTTTCAAAGAGAGAAAATAATGTTTCAGGGTCTTTTTCATTGAACTTTGGAATGAGACTCAAGTTAATTAAATTAACAGTATGAAGGGCAGTGATTATACACTGGACTGCCACTATCTCACCCTTGCCGAGCCCCTAGACTTAGTTTACCCTCTTTGATTAGATTCAGTTCCCCTCATCCCAAGCTTATTTTTGTCTGCTCAGTTTTTTTTCCAAAGCCAATTCCTTAGCATCTTCAATTTTCGTCTTCTCAACTTCAGCTTTGTGTTTCCTGTTCTATTTGAAGCAGCAATAATTATTTTTGCTGTTTGAAAGAAATACTGGAACCTTGTGCCATTGATGGCGGAGACGATCCACACAGGAGCACCTGCCAAACAAACATCTGCATCTCCCATATTTGCAGTCAAAACTTTGATTTCAAACATATTTGCTTTTAGAATAGACTTTACATTTTCATTCAACCTTATCTCCACAGTTTCAATTTTATACTGGTCTGCTATTCTCATCTTTTGTACGCAAATTTAACAAGTCTTCAGATGGTGCTGCAAAAAATTCATACATCCGATCCATTATGATTTTCCTTTACACCAATGGAACAAACAGTATCAACACGGCAGTCGCCAGAGTAATAATCAAAAGGGGTGCCCCCGCTATCTGCCAAACCAAACACTGAACTATACTCACCCCTAGTCTTCATGAGTTTAATTGTGGGCAGGTAGGCTACTTATGCAAAAACAAATGGACTATAAAGGTGATCAGCACGCTGGCAACCCCCAGTACTTCAATACAAAAAAAGACTGTCCAGATGCAATAAAAAATACAATCAAAACCACAAATGTGTCTTCCAACAATGCACTCATTAATGCCTAATAATTCAAATGGAATTCTCTTGACCTCCCTACAGGGAAACTCTACAAAGAAACAATGCCAACGGGGTGCAGGGTGCAATCCAATTCTACAACAAAGAAACAAACCAATTCCATCAAGTCACAACTTGACCATTTTGTCATGATTGGCCTGAGGGGCCATGCAATATAAAGTAGAGACACCTAAGATGCACTTAAATTAACTGATTTATTTACAAAAAGGTAAATTAAATTGCAAAAGAGATATGTGGATGGCAGTAAAGTCAATGGTGTGAGTGGATGTGTGGGAAGTATGGTGTGCAGGTGTGAACCAAGCAAAGCATGGAGCAAGTCTGGCCAGGATGACTTAAAGTGGCAACTTTTATAGTGACTGGGAGCATTGGGCCTGTGTGGAAGCTCCCAGTCAGCTCAACTGGATGACCCCGCCTACCAATTACACAAACCTGCAAGAGAGGAGCAAACAAGGCACAATCAAACAGGCCAGTGGGCCCTTACAGGGTGGTCGATGAGCATGTATTGGGCAAACGCGCCGCAAACAGCAAAATGCTGCAAACACAGGAATGATGCAAAACCAAAAACACACAA
>NW_023339663.1:11037982-11043897 GCF_004916995.1 Morone saxatilis | reverse complement strand
TTGTGTGTTTTTGGTTTTGCATCATTCCTGTGTTTGCAGCGTTTTGCCGTTTGGGGCGCATTTGCCCTTGTCGGCCACCGACCGTAAAATTGGTTTGATGATCTGAAACATTTAAGTGTGACAAATATGCAAACAAATAAGAAATCAGGAAGGGGGCAAATACTTTTTCACAGCACTGTACATAAGTCAAAACCTTTGTGTAAGTTCAGTTCAAAGCTCGGTATTGTCGTAGTCCTGTGGTCTATAAGACAGACTGTGTGATTTTGGGCTGTTGACCTGTATCACTTGTGATTCCCCTGTGTTTCTTGGTGGTTGCAACGGTCAGCAATTATTGCCAGAAAATACAGGTGAGTCTGCTCTTAGCATCACAAAATGACATTTGAAAAGTATAATTGTTCATAATAATACAACGTGTAGGCAGGATTTCATTTACGCAACTCAAACGAGATTTAACACATTTTATATTTCAATGTATCTGTGCATATTTTTTTACAGTGCTGCTGATGTTGGGGGCAGATTACATGTTGCATGTCATATGAATGCACAAGTCCCAAAAGGGTTGTTGCATTTATGTTTGTGCTCTTCACCGTTAGGAATACCCTATTCAAACATGACTAGCACCAGCATCAAAATGTTACACTTGACACTAGTACATCTCCAATGAATACAATTAGTTGGAGAAATATTTGCGACAGATCAATTAGGTTCTCATTAGGTTGCAACATGTTAGGTAGAAGATCAAATCCAGATAATTGGCACTCTGCAGTGATGCTTTAAAATGGCTAAACTTGTTTGATGTCGCGCAATTGGAGGGAGATTGGCTCTGATGTCGCCTCAGGGTGCTGAGCAGAATCCACAGTTTAGTATGTCTCTAAAAAAAAGCTTGAGGAAAGGCTTATTTAGGCACCATGACAAAGAGAGTGAAGTAGGAGGCAGAGGATAAAGAAGCTAATCTTGTCAGCCTAAAGCCTGCTCCTCTTTCTGAATAACAGTGCAGTTTGGTATTCTTTGTCCTGGCATTTAAATGGAAATATTATGAGACTTGGGCCTGTTGAGGAACATTTCACAGCTGTCTCTGCCCTGAGAGAAAGCAGCGATTCGGCATTAAGGATTCTGCAAATGTGCTGCATGTGTTTATCTGTTCTAATGACCTTAAGAGTATGGATATTACCAGCATACTAATCACCTGTCTGTGCTGTGCTGCCGTTTTGCATTCAAATAGCTAGTCAGGCACAACATACATGAAGGCAATGTAATTTCTATTTATTTTTTATCACTTCCCCCTTTATCTGTTCAAATGAAATACGATACAGTATATTGGAAATGTGCAAGGAAATGCCTCAATGAATGAGGTTATAAAAATCTGCAATGAGCTGAACCTCTTGTCATCACAAGAGAGAGGGTACAATTAGGTTGATTTGCAGCGATTAAAACGTCATGTGTCTGTGTTCCAGTCACATCTTGTGGGTGAAAAAATATGACTCATACACAGTATAAGGAAATTCATAACAGACTAGGTTGCTGCCAGTTGGTTTATCTACTATTTTCAACACTTTAGTCTTTTTTTTCACATTGATAGAAGCTACTTGTTGCCTAAAACACACATGAACTTTAATCTGTCATTTGTGTACCTCATAAATGTTATTCCACAAAAATAATTTAGTTCGAATTATAAACAGTAAAAGGAACTGATTATTAAGTTTAACTAAGTTTTTAATGAAAATGCTGCAATTCAGAAACATACTTTTTCTTTTGTTAAATGTATGTTGTCCAGTATATTCTTTCTTTCCTCAGCATTTTGCAACATCACCTTGGTGCAAGTGTAGCTGCTCTAACTGCCACTTTATTACAACAGCCACAAACAAAAGTGGCCAACCACACAAAGACAAACCACAGATCCATAAAAAATCACTATAAAAGCAGTACCAACAGAATATTTATTAACCTCAAAGGTGTATACAGTAGCTATTGATACATGGGTTCATTTTAAGGAGCGGCAACATACCCTTTGCAGGGCATGTATTATTCATACATTTTAGCAGCACAATAAGCAGTTAGTAGATTTCGGGCTGCCAATCATTGGCATTCTTTAAGTGGTCTGGCTGCTCATTGAGTGTGAGATACATGAGGGTGGGGTGCTCCATCACTCTTCTCCTCTTCCACTAAAAGGCTCTGACATATCTCCCTGGAGGCCTACAGCCAGCCTGGTGCTCTCTGTACACAACTTAATGGCTGCTGTCACTGCACAACTCATCCATGATAGCCCGCTCAGCAGCAACCCAATTACCAGTTTTTGGAGACAGTTTTGATATACATTTGATTACGTTACATTGTAGCAGCATTACACAATGTACGTCATTGTTTTCTCAGTTATGTTCAAGCAAGAATCAAAAACTGCATATTGCTATTCCTTTATATCTATATAACTAAACACCTTAAACATTGCCAACACTGTCTTCTAGAAATTCTGGGTGTATTTATTTGTTTCCCTGAATACTTTTTGAGTGAAATATAATAGCTATCTGGATTATGTAGGCATATAAGCAATGTTTTTCTAGTAAAGGACGCACTATGTTTTTGTACTGCACATAAGTTGTAGGGGGTGTAGTTGGGCTGGATGGTGGACATACAAGTTGCATAATTTTGATCTGCATCTGCGGTCCGAGCCCTGCTTGTAGTAAGGTTTAGGCTACTAAAACACTTTGGTTAGGGTTAATAGAGGTAAAAAATTACAATTCACTTTGCTGATTCAAATCACGTTCATTCAGTTCAGCTTATTCATACTTACCAACCCAGTAGTTTAACTTTTTTCCCCAAAGCTAAATGATTTCATTACCATTTAAAAGTGCTTCAAGGGCACCTGGATAGCTCACCTGGTAGAGCTGGCGCCCCATGTACCAGGGCTGGGTCCTTGCTGCAGCAACAGCTATTAGATTTTGAATCTGACTTGTGGCCCTTTACTGTGTGCAATGAAGGTTAGTAGTTCTGTGTGTGTTTAGCTACACCTCCAGGTCTCTAACCAGTGACAGTTTCCTTCAAAACTTGGCAATCATGAAAAGCTTTGACCCCTTCTGGTGTCTCAAACAAGAGACAAACTTTCTCTTTCAGTTCTATAACAAGTTGAGTCATGGAGAGAGAGAAACACCAAGTTTGCCATCATCAATGTTGTCTGTTGTGGTAGAAGCTACTGCCACAGATACATTGGCTCATGTGGCTAGAGTAAGTGTGTTTGTTTGTCTCTGTGCCTGAGAATTGCTCATTTAGTTTTTTGCTCCACTTTCTCCTGGTGGTCAAAGGTGATGAGTTATTTGGATAATTAATCAATTTTGAGCCCATCTGAGCTACATCCCTCTCTTACATAGCCATACTGGAAGTCCACAAGAACTGTTTAAAAAGTTAATAACTCATCAGCCAATTAAATATGTTATATTGTGAGATTGTTTATGTGGCTTTTGCTAACTTTGCAGATGCATTTCTTGTTAATTATTCTAGTTAAATCTTGTTACATTGATGAAAAACATATTTTGGGTGGGATTATGTTTCTCTAGGAGACAAAGTTGACAATACATTTGTTTGGCTTCTCTGTCATTGTTGTGTTGTAGGTGGCCGGTTAACTAGACAGAAATTCCAGGCTCTATGACCAAATGAAGACACTCTAAGTCACTGACTGGTCTGAATTCACAGCAGTGTGCTGCCAAACTATCTGTATGCTGTACCTTCAAATAGCTGTCTTGGGGACTGCTCTGCGCTGAATCAATATCCAGTTAATTTCAGGCTACACTCTGATCCTTCAGCAGTGGCTCATACATACAGGCCTTCTCTCTGGAGGAAAACTGTCTGAGTAGAACACCTGCTGAAGCCCTGGGAACAGATCAGGACACTGGACAAACCTGATGATGCTTTGTACATCAATGGCCAGGTTTTAGTCTGTTTTCTATTGTTATGCAATTTCTTTGCTGAACAATTGATCATTTGACATGGAACATACTGCTAGACTACTACTTTTGTCAAGTGTAATCCTCAATAGTAAGACTAGATTTACTATAGTGCAGACTAAAATCAAATCTTAATCCCATATGTGAGAAGTCATGTAGTTACCTTCTGTAAAGTACAAAAGGATATAATACTTTAATTAATATAAAGACGATGTCTATGGGCAATCTTCAACCCCTATGTATGTGCATGTTTTAATCTATATTTGAATCTTAATACTAGTCCATTTGCAATGAAAAGATCCAACTTCTTTCAAAGGGCTCGTCTGAAAGGAAGCACTCAAGCAATTAAGTTTCCTTCACCATAATTAATCAGTGAAATCCATTATTTCTGTCTTCACTATGTGATTCATAACAGCAATGTAATAATTGCCCTCTGTAAGATGGAGGAACATAGGTACTTCTGAAGGTCTTAAATGCAGTTTCTATTCTTAAAGGGCAACAGCTCAGCCCAACAAATTGAGTTGGTTTGTTGTTGCAGAATTCTAAAACATAATAAAAAAACTTTTCAAATAATGTATATTTGAGTCTTGTCAGTCGACCATCTTTGTAGCTACTTTTCTGTAGCGTTGCAAAAGTTCAAAGCTTTTAGATTAACTCTCTTATCTTCTCATTTCTGAACAAAAGCACCTTCTTACATTCACAAATTAAATATTCTTTAAATATTCAAGTACTAATGGCAGAATTTTCTAATAATATTTCACAATAAAGGTTATAGTCATATATATTTTCATTAAATTATAATTATACTTACACAGAGATATAGACATACACAAAACAGAATAATAGATATTACATTCAAAAGAAAAATAAACATAAACCTAAAAAACGACAAGAACAGAATAAAACAAAGATCTTTCAATGTATGGTAACAAATATATTGTAGGTAATGTCAATTCATTCATAATTTTGTTATTGCATTATTTTGAATTACGAACTCCAAAAAAAAATGTCTTACCATGTAAAGTGCCATTGGGTACCTTTTTAAAAAGCCATTCAAAATAAATGTATTATTACTATTACTACCCAGCGGTTGTATACATAATTAAAATGTAATGATAACAGATGAAGTTTGTATTTATTTATTTATGTTTTGTTTTGTTTTGTTTTTTTGATGGATAATCCCTAAACTAAATGCATAGTGTGACAGAGGCTAATGTGGTAAAGCAGGGAAAAAGCAGGATGGGGAGAATGAGCAATACAAAATGATGAATCTAGCCCAGCTGTTTGCCAAGGCAGGAGGTTTCTGGAACTATTGCTGATATGAAATCGGCTTGGATGTCATCCAGCAGAGCTGAGTGTTATTTATGACAACAGCAGGAATCACTCACTCATCATCAGGTGGAGAAGAGTCTTCACGAAGCAACAGCAGAATTAACTGAAGGCAAAGAGTTCAGGGAATTTAGGTGTTTGGAGCCAACTCCATTAATTACACTTCTATTGTCAAACACTGTGTCCACTTTAGCTGTGTGTGTGTCTGGTGATGTTGTAAGTCTCACTGTCCAAGTACGTGAATGCTTCTGTGCACATACAGCTGTGAGCTGAATTATTCTGTGCAGGTATATTTTCAAAGTACAGTTCCTGTGCATATCTTTGAAAACCCATTAATATTGTTTGTCTCACACTGACTTTGATGTATTGTCAAATAAGCACTCGACTCTAACAAAAGAGATATTCCTCAGATACATGTTTTACAATTACAAAACCACTATATACAGTTTCACTGTGGTTAGGCAAAGCTTTTTTAAAAAACTTGATTGTTATTAATTAAATTAACTGATTATTTTCATAGAGGGTTCATAACAAAGTTCACCCTGTTTTAACTGTTACAGGTTCAATGTGTTACCACGAACTTCACCTTGAACTTCACCTTGAACGATGCCATCCTACTACCTAGAGGTTACCTCACCCCTTCTGTCAAAC
>NW_023339663.1:11022044-11037882 GCF_004916995.1 Morone saxatilis | reverse complement strand
GAGCATCCCTACAAAATAGTTTTTTGAATTAGTGTTTTTATGAAGTCATTTTGTCAAGCTGTTTCTTAGGAGTGAAAGAGATTTGAAGATATTAGGTTTGCTCTCTGCTGCCTAGCCAACTAAAATAACTGCCCAGTAATATACCCAGTCAGGGTATCAATATTGGAGAAGACATGTTTTCCTATAAATATTAGTGTCTCTCTCTCTCTCTCTCTCTCTCTCTCTCTCTCTCTACTTTTCTGATACCTTCCCTCTTTCTTCATCTTCCTCTATGTTGCTGTATGTATGTCTTCCTCTATGTACTGATGAATGTACTGCATGGATTTATTACATATTTATCCACACACAGCAGCTGATTGCAAATATTAGTATGTTAAACTACAGAGGATAACTACCTCTACAAAAAATAGTATTAGTTATATGGAATTAGTTCTCTTTTAGGTGGGTTAGGGCTCCATAGTCCTGAAAAAAACAAAAAACACCCTGAATTATTGCTGCACTAACGTGAGCAAAAGGAACAAGATACAGGTTTTCCAAACCCATAAAAGAAAATGTTTCATCATGACTTTCAAGTTGTGATGAAACATTAACTCTATTGTTGTCACAAGGTAGACTTTCAAAACCTGAACTGAAACTATTTGAGTCAAAAGAAGATTTCCTCTTGGCTGTTGGTGTAGATGAGGAGACAATGTACTGTATATAACAGTTGATGAAACAGATTCTTTTAAATAAACACTGACTTACTTTTCTGTTGACACAGCACTCACTGTTACATGACTTTCCTCTACTAGCGTAAAACTTTTGATAAAAATACTATGAATGCCATTTTAGGTGGAAACTAGCCACGGAATTCCATGATGTACCAGAATTACAGAAGGGTTATTGGTGCTCATTTAAGCTCTGAGTTTTTAAATAGACTTATAACTAGATAATTTCTTCATTTTGACATGTTTCAAATGGCATACTTGTGACATGTGAATTTACCATGTATGACCTGCTAAATTCTCTGCAATTTCCAAGCAACAATCCTTTTTGAAACGCTGTGCTGCCACCATTTGTGGTCTTTGTGTAAGCAGTGCTAGCAAGTTGTGAAACCAAAAGCTCAACACTCCCTGTGTTTACCACAGCAATAAAAGCATTAGAGTAACTTTTTTTGTGTTTGCAGCACCGTTATTATGTGTCTGTGCCCAGTGTAGACTAGATGGTGTCCAGTGATAACTATGGTGACATACAGAACATTAAGCACCAAAGAAATTGGATTAGCTGGCCAGTGAATGATGCTTCCTGTTGATGGCCCCGTAGATTAATGAGTCTGTTGTCCTCTGTTAAGGTCCTGTAACACAATCCTGAGTAATAGAAATACACTTGGGACTTTTTCCAGCAAGCTTTGTCTTATTTTGTACCATTAGTTGTTTTTTTTTAAAGTAGTCACTGCCTTGTGATATCTTTAGCAGAGAGGGAGATAATTGTCTTGGCAGAGACAGAACAAATTTAATCCACCTCCTCAGTTTTCCAACATGTTTACATATCTCACTGGACACCGGGGATGTTGTGCAGCAGTGGTGTAGGTTTTGTGTAATTTATGTATTTTTTGCAGCATTGTTTTGCTTAAAAATAGAAATATAAACAGTGTTTTTTTTTAATCTATGAAGTGATATTAAGTTGTAGTTTTGGAATTAGTTGCTTATAATACCTCTGTGGGTTGCTGTAAAACTTTGTCCTTTTAATTGCTTACAGCAGCAACGTGAGTTTAAACACAACACAATTTTGTCCTTAAGCTTAGCTTCTTCAGCAGAAGTTGCCTTATATTACTCAATGCAGATTCCCTGAAAGCTAAATTTCACAGTTGACCCATAATAATGCTTCTTTAATGAGAATTCCCTTAGACCAAGCAATTTATTATGCTCCTTGTTATACTTTTGCTATTACATGTCCAAAGTAGACAATCGCACCTTCTATCATGTGTAGCTGCAAACAAGGATAACTCAATTACCTCATGTGTGCTTTGCTGTGAAAGGTCGGGGTATTCAAACAGCATGCCACAGCAGGCTGTGTAGTGCCTGTAGCTGTTTTTGGAGGCATTCTTGTCCTTTTAAGTCTAATTTGGAGGTATATTGCCATAAAATTACTACTGCTTGGCACCGCTGCTTAAGGAGATTCATTGTTCTGTAATAGTAGTGGAAGGATTTCTGTGCCTGAACAGACTTTACAATTAACAAGGCTGTTCTTATTTTTCTTTTGTTTTACAAAGCAAAGAGTAATCTTTTGGCCATTTTACAGACTAGCATTTTGATGTCTTCTGTCTGATATTTAGGACAAAAAAATCAATAATCTTTTGCTATACTAGTTGTTACCATGTGACGCTACAATATATTTCTATTGCAGGTTACTGAACCAATTCTCCTATTTAACTGCCCAAGCACCTTTAAGAGCTCAAAATGATGCATTTGAAGTTCAAGGCAGGGTTCTTGCCTCCCCTGATGCATTTGTAAAGGTCAACGAAATCCCTAGAGTTCTGAAGCTGATCTAATGCATGAATGTTTTTTATTCTAAGCTTCACAGAGTAAGAAAGGCCAACCTTGTCACTGGAAAGGGGAAACAAGAAGGACCACTTTCAGGTGAGACTAAATAAAGAACTGGAGATGGGCAAGGGACTGAAACTTTATCCCGTGCTAGTACTGTCCCTAGTGAAGAGGAAATGCCAAAATCTTTGGTTTCATATGTTAATCATAGATTTATGTTTTATGTTTGACTCTATTCTCATGGTAATATCTTGTGTGTGCACTGCTGTATGCAAACCTTAGTGACTTATAAAGCACTATAAGTAAATAGGGAAAATGTGGTTGTTTGTTCAAACAACTGGTCTATGTAGAACACAATTGACAATGATTTGATTTTTCTGAAGCTACACTGAATATCTTTAGATTTATAACCACTTGTTTGATTCGTACGTCCTGATTCTGATTAGAACAATTTTTGTGTTGTCTATATTATGTCGTTTGTCTGAGACTCGCTGATATTGCTGCCAATCTTAACCAGGACACTCTTGAAAAAATAATTTATAATCTCTATAATCTAAAGAGATACCATACACTATAATAAATAGTGTAAAAATCAATGTAACTGTACTATTATTAGCGGTTATATGACATCAACATATTTATTTACACCAACATTACCACAGTCCTCAGTACAACAATCAACATCAACATTAGATCATCATCGCCATCAATAAAAGTTAAAGTCAGTGACTGTAGCTTCACTACAGCAGGTACGAATGACTTCCTAAATCTGTCTCACCTGGGAATAACAAGCCTGTTGCTAAAAGACCTTTTCAGCTGGATAAAAACATTGTACATTGGATAATTGTCATTTTGCATAATACTCTTGAGCTTCCCATACTATATTCTTTTTACCATGACCATTTCTAGTGAGACGGGATCAAGCCAGTAATGGTTCCTGCCTTCCTGGTCAGTTTATTGATCTTGTTTCTGTACTCTGAGCTTAAGGTGCACCACCACAAACAACAGTATAAAATAGAACACTTGCTAAAATGCTTTGATAAAACACATGACGGTATGACAAGTTGACATCAAAGACTGGAGCTACCTGAGGAAAAACAGCCTGGACTGGGCCCTTTTAAAACAACCTTAAGTAACTGTTTTGCCTTAAAAGAACAGTGAATATAACACAGTAACCTTTATTAACACTGCATTTAATTTCTTTATGGTTTATACATAGAGGCGAGTATTACTTGAATACGTGGGGAAACTTTACAAACATGTGTTTTGCTGCTAACTTGACAGACGCTAAAAATAGCACATAGATGTGCAGAACATAAGATAAAAGAAGTATACAAACAGTGCATATAAATGCTGATACATAACCACAAAGTGTTAAAGAGTGAAAAACACTAAAACTCTACAATGTATTAAACTTGGTTGAAGCAACGAATTGTGATGGGTATTTATTACTGTTTTCTGACATTGTATAGACCAAACAATTAATCAATATAACAAGAAAATAATCTGCAGAGTAATCGAAAATATATATAATCATTAGTTGAAGCCTAAGCCTTGTCTTTTCCTGACAAGCAACCTCTTGTGGTCATCCAAAAAATGACGGTTGTGTCTCAGAACTAAAGGAAATGTAGCTTGACATCCTTAAAACGCAGCAAAACTTCTTTGGAAGGAGGTTGGACAGAATGATTTATAATTTGGATCAAATTTCAGTTTTGAAATTAAAACTGTTCCAACAGTGCCATGATCACACAATTTGTTCCTGTAAAGTACATATTAATTTAATTTTTTGTTAGTGGGAGATCAGTTTTAGTCAGATAGAAACAGAAAAAAACAACAAAAAGAAAACCTTTAGGCCCTTTGTTTTTTTTTTGTCAGAAAAATGCATATAAAAGGGAAGAATAAGAATAAGGTATATATTCAGCAATACGGTAGTGATTTTTTTACATATTTATGTCTCGTTTCATGTGAGGGCCACGACAAAGAAAGAGGAAGGAATAAAGTTATATATTGCAAGGAATAGTGAGCCAAGAAACAGCAGAGTCTTAAAGGGCAGGGAGAAAAACCTAAAAGATGAAAATTCTTAGGAGGATGCTCCAAAGACTTTCCTAGAATGGTTAGGGACAGTGTGACAGAGCCTAAAAGAGTAAAATGAAAGGACTATGAAGTCTGACTGGAAGAATAAAAGATGAGGTGAAGTTTAAACAAAGCCCTACTTGTCATGACAAAGACAGCTGTAACGTTTTACCACAGCTGTCATCGTCAGTATGTCATTGATTGCAGAGAAAAGCTTTCTTATAAAAAGACAATATTAGAGGCATAATAACGATCTCTAGAGATGGAAGGCAAAAATACATTTTAAAAATGAAATAAAATCCATTGCAGTACACTGGCAATAACCCAAAATGGTGTACATTTAACATCAATCCAGATGCTGTAAGGAACCTGCCAGATGAGATTTTTAAAATTCAGTTTTAACAGTGTAATACTGTTAGAGCAATCAGAAGTCTTGGCAGAACATTCTGCTCTATCCTAAGGATAGTCTGATTGGCTGTAGATTCCCTAGAGATTCCAGCCGCAAACATACAACAAAGGAGGAGGATCTGAAGCACAGTGGGGAGCACCATAGCACAGATTCATCCAAACCTTTCACCTAGATGTCTAAAAGTTGTTTGACCTGTGAATCAACAGATACAATAGATACAAAAACCTTTGGATGTGATGCTCTGTTTGCAGTATCTACTAAGGCCTGGCACAAACATATTTTAAACAAGAAAAGTGTACAGCAGCTCTATAAGGCTGTACCTAGGCACAGTGGTGCTATGAGATAAATGAGAAATTTAGCATGCTGATATGCTCACAATGATGACAATGACAGGAATGCCATCATTTTTGCAAGTATTTGGTCATAAAACAAATTTTTACTTTTGACCTGTGAAACAGCCACCAAAGCTGTGACAATATACTGAGGGAGATTTTTTGTACCAAATATCATCCAATCAAAATGTGAAACTCATGGGAGTGTTTACACAGGATTCAAGATGAATAAAACCTGATCCATAGACACAAATGTAAACTGGTACTGAATTATTAGGGCTGTTCAGTTGTAACAGTGGCCATGAATGAATCATTGGTACTCCTAATTGCTATTATTAATTAACTGCTGTTATTGTACTGTTGCTTGTAGCCTATAAATGAAACACACATGACCATGTTGAATGTTTCCTTACTAGGGTACAGTATATAGTACAGTCCTGTATACTGTATAATCAACAAGGTGTTGCAGCCTTAGTAAAGATTCGGGTGCCTCATTACTTCATTAATGAATATTTATACCTCACCATTGCTATATTTCGATATCTGAGCAAATCCCACATCTGAGCTGCACCCTTTAACTAATGTTTGAAATAGCTGCTGCCTTAGTAAAGTAATTTGTTATACATAATGCCCAGTAGGCCCCCTGAGAGATGAGTTATGTTAAAGATATGTTTTGTACTGTGTGCCACCAGAATAGAAAACAGAGTTGGTAAGGTGGCAACGTGATGACTGATGTGTTGTCATAGGTAAACACGTAATGTGAGACAGAAAGCTGAGAAATATGAAGGTCAGGATTTGGTTCCGTCTGAAATCCTCAGGAGATAGGAAGTATCAGAAGAAGTATCAACTGAATCTGACACAATCTTGGCAAGAAACCTGCACAGACCAACTGCATTAATGTTGGGAGATGTATTAAAAGGATAGGATTCCCCAAGCAACATATTACCAGAGGTTGCCTCACACCTTTCCAAACTATATCTTCACACTAGAGCTCTATTTGAAGATATATAGAACATAACAGACTCTGCTTTTGCCCACCCTGTTGCTTCCTCTAAGTGAAGTTTCACCACCCTCAGGTGCCTTCAAACCTGGTTATGCAGAGCGTCCCTAAAGATACTTCCACACCTGAGTCATTCATTTCCATGCAGATAAAGTTTACACTTATCACTTCATTCTGAGATTGTAGCTTTGATCAATGTCACCCCCATGCATTAATGATCAGAGTCTTGTCGACGTAAATCCAAGTTATCATATCCATCATCTTAAGCTGAAGTGATGAATATGAATTACATCTTGCAGGAGGCTGTGCATCTTCTCCTGCAACTCCAGGACAGAGTGGGTTGCGCACAACAAATGTAGCTTTAGTAGTCTTCCCTGTCTTAACTGAGGATCTCAGTAAAGGCCAAAGTGTATGAACTGCAGTTTAAAGATTTGGCACCTAGGACCATATCTCAACCCGACGCATTTCTCTTCATCCATTATTAAAACACCAACACATAAATAAATGTATGGACAGAAAATCCTTTCATGATGAATAACTGCAGTTAAGCTCTGTCACAGTTATGTACATTTACACTGCGCAAGAATAAACCCTGAGTCCATAAAACATGCCATTTTTGTGTACATTCATTTGTCTGTGTGACAAGTTAACAGGAACAAATGGGTTTATTCATGTTTATGTGTTATTGGTACATACAAATTGCTGTAGCTGAACAACGTATTATATAAAATGATGCTGGAAGGACAAAATACAGATAGATTTAAGATAAATTTAAGTTTCAAAGGTCAAACAAGCATTTTTCAGCACAGTTCTGAAGGGCAATGGCTTATATAATAAGGTGGACCAAAATAAGTTTAACATTGGTTTAGACTTATTTCAACCTGCAGTAACAGATTTTTTGGCCACTTGGGGACAGCACAAACCAGCTTTAAAACACAACATTAACATATAATCATCTTATAAAGTTGATATGGCAAACTTGTTCGCTGATAGTTACTTATTTACACATCAGAGCAACATTAGCATTCATATTTGTCAAATATCCAGTCTCCTTTTAGCTCTGGTTTGGGTCCCCACTAAATATCTGAAGAGATATGTTTCCCTTCAACTGCTATAATATGCTGCATTATGTTTACCAGCTAGTCGCCAATTGTGTCTGTCTGCTGTTCAGTCTCAGGCAGGTAGCATGCAATTGTTGTGAAAACAGCTGCCTTCTGCTGCTGGAAATGAAGTTGATGAGAGCGGAGAGAGTTGTGGACCATAAAACAAAAACAATGAACTGAAAGATGATATATATAAGCCACATGGAGCTGGTAATAATGACTGTTATTAACCTATAATAATAACTTTGGGTTTGTCTCTTTTCTAAAAAAAATAATTAATGAATCACCTTACTGATTAGTGTCATGTGATCTATTGTTGATATAAAAAAACTTAATATTCATGCACAATATAGTAATAATTTGTTGTCAGGAATACTGTCTTTATGTCTAGTAATCAGTCATGAAACAACTGCCTTTCGGTTACAAAGATAAACAGCAGAAAGACTGTTGCTTTGCCTATGAATTTTAATGCTGTACTTTAGAGGTAAAGGTCACAAGCTTATATAGGGGTCCTGCTAAGTGCTACTGTGTGTTCGTGTGTGTGAGTGTTCATGTTTTATATCATTGTCTTACTGGTCGCCTTAATAAATCTAATCTGCTGATTTAAGTGGTTTTCTGAAAATGAGCAGACTGTCACAACTGAATAAAATCTTGTTTTTTAATTACAAACCCAAATCTCTGGATCAGACAAAAAGCATTGCCATTTCAGACTTAAACCTACAAGTTTTTGCCTTGAGGCAGGAAGTGTGTTAGTCTTGCATGCCTCCACCTCAATTGGCCAAAATTGAACACTTGTCACTCATGTTGATGAGCTGTCGTCTTTGAAACAGCATCCATCCTGAGTTGGCTAGCATCTATAAAGCTCACATTAGGCGTTGGAGAAGCAAGTAAATTGTCTGTGTTCAACAAGCAATCTGCAATAAAAAAGCAATGCTTGTATTTGCCTTTGCTTTTGAAAAAGCTTGTCTGCCACACGTTTAGCATGTAGTTAGCTTTTTAATAGTATTGTTATTGCTTTGACTCTACTGCACTTGACTACACTAGAAGCCAGCTCACCACTTTTCATCCAAAGCACAAGATGTAGGCTCAAAAACCTCAGCGGCTCATCTCTGTGAAGACAAAACTTATACCATCTTTTAACTCCACAGGAATTAAGTATTTGATAGCAAAAGGATGCATATTAGGTAAAATATAGGTTTAGACTGCTGTCACAGCCACTGTCGACCTACTGTACTTGAGTAGAATCATTCTGCAGAATGGGTTGCTTCTGATTATGCATTGATTAATTATGTAATTTTCATGAGTATTCAAGGAGCCTTCAAGTAGAGCAACAGTTGTTGCTGCACACCTATACAGCCCTGTGGTATTGTGAAACATCTGCCCTGCTTCTCGTTGTATTTCTCAATGATATTATTATGAAATTCTACTTACTTAAAGTACAAAAGTACTCATTATAAGTCCTCTTATAAGCCTTGCCCACAACAACTTTCTTACAGTGTAGTCACTCTACAAGGGTAGTGCTTCACAGCCAGCATGGACAGGAGGAATGATTACAGCAACCAACAACTATTTCATTATGCATATGGAATTTGAGTGCTGTGTTAAGATAGACGTGGAAAAAAACGTTGCCCTATACAAAGTATCATTTTCAGTATCAGAAAATTACTTGTTACATTGGTAACAACCATTGGCTCACTGCTGAGGAAATGTTGTTGTCTGCCCAGTGGTTACCATGGTAATTGTTCTGGAGGTAAACATAGTTTTCACATTACTGATGTAACAGCAGTCATAACCTGTATGTTGGCTACACTTGTGACAGCATGTCTTATGCACACAGATAAAAGTTGAGATTTTCTGCAACCATGGTGCAGTTTGTAATAAAGAAATAAATAATAAAAGAAATAAATTAAATAGTTTTGGAAGGCTGTTTTACTCTAAAGTTATAGTCCTTTGTATCCTATAATATTTAAGTTTGTATCATTTATGTTTAATGCTTGTCATGGTTGTTAAAAGACTGTCAGCATTGCACTCCTGTAACATGGCATGATTCAAAATGGATCAAGGAACGACAATGTTTTCTTTTTTTATTCTACACAGTTTTCTTCCTTGTCAAATCTTTATACCTCTTTATACACCTTATTTTCAGTTTTACAGTTGTACAAACTTGGTTCCCCTTTGATGGGGTACACCATGCAGTGATTTAGTATAATACTTGTTGGGCAACCTTCTGTATGCAAGGCTGACTGATAGGTCAGAGGTCAAATACAATATCTAATATGGATCTAGGGAGCTTCAAATCACATTACACAAAAATGCCCATCATAGAGTAAAAAGTAAGATGTGCTCCACTTGTCAACAAATCCTGTGTAATATCTAACATCTTTGGCAAAAGAACATTGGCTCATTTTTGAGCCACTAATTTGGATGATTACTTTTCATCCTCAGCCACTCTCTGTAAGTCATCAGACCCTATTTACAATAAGATTCAGATCCCTAATTACTAAGCCTTAGGACATCAATAATTAGCTCAAAACAAGTTTAATACCTGGAAAACAACCATCTGAAACAATTTTGAATAATGTATGATACATAGAAATGGCTCACACGGCAACAATTTGAATAAATTATCATGGCTTAAATGGATATCAGAGCGTGTTCTGTTAAGGATGATAGGAAACAAACTTGCACTGACATCACAGCATGTTAACCTGACACATCTGACAGTGTTAAACAAAGCATATGTAATGCAAGGAAAATAACAAATTGTATACGTAGATGCTACCTTAGCTTATTAGGAAGTTTTATGCAAATACTTAAATTTTCTGGTGCTCTATATTTCAATGTCGGTTGAAACCAAAGCCTAATACAACACTAAGAAATTTGTAGGTGATCCAGGTCTGCTTGTTTATTCTAAATAATTCCTGTCAACAATGGATTGATTCTACATTGACATGACCTTTTCCATGTTGTGTGAAAATAATTAATGAATGGGCATACTGTGATTTAACATTTGAGCCAGCATGCAGTTTATTGATTGTGTGTCTTCACGTCTGAAATCATTAGCCAGTGCAGACTTATTGGAATATATTCAATTCTCTTTTCATTCTTCAGTGTACACTGCTCTGTTAAGCTTGCTAATATTTTCAACATATTTAGTACCTGGCATTAATACTGCATCCTAACGCTTCAGAGCTTTGGTGACTGAGCACAGTCTATGTCAAACTTTCACAATGTGAATTCTGCCACAATCTGCATCTAAAAAAACAACCATTTGGAATAAGGCATGAAATGGTATAGAACACACTAGCTCACGTAAACACCATTTTAGAATAAGAAAAAAAAAACAATTGCAAGAACTCTTATTACATCCATGACTATGACAATAGCTTATTGTTATTTTTTCAAAGTTTTTCAAAACATCATGCTAATTGATGACTTTCTTACTACACATTTTCACCCATTTATGTTTAATTCACCAGGCATTCATTGCTCAATCAGACAGGCCTGAATTGGGATCCAACTTTGAATTATACCTGGAAATAGTTTACTTTTTGAATATTCTGCGGCTATACTCTGTGGTGCATCCCCTTAAACAAAAGAAGAATAGTGGCCAATCACTTACAAAATGAAGCCCATTGTATGAGCTGGGATGGTTTACAAATATAAACTGGCATTTTAGCCAGTTTTATTCTATGGTTTTCTGTCTCAGTGTGGCTTTTCAACTTTGGGCTGTGCCTGAAAAGATAAAATTCTCCTGGCAGGGTGTCTTGGTTTGACTGTAGAAATAAGATGAGCAGCCTGAATTGCTGCTCCATCAGCTTAAAAAGAGTCTGTTAAGATGATTTGGGCATATTATTAGGATGTCTCAGTGACTCCTCCATGTGGAGATATTCCAGCCAGGCATAATGAACAGGAAGGAGGCCCTGGGACACGCCAGAGGTATACTATATCCCGGATTACAAGGTCTGGAAATGCCGATATCACCTGAGAAGCTGGAGGACATTGGCTAGGGAAAAAGGATGCATGGGCTACCACACGTTGTTATATAAGTGGAGTAAAATAAATAGATGAATAGATGATCATTTCTGCCCCAATATAAAATATTTTTAATGGGCATAACATCAAAGGGATTCTACACTCACCCACACATGAACCTACAATTGGTGGTATTACATATATATATATATTTTTTTTTTAACCCTTTTTCAAGGTGTATGATGATAATCTCAATGGATGTCATTTGTTTAAATGTTTGATTTAAAAAAAAAAAAAAAATCCTGTGTATTTTAAACCCTCCCTTACTTTAATTGCTATATTTTAATTTTCAGTGCATCAAAAATTCAACATCTTCTATCTGAAAATAAGAGTTATACCTCTTTACAGTAATTGCACATATCTGTCTTAAACATCCATGAATTATAAGTATATGATTAATTATTCATTTCCTTGCCTGCTGTGCTAATGTGAACAAAGTGACCTTATTCTTGGGCTGCTAACAGTGTGCCTCATACAAGCTATGACATTGCATGCCACATAAGCGCCACTACAGCAAACACTGGTAGTTGTTAACTTTAACACAGTGAGTTGTGCTTTTAGTTCTAATGCAACCTGTTTTTTTATACATGTAAATTAAAATTAGAAGAATTGGTCATAGATGATCTTTAAAGAGGGAAAACAGGGAAAAGTTTATGATACGTTTCCTCTGATCCTATCCCCAATAATCTCTGGATTTTAACTGCTTCAATGGCTTGATTGAAATGGTCCTCTCCTGTGAGATCTATGGAGCTCTATCAGTGAGATGTCCTTATCCATCCATTCATCCATTCAACCACAGTATAAGGTAATGGCGACAGTCAGCTGTTTGTCTTCTTGGGGGATCTACACACAAGCCACCATCTATTGATTTTAATTGATTGGTTGATCTATCTTTAGGGCTATCTATCTCTCTGTCTGTCTTTCTATGGATTCAAAGTTAAAATAAAACTTTGGAACATTAATATCCCATAAAAAGGAGAAATTAAATTTCTGACAATTAACACTGTTTTGTGAAGCAGCAGGCTCGGATAGTGAAAGCTCAGTTTTCCCTGTGGTGCACTGAGTATGAGTCATGATGAACCCTGTGCTGACTCCTCATGGTGAGCTATCGATCCACTACCGGGATCACCTTCTGGCCATCATCTCTCTGCCTCATTAGCAAGGGCTTATTAGCTGAGTAGGGCTATTACAGTGCTGTGCAGATGAAACCAATGGTGAATGGGGAAAACACATTTGATCTTGGACTTTCATGCCTGACTGGCATTGCCTTCCTAAATAGAATAGAATAGATAATTGAATAGAGCCCAGAAACAGAGATAAAACACCTTGGATGCCATCAAAGAAAATCAGTGTGGGCTAATTTGGACTGATCATCAGAATCAGCTTTATTGGCAAAGTTTGTGTACATGCAAGCAATTTCACTCTGATTTTAAGTTGCTCTCAGTGTACTTACACACAGTTCAAAGAACAATTTTCAAGAATATAGAAATGGCTAAAAACTAGGAAAACAAAGCTGAACAAAGATAGGTTAAAACAACTATTACAACTTGGTGAAAAAAAAAGGTGCAAAACAAATAAATGTAAAAGCAACAATTATTCATTTAGATTGGATCATGTATTGGATTGGTTGGAGATTGGAGTACACAGAAGTTGGAACAACTTCCTGTTTCTTGGCGAAGCACTGATTTTCAACACCACGCCACGGACATGTTAACTTTTCATCAAGGACTTATTTTGAGTTTACTCATCAATTTTGAAGTTGATCTGAATAACTCCCTAGGCAGAGTTTCTTGAAATACACCACCTGGAAATACCAAAAACCGCACCATCATACATTTCTTTGAAATGAGACGCCGGTCAATTCCCTTTGAATTTGTTAAAATACAACGTGTGCAAAATGCCAACTTCCTGTTGGTTTTGGCAAATGGGTCCAAGAGGGTTTTTTTGATCTACATGTGTACCTGTTTTTATTGGTGAAACGTGCCACTCATGCTACTCTTTAGGGGATGCTGTCGAGTCATTTTGCCATGCCCATGTGTGGCCGCCACAGAATACATAATTTTTCGCCACGACTGACATGTGTGGCACGCTAAAAAATGCGATTCATTGGACTGTTTCAATAGGGTAGTCTAGTAAATCATTAACATTGATAGTGAAAGCAAAAAATGAAAGAGGATCCAAAAGTCAGCAGCGTAGTATCAGGAAACTCTTGTTTCTCTCTCTTGAAAAGTTAGACTCTGGTCCCCCCCTGCAGTGGCTCAATGTCCCTCCAGGGGGGACAAGCTGTCATTTAGTTAATGAGAGCCTAAGCAGCGATCACTGTAAGGACCCTGTTGAAATGCAAGGATTTATTATTTTTCTGGTAAAAGTATCTCATATTGGACCCAAACCCAGCAGGAAGTTGGCCATTTCGAGTGGTCATTTTATGATGATGTTTTGTGTTTTTTTAACTCCTCCTTGGGAATTAATCGGATCAACTTCAGATTTGGTCAGTGCATTCTAAAGACCATTACGTTTAAAAGTTGTGCTAATTGTTTGTGGTGTGTCCGGTGTGTCCGTGCCTTGGCATCAAGTTTCGCCATGAAACAGGAAGTTGTCATACTTTCAGTGTACTATCCTGAACACATCTACATGCCAATACTCAATCTTAGTTATAGTGCCACCTACTGGAAACAGGAAGTAAGTCTTGTGTGGCAATCATCATCTCATTTGCGTGAATTTTTCATGGTGTGGTCAACACATGATGGCCTTCATAAAGCGAGTGCAGCACACCCTCCATACACTCGATCCCTTCTGTTGTATTAAATTAAATTAAATTAAATTAAATTAAATTAAATTTAAAATTTAAAATTTAAAATTTAAAATTTAAAATTTAAATTAAATTAAATTAAATTTAATTTAATTTAATTTAATTAATTGATTAAAGATCTTGGCTTTTTGAAGCCTAAAGTATACTTAACAAAGAAAAAAGTTAAACAATGTTAAACAATATACAGAAACTTCTCATATGGAGTAAAAATGACATTAATTTAGTCACAATTGTTCAAAAGAAAAAAAAAAGTTTGTGAGCCATCTCTAAATAATCACCAAATGTTTCATTTTCAGTCTCTGCTGCGCTTCACAATCCTCCGTAGGCAAAGACTGATTTCCTTCTTAATCTTATTAAACAAAGGCTTTGTATAAAAAGAATAATATGAAGCCAAATTAATTTCATTTTCCATTTCATTTAGATCACACAAATGACTAAGTCGGTCTTTCTCAACAGGACCAAGATGATGTCCAGATCTGTCACAGAGGAATAATTTCCTCAGTCTTATTTAGGCCCATAGAGATCTTTTGTTCTTGTCATATATATATCTCATATCATTCTCCAAACATTGTGTCATGTGTCATAATAGTCCTTTTGAATTTAAATTTCATGTATTTCTAGAAAGTCAAATTTAATGGCCACATGGGAAACTCTGCATCACTGATTGGGGCTATTGGAGATATCATGATAATATAAACTCCTTTAAACTTATTTTTAATTCAGTAATTCATCTTAAAAAGATATTTTATACATACTTAACATAACGCATTCTGCTATTTTACTAAAGAAATGCCCAAATTGCCACCAACGGCACTACATGAACTCTCAAGTAAACAGCACAAACTAAAAGATGCAGCGATAATACGAAATATTTAACCATCAGAGACTGACGGCTCTCTGTAACAGGGAGAGAGAGGGAGAGCTGCAACAGAAATGAAGACAGAAAAAAGAGACAGAAAAAACACAGCTTTGGTCCTTCATATTGATCTTTCAACAATGGTTACAGTGCTATCACAATTAAAACCACATTGATGACAGTCACAAAAAATGTATGTAATGTAAGAGCTTTCAATTTAACACTATAAATCCAAAACACTTGCCCAAAGAATATTATCTTTCATGAGAAACACTATTTTCTGACCTGACTGCTGTGGCCGTCTTCCACTGTAATTTGTATTTTTCAGGGTCAGGAAGAAGTCTACCTTACATGCTGTGGGTACTCTTGTAAAATTACAAGATTTTATAAAACTCACTTAAGGTGATTGTTTTTGGTAGAAATCATGTGACCTATATGCAAGGGTGTTTTCTGACATTTCTTGTTATCAGTGACACACTACTGCATGTCTTTCTTAAAATTTTACCAGAAAAAGGTCAACTAAGCATGTGATTTGCGTTTCAATTATCAACTTAACAAAGCCCAAACCTGTGTGTGCATCATCAAGTATCTGTTCTTAGGGAAAATCCTTAGCCACATCATTATGGTCCTTTGTAGAGCTCATATGGCTAGCTTTTTATTGGGTATGCTTCTTTATGCATGTGTAGATCAATCAGGTGG
>NW_023339663.1:11020725-11022025 GCF_004916995.1 Morone saxatilis | reverse complement strand
AACTGAACACATTTACACTGACAGTGAACACAGAGATGTTTGGGTTATTCACAGTTGGCAAATGCCTATCTGACAGATGAAGTTAGTCTGTGTGAATGTGTTGTGCTTTGTGGAGAAGCTAATTATACCCAACAGGAATTACTTCCTAGTTAAATCATCAAACTACATGGTTTCTTGTATTGTAATCTGAATTAATGTATCATTTAATACTATTCGGAAACAAGTGATACTGTAAAAGTGGAATTTTGGCCAGGAAACATAGTACCAAAATAGCAAGAGATCAGCAGGGTGGCAGCTCATCATCGGCCTCGTGTAACCAGATCACTCTGCCTTTGGTGGTTCCTGGTCAGCCCTTTGATCAAAATGCAACATGAAAGTTTAATGGTGATCTACAAAAGTAAAATTGATGGTGCAGGAAATTATGAATTTTACATTCAGTTTCTGTTTCACTATACATTGTACTGTGTATGACTGTATATGACAATAAAGTTGATTCCATTCTTTTGTTGGTGCAAATGGTAATAGCACAGTACAGAAAAGATGTGAAGCCCTGTGTTAAAACTGGACTAAATGTCATTGAAAAGTTTAAGTTTTGAAGATTACAATCTTTAGTTCAATGGTAAAGGATGACTATCTTTTCAGCATATAACAGGCTCTAAGGGCAGAATTCTTTGCAAAAGCACAAAAAAGTAAAATCCTTGACATACATTACAGTGTTACACAGATTTTACAAGTGAGGTTCCACCACAGTAATGGCGGCCTATCTACTTCCACCTAAAACCCAGATTAGATTCAGAGAGTGAAAAGCATGCACAGAGTGACAGCAGTGGCACCTGTAACACATTCAGTGCATTCTCACCAAATCAGCACATCATATTTTGCAGCTGCTATGAAACCACCAAGAAACTTCTTTAGCACAAGTGTCTGTTTTGGGCACTGACTTAGCTTTGACTTTTTCTCCCAAAAATGCTAAAGGACTTCTGCTTTGTGTTTGGATTTATTGGGGGTTGGCAAGCTAGTTTACTGTTGTATTTTAAACTTGTTCTTATGTAGTTAAGAATTTTTTTTTTCAAATAGTTTGTAAATTGGTTTCAAGCTAATTCTCCATAACATAACATTTTCCAGCGTAGCATTAGGCCTATATGTTGTGCTCATGGACACTGAGTCAATCTGCTGCTTTAAGCAACAGCTGTGGTTCAGACACATGCCCATTAATTTGCCAATGCTGGGGCTAACCGACCCATAGAGATTCAAAGCAAGATGACACTTATTTACCTGTAGTAGGACGTCCAATCCGCCC
>NW_023339663.1:10988491-11020712 GCF_004916995.1 Morone saxatilis | reverse complement strand
GCCCTCCCAGACAGCCAGACGCCCAGGCTGTTCATTCCCTGCTGTTCACTTCACCGCAACTGAACCAAATAGCTATGTAAGGTGATATTATACCTCTGTCCTGTGAATGATTGAACCATTCATTTGCAAATACAGCTCTGTTTTTATTTATTATCCTAAATCATGTTTTTATGTTGTGCGCTCTAAACTGTTTTAATCAAGTAGTGTTAATTAAGAATAGCATTTATTTGTTACGTACAGTACAGTACTCATGCATGTGTTTCCTCACCAGTTTTTGCCAATAGCATTTAACGATTTTTCTAAGTGGCATCACCTGATGTAAAATACCACACTACTAGACTACAAACTGAAACACATGTTCTACTATAGTGAGATAGTTGGATGGTCTAGTGGCCCAGACGCTCCTCAGTTCAACCCCAGACAGTTGTATGTCATCCCGAAGGACTTTTTTAATCCCTTTTATTCACTTGTTTTCCTTCATTGTGTCCACACACTGTACTGGTGAGAATCTCACCTTGCTCAACAAGAGCAAACTTTCCTAATGTGTTAGCCCTAAAGGAATTAAAATGTATGCATGCATTTCCACAGTCTAGCATTGGCAACACTGCATATTTGATTTTCAACCCTGAATGTCTAATTGAAGGTTTACAGTGCATTCTAAAGTTGATTTTAACAAGCCAGCTGTAGCTCCCTAGACCACAAAAACAAACTAAGTCTTTGTGCGGGATATTATAAGATGTATTCTAATTTTATACTTTCAATAGGAAATCCGCCCCGTTATAACAAGATTCTTTTGTTCGATTTTTTTCTTAGTTATAACAAGGATTATTGTTATTAAGAAGGTTACTCGTTGTTAAAAGAATCACGTTTTAATAATGAAACACTTTGATGTTATACTATAGTGTTATATGTCAGTTCTGTGCTGCTATAGGTAATGCATTATTTGTGGCTCCTGGAATTAACTGTGGTAGAATCATTTAAATAAATATAAGACCCACAAACAGCTTTGCCCTACTGAAAGCCTTATGTTTTCTTTCTTTCTTTTATTCTATATAAGAATACAATGAAAGGCTGTGTAATTTAGACAACAATAGGTAAGAAGAGGCTATTAAGAGGAAGGTAATTTCACACAGCACAACTAAACACTCTATCTGTAAGGGATCTGACCTAAAAAAAAATATGAAACTAAAAAAGACTATTTGAAATTCAAAATGGGCAGAGTAGCACATAATCGGTAGAGATAAAATAGCGCATATGAGTCTCATGATTCAGGACAACTTTCAGTATCAAATGATCTATGTGTGTGCGCCAAAATGCCTCTGGGTGAAACATGTTTATCTGCTAAGATGCTGTTCTAGGTCAATCTGTAGCCTTTATTCTATTACTTTCATCAAAAGGCATGCACAGTTTGTACACTAAGCGCAGATCGGTCAAAATACAAGACAATGATCTGGTCGATGTGTAGGTAGGTTTATTCCGCCTACACTACCTCCAGGTCCCCGCGCCTCCTCCAACATGTGTCTACACCACTGATGTGCTACGGTGCGCATTACCAAGGATGCATAAAGGCAGAGGACAGTACGCGCCCCTGGATTCGAGCAGCTGAAGTCGCAGCCACTCCACTCCATGTTTTGCCCTGCCCTTGTGCGCTCTGCTCGCTGTGCAGCGTGTGTCTCCGTTGCATTTCGCCTTTCTTCACACTGACACTGAACACAAGGTGCTGGTTGTGTGTGCGGGAGAAGTTGTTGGCACAGAGAGCACCAGGTAGCAACTGTCTTCTTCCAACGGATTTGTTTAAGCTGGAAGCAATCGGGACTCGCCGGGTTCTTCTTTTTTCTTTTTCGAGGTGGAAGATAGGAAGCTTTTTGCAATGAGGCGGACGTACCAGAATCTAAAGTGAGGAGTGATTTTTATTTTTATTTTTTATTTTTTGTTTTAATGAACATCTACCACCCTGCTCACCGGAGAAATCTCTCACTTCAGCCCTTTTGGATATCTAGTTTTCCCCCCCCCCCACGGAGGTCGTTATTTCCCTGTGAAACATTATCAAGGATTTCACTGATGTATGCGATGTGGAGACTGCAAGTCGCCTTATGTACTCTGTCGGTGCTGCTGTCCCTGTCATCTGCTGGTGAAAGCAAAGCGCGGAGCTGTAGCGAGGTTAGGCAAGCTTATAACGTTAAAGGATTCAGCCTCGTCAATGTACCTCATCAGGAAATATCAGGTAGGCGAATTTGACAAATCATCACTGCGTTTCGCCCCCACCATCACCACGTGCCATGTCTTGTCCCCCCCCCCCTCAAAATTAAACGATTTTGATGATGATCGCCACACGCCACCTGAACTATGATCTTCCTCAAACCCTCAGAGCCTTTGAGTCGTGCTGTTACTAACATCCCGTTTTATTAGGAATCCAAAATAGAGTCAAGCTGGGCATTTATCAAAAGTATGAGTCATGAGATTGACTTTGTCAAAGCATTTGTTGAAATTTGAATCTGTGCTGTATTTTTCTCGGGCTTATTGTAGTCTAAGTATTTAGATAAATCTCAGACATGTCACTGCAGTATAGTCGAACTATATAAATGATTTTACTATATAAAGGTCAGTATGATCTACTCAATTTCCACATTGCTTAATGGTGAATCACAGCAAGCTGCATTTCATTCATTATCTTCCATTAAGTAGACACCAAACATTGGATTTAAAATCCAGAATACAGCTGAAATGATCCACCTGTGCAAAAGTAACAATTATGTTGCTCTTTAACTATTGGTAAAAATCAGACATGCCACCATCTGGTTATTTGTTTCAGGTTTTTTTATATTTAACATTTTAGGGGCAAAATTGACATTCATAATAGCACACAAACTTATTTCACACTAAAACTGGTGTAAACCTACATGTTACCTTTCACCTGTTTTCACCATTTGACCATTAAAGAGAAGTTTTCCTCTCCTCAAAGAGGTGATGTCAGCCATAGGTTACAAGTTGATAGATAAACCATTTACCACCACAACAATAACAGCCCAACTCTCATGTGAGACCTCTGTATGAAATTAACACCCAAATTTGAAATCATTTAAATAGAGCTGCTTAAATGGAGATCGTAAAAGACTGACTTTGCAACAGTAGGACCAGAAAATATGTTTTGAAAGTGGCTGCATACCTGTTGCTGGCATTCAACAGAAGATCATGGAGCTTGTTGTGTTGTATTTGGCTAAATAGTGAGTGGTGTTTACCAGTAGGGGGCTGTATGCACTCAGCACCAAATACTCCTTTTTCTGTGTTTTTCCCTCCCTTTCTTTTCTATATTCCTCAAGGCTACAGCTTAGGTTTTAATTCATACTCTTTGGTACAGCAGAGATATGGGGTTTTATTATCTCTTGTGTGGTGGTAATCACATTTATGGTCAAAGCAGGAAAGGAGATTAGTCAGTAAACATAGTCTGCTCTGTGAGAGGGAAGAGGGGAAGCAGAGAGGCCTGAAGTTAATCCTTCTATTGCCTTTTACAGACAAAATAGAGATACTGTATTGGTAATTGGCAGTGTCAGGCCGTAATGATCATAGAGCCGCCTTATTTGCTTTTAACAGGGTTTTGGCTGGATGGGAATTTGATAGTTTTGTTACTGATCAAGCTTGTTTGTTAGTCTGTGTCAGTGTCTGTGTGTGAGGGATCTTTGCATTACGTATACGCCTTACACCAGTTTCATCCATGAATTGTAACACTACGCAGCAAATGTTGAAGTTTGTGCCCTTAGTGACTGAAGTCGGACCTTTTTCAAAATATATCAAATAATGATGCTATAATGCAGACCATGATAGGACACTTCAGAAAATAGAGAGTGAGTTAGTACATTCACTAGAACAGCACCAGGAGCTGTAGTAAAATATGTAGAAGCAAAAAGAAAAAAAATATATCTCTACAGTTATTCTGCTTCATGTATTGAGTTTATCAACTACTCAAAAGGATACATTTTCAGCTGACTGCTCAAATAAAAAGACCAAACACTGCACTTAGAATAATTAATGTGCAGTCTTTTTTTATTAAACACTTACATGATGTGCTTTTAAAAGCAGTAATACAGCACTGCTGCTTTATTATTTTCATTTCATTAGGTGTTTCGGATATGACAGAGCACAGATAGCAAGTGGTGGCTTCTGACCCCCCCCCCCTTCCTTTTTGTCATTAGTGATTGAACACATCTTTATACAGTGTATTCATGTATTTGAACTAGCCTTGAATATGTTTCAGGAGGAACTGAGGAATTCTTATGTGTAAAGAATGGTAAGTCTGCTGACTCAGTCAGACCTTTGCTCTAAATATCTGGTATTGAAACACGAAGACGGTTCATTTCACAATTTTTGATGAAATGGTTTGAATTATTTATTTAATATAATTTGATTATTTTATTGTATTCTGAGACACATTCTTGGACTTCACTTGTGCAGCTGTTTTTTATTTAACAGTTCTTATAGGAGTGAAAGTCATGTAGCTGTCCAGTATTTGACCACAGAGTTTTTGTTGGCCTCCCCATCCCTGGAGTACTGGGCGGGTTCCATTTACCACAACAAGAATTCAGATCGTGTCAGATAACGTTTTAGAAATTATTTGGAAATACTTGGACATACTTTTATTTCATTATATAGAGTTTTCAGTACTATTCTGTCTCATGTAACATCTTTTGAACTTAAGCAAGTTAAAGTCAAAGAGGTCTGTTGGCCGTGTTATAGTTCAGGATTTTTTTTGGAGCTGTGATCCAATCCTAATTATGAGTCATGTACACCCTGTACACTATGTGTAATTGGATTTTGTTGTCTCCAAATAACCTTTGCATAAATACAACAGAAGTTAGACATAGGCCTCAGGAGATGGGATAGTAGAAAGCACTCAATTATGCATAATTAGCTATGCTAATACAAACGTGTGGTATGTTGCAAGAGGAGCTAGCACTCATCCCTCTATCATTTGCTATGTCATGCTATTGTTATAACTCTAGATGCAAAACACAGAGGTTCAATTCTTATGCATAGGTGGCTTCCTCAAGTTGTCAGCTCCAATTTGCATTAGCTAATTATTTTGACAGCACTCTGCCATTGACAGGCTGAGCTACATTATTTAAGAGGTGACAAACACAGATCTATTTATACAGATGATGGTTTTTACATATTTGAAACAAAAGTCTAATTATGGAATCCACACTTTAATTAAACATAAATCGCATACAGTTTTAATTAAATAAATGTAATTTTTCGAAAAATAAAAAGCACGCTTTTCATGTACTTTTTTGTTGGTGAAATTCTGACTAGAAGTGTCAAATGAGTTTGCATTTTTCAGGCACTTTTGAATAAGCACATTCATACAGCTACTATCTAAATTCTGCAGGTTATCAGTGACATATTACAGCAGTGTTTGAATGGGACTCATGGGCTCCAGAGTCATAAAACATATCCAGAACACAAAGAACCTGGTAAAATGTCAGAGCTGAAACCCCAAAACGGTTATTCAAGGATTACATCGGGAGGCTAGGCCATTCCTTTGTAGCCTTTGCTATTTTTTAAATCTAAATCTGTAAAGTTGTTGTGGGAAGTTTTTGTTTTTTTTCTATACTGGCCTCTCAATGTATAATTACCCAATATGTTGATGTTGCTGTTGTTGTTGTTTTTATTAGTTTTTATTTTTTGTGATATAGCGGCTGGGCTAATAATGACGCCTCACAATTACAAGAGTTCCGGCAACAGAAAGCAGACACGTTTGGCATACAGTACCCCGCTGCCTTAGAGACAGGCAGATTTACATGTGTGGTTTTGCCATGAAGAGATGTGATGCACGCTCAGCAGTATAACACTTCTGTCATACCGTGCTTGGCAAATTATCATCATACAAAGTTTTATTCTGGGATTGAAATAACTCTTTGGCACTGATGCAGACATGATGTAATTGACGGAGTTAGCTTACTGGGCTAGAGGTCAACCATACTATCCACTTCATTGATTAAAAAGAGAGTTACTTTCTCCTTTTGCCTAAGGACTCTTGAACGCTGTAGCTGGCTTACAGTACAGAAGTGGTGGGAGGCAGAGGCTAGTAAGGAGAATCTTACTGGCTCTAGACTAGTTTTCATACAGTAAGAGGTCTCTCGGAGGAGTGTCAGTATTTTTTTTGTTGCAAAGAGCAGGTGGGGTAAGAGAGTGGTGGTGCTGTGCTGAATGTGAATCTGAAAAAATGTCTAAAACTGGCTGGTGGACAGCTTCATTAAACTCCACAAGGTTTAGCTTGTGATTCCTCCGCTCTTGTGTCAGTGTCATCAGTGTACCATTGCCTGCCTGGTGTGTCACGCAGCAGTCAGCCAACAATACAGCCCGTCTGTGAGGATCACCCCTGTGTGCACGTGTCAGACGTTAGTTATAATGTCACACAAACAATACTGCTTGATTGTCAGCCCTTTGTTCTTATACACAATGGCTTCAGTCAGACCCTGCCAGGGAGCTCTTACTTCGAAGCTTTGCTGTTAATATTAACATCTACTTACACAGAGTGGTTGGGATTCTCATGGGTGGACTTTGCTATTTGCTACGGCTTTGAAACACAATCACTTGATGTGCTGCAGTTCCTGTGAGTCGTATATTTCCTTTCTTAAGAATAACAATTACCTGTGGAGTTCATCTGTAGCTACTAACAGAATATCATTAGATTTTTCTTAACAGAGTAGTTATTAGCTGTTACACAATCCATCATAACTTTCCTCATGTGAATTCCTGATGCTGCAACTCTCTCTGTTTATCACTGTGATCTGTACTTGGCTGTTTGCAGGTTGTGAGCTCACCTATTCCCTTAAACACAACCCCGATATTAGAGATCTTTGCTGTTTGTACTTAAATGAATGTTAGGAGCCTTGTGCACCTTCTGTATACAGCACAGTTAATATTGTCATCGCTTGAGCTTTCTTTACACAGACGTCACTGCAGCTCTTAAAATAAAGCATCTTACAACACTTATTAACATCTCAATGAATGATTCACATGAGTCTGTCTAACATGTACTTCATCAGAATTTAAAAACAATACAATCTTGTTTCATATTCATGTTTATAAATGAGGTTTAAGCCTACATTGTTCCATATTAGATTTTATTTTATTCATTGCAAGAGTCAGCATGTTTGAGCTATTTAGCAATAGACTATCAGACACTTTCACATACACATACTGTCTGTCTCATCATTTCTGTCAGGAATTTTAAATGACAAAATATAGCACCGAACATGTGGTGACACATACGTTTAATTCTTCTACGTATTGTCACCAACGTATGTAATCGACACTCTGTTTGTTGCACTGATATATTTTTGATTCACTGTACATGTAGGGCAGGAAAGCAAAATAAATTTGGGGGTAATATTAGATGTGTTTGCAGCCAGATGTCTAATTACTAAATAATGGAATGACACAAGACCTTTAGTGAAAGTCCTAGCCTAGCAAATATCAATATACAAATTCTGCGGGGCTCTTTTTTTGCAAAGCCCATTAAGATGCTCTTGGCTCTGCCAAATTGGAAATAAGTCTCTTGCCAGCCTGTATACATCTTCAGAGAGAACAGTTAATGAGATGTGAGGGAGATTAGGCTCTGTGTGTTTGTGTCTGTGTGTGTGTGTGTGTGTGTAACAATTTAGCCTCACTTTCCTGGTCTTTCTTTTACTTTGCATCTCTATTGTGGTAGAAAATGACAAAGGTGTTGTGTTTTTTATTGGACGAGACAGATTGTGTGCATGCCACACTAAGATGAGTTGGATTGTGAATCCTCCAGCTGTAGGTTTCCTCCTTTTGTCAGATTTGGTGAATCAGAATATCTGAGAGTTGTCCTGACCTGAAGGATGTGTCAACCCTCTGCCAGCATTAATGCCTGAAATGCATATGGTCTGCAAGCTTCCTGGAAGCCTTCCTGTATGGTGTTTTCTGAGTAGTGTGAAAAGCCTCCAGCTAGCGTAGGAGACTGCTATAGCACTTTTTTCACAGTTTTCAATCAACTGCTGGCCTAAATCAGTAATGGAGGGAGGGATTAAGGATCTCTACCCTCACAAGCCTCGAGAGGAACTGGAAAATGCAAACAGCAGAAAGTTAAAGGATGGATTGTATTTTTAGGGATTAGAAGAGAGATCACATAAAATAAGCAAGAAAAAAAAAATTACACAGTAAAAGAGAGCATATAGACATGGAGAGCATCCTTGACTAATCATGTGTTTAAATAATGACCTGGTAACTATGTGAGGTGAGAAGAGATCTGGGATACAAGGAGGCAATCAGGAAAGATGTTATTCATCTGAATTTGAGGGATTATTGATCTCTATTGCTATATGCCGGCTTTTATACTTGTTTCTACAAAAAGAGAATACACATTCAACTTTGCTTCTCTGTTTAATGCATTAATGAAAGAAAAATTGCCACAGGAGGTAACAGAAGGAAAAACCACATGTGGTATTCCTCTACCGGGAAAAGTGTTTCCCCTAGGATTTCTCTATCAGTGGGTGAGAGTGGTGCAGGAATGCTGTTGAGTGTGGCAGGGTCACATCATTGTTGACATGTGGGAATATGAACAATTACAGGGTGGTTTTCTATGTAGAGGAGACCCTTAGGATTGACCTAAAGCCATATAAAACATACTGTTTACTACACAGACAACACTAATCACTTCTTCTATTTTCACCCTCTAGCCAAGAGGGTGTTTGTGGTTTTCCTACCATTATTTATTATGTATGTTAGAAAACCAAGCTGTTCTGTTGTGTTTATTGCTATGGTCTTTCATTTTGCCCAGAGAGCCTTTTTGCCTCTGGAGGGTGTCTCTGAATAGAAGTCCCAAGCTTGACACCAATGATAAGGCTCAGGGAGATGCGAGCCATACAGTGCTTTGGGAAAACCCATGTCATATCGAGGTGTCAAGGATGCAAATACATTTCACACTGGGGACTTTTTATTTTTGTTTTTCAGACACAGACAAGTACACATGGCTGAGGTGATTTGCTAAATAAGCCACCCCTCAGAGACTTGGAAGTAAACAAGCATTAAGCACAGATAAACATGGTGTGCCAAAATTTCCATGGAAACATCAGATGCTGTCAACAAATGCAGACAGCGATGGTTGCATTGGCGTTACAGACTTGACAATGACACTGTTGTTGTGTTGAAGAAACAGACAGTTTCTATCCCTGACAGACCTCCATGGTGGTTTCAATGAAGCGAAACCGCGGGGTGTTTTTGATGTATCAAAATCAATAGTTCAGATGCTCCAACATGCAGACATTTTTTAGTACAAACAAAGCCACCACAGTACATCAATGGCCAACTTTAAGGCCTGTGAACATCATTCAGGACTCTAAATATAGTCATACGTTTGTCACTGAATTGTTGAAGCAGGAAATTGAATACTTTGATACTGTAACACTTTTAACTGTTTTTTTTTAACCAGTTTTAATGAAAAAGCAATGTTTAAAAAACAAGGTCAATTTACATGTTAGGTCACGTATGGTTGTCTTCAAAGAGTAGGAAAACATGTGGCTTTGTGGTATTCTATAATTTTGTTGTTGTTTTACAAATCTCATGCAAAGACCAAATAATCAATTAGTATGTCTCACAATACCTTTTTGACCCAGCAAATCTGTAACTCTCAGCCCTTCTTTCCTGTTCAAAATGTGAATAATTAAAAACAGGTAAGAAATATATACTTTGATTTGAAAAATATTAAGTCATTTCACTAAAACAGCAAGCAGAAGTAAATACTGTATTTGTTTGAGAATATTTTTGGTTGTGGATTGTTTCCCCTAGTGAGTATTTACGTAATCTGGACCATATACATGGAATTGACTTAATTAAATTACAGCATATTGAAGATTTTGGACCACAATAGAGCTCTGTGGCGCAGAGGAATAAGCTATATACACTTTATATAGATAACACTTGTTAGTGGCACTGGTTCTGTATAGGTAGGGGTCTCTTCATGTGATTTGTTGTTAAAGAAATACTGTAGTATGTCATCAGACTTATCCTTCAACACTATATAAACCTTTTTAAAAGTATAAATTAGTAACTTTATTATTCCCTCAACTGATTCTCATCCCAGTCTTTAGTGTTCATTCTAGTTCTTCTCCTTTTTCCAGACAAAATCAATTAATTCTGTCCTCTAGACCAAATAAAATTCTGTGACACTGCCTTATACTCCACCACCCAAAGTGCAAAAGCAATGTCACTTTCTCTCAAATATGGGCAGCACCCCACCTAGAAAGTGAAATCAACTTATGGCTGAGTGGAGACTTGTTTCATTCTTCTTGACTGCTAGAGACGGTAGAAATCTGGTACATACAATCTCTTGTGGTCATCCAGGATTCATATAACTTTAGTTAAATATGTGATGAGGCTCTAGATTTGAATGCATTTGTTGAAAAGGATTTTGTGTAAATGGGTAATGGGATACTTATTTACAAAACTCCTGCACAGTATATGGCCTAATGAGACTATTTTCAGAACTGGAATAAAGATCTTAATTAGAATACAGTGTGGATGTAACATACTCAGTGACACCTTTGGTTCGGATGCTGTGTGGGTGCTTTTATGCTATCTTTTTCCCTACAATAGTGGAGGTTCAGTGAAGGTTCAGTTCAGCAGATTCAGTGATAAAGAAAAGAAGGCCTTTGTGCTTCTGTTAAGCTGCCTGTTGAAAGTTGTGTGTTGCTCCTACTTCTCCCATTTCTAATAAATGAGTCATACCATGCACTTGATCACCATAACATTTTCAAATAGGACAACAGGAAAAACATGTCACCCTAATATTCAGTGTAAGCATAGTACAGCATTAACCCAAATTGTGCAATCAGTAAACTAGTATTCACCAATTTAACAAGAGTTCCAACTGCATGACTACATCTCATCTCTCTTTTGTCTCTAAGAAGAAAATAAAACCTACAGTAGCAACCTTGCAACACTCCTAAAAGTATATTTGTTGTAAACTGTGTTTTCAGAGAGCAGCCAGTACAAGACATGCTAAGAATGCATGTTGCTCTAGTTATAAATTAGGAAATTTACACCAATTACATGAGTTCATGACACAGTTTAGTGTGATCTCGTTTCCAGCTTTGAGGTGGAGAGACTAATTGGAGATCTTTATTATTTTTATGTTAATGAAAAAATGTAGAGGGCTGATCTTAACCCCGGGTCACTTTTCCGGGCTTTAATTATAACATTAAATAATAGGCTTTGCAGTAAAATGCTGTGGGGAATATAATGACACTCCCACATGTGTCAGGGGTCTGCCCTATGTTCCTTTACCCCGTGTTGACTCATTTCCTTTTTATTCTGGTTTAGACACTGAATTCCTTTTATTCAGTGATCTGTGAGAGCCAAAGTTATACTGATGTTAATGGATTTTATGATGATTGATTTCTGCAAAAATGCAAAAATGTACAAAACTTTGACGACACAATAGAGAGACAAAGGCAAAAGACATTTTGAAGTTGAGATATTAAAAACTATTAAAAGGCTTCTTTAGCTGCTGCTAAAAAATCATGTTGCTTGAAAAATGCACGCACCATTTTATTACAGTGGCTTTCAATACTGAAGCTTTGTATAACTGGATGTATTTTGCATGTATGATGGAACCGCATATTGTATTTTCTGATAAAATTGGCTTGTAATGAAGCATGTTGGACGTACGACTTGCAAAGTGCTACAGAATGACATCAGAATTCATCTGGAACTAAAGAAGTACAGCGGGGGTGAACCAACAGATCATTTAAATCACCTTTCCTTATAGCTGATGAGAGCGAAGACCAGTCTTGCACGAAAAGATATCTAGGCTCACTAGGCTCACACCACTGACTTGAATGGGGCCACATAGTGCATCTCCAGGGAGCCTTGCCATCGTGACAAATGTGACAAGCTCATATAACCTTAATGTCATGAAAGGACCGGTTTGAAGTCTTTTCGTTGTGAGAATGTTGATGAGGCTTGAGAAAGAATATCTCCAACCTTCATGGTTTCACTTTCATTAATTCAAGGCCTGTTGGAACTGATGTTTAAGAATTTTGGAAAACCTTATTGAGATTGATAGGTTGACAAGCTTATGTCCAGTGTTTACATCTTTTGGACCCTTGAATTGCTACATGACATCACATTTTCTTCAAACATCTGGTATTGTGATGCTTCCTGGCACGTCCTTGTTCTTTGGCTCCTGGAGGGTGCTAGAATCTGAAAAGAAGCCAGCCTCTTCTCCTGCTCCCAGAACCCCGCTGTTTCCTGTCCCCTGTGTAAGCTGCCGGTAAATGAGTGGGCTGGTCATCTCACACCCTGGGGCTCTACCTCGGGCTCTTCAGACCACCAGCTGTTGTGTTTAGGACTGAGTCATGCACCAGTTAGCATGATGAATCCAGTGCATGACTACAAGGCTTTAACCTCACCGTATGTCCCCTCCTCTTCTCTGCTACTTTCTAATATAAGACAAAGTACACTCGTACAATAGTTTTTAACACCTTGAAGACAAGAGTAAGCTATATTTTGAACTTTGAACTAGGAATGTCAATGATTAATCACCATCAAAAATGTGTTGCTCAAGAACATATGTACACAATTAGCATGACAGAAATTGTGAATCTTGGAGCATTGGTTCCCTCCTCGCGGGTGTTTTCAGCTGCTGGACTGTCGCCTAATTTCCATACGGTTGGGATAACTGTACCATAGGTACCGTGAGCAATTGTGATCACAGCTTGTGATGCAGGCTTTCATGGTGTCCGGGACCACAAGACAGCAGGGCTTGCTAACATGATGTGATGGTATTGAGCAGTTTATGCTTCACTATCATTTGAAAAATACAGTATATCTTTATAGGCAACATAAAGCGGATACTTAATTTAATGTTTTCCCTTTTTTTGCTGGAATAAGTGTGTTGATTCTACACTTATGTGTGTTGTATCATGATAGTAGCAAAAACAGGACATTATTTGGAGATGACTTTAGTAGCTCAGTGGGTAGAGCTGGACACATTTCCCGAGGCTGAGTCCTGGCTGCAGCGGCCCAGGGTTCGAGTCCAAACTGCGGCACTTTGCTGCCTGTCATCCCCTCTCTCTGCGCCCCTTTCCTGTCTGTCTTCAGCTGTCACTATAATAAAGGCAATAAAAGCCAAAACATATATACTTTAAAATAACTATGTTATGTTACAGTTTGGTTGCTAAAAACTTAAAGTAAGTCAATATTTATTCTTGGTTTCACATAGGACATGAACCTCTGTCTCCTGGGTGAATGTCGTAAAAGCTGTAGCACAATTAAAGATATTTCTTACATTAATAAGTTCTTTTCATCATTTGGCCACTTTTACCAATCCTCCTTAGATTATCCCCAATGATTCACCACATTTTTATTACAAGGGCTTATACTGAACAGACATATGACTCAACTTTGACCATGCATATATGCTAATATTGTTAAATAAAATGTAGGTCTCTTCATAGGAGATGGGGACAGTACATTTCATTTTTCTTCATGAGAAAAAAAGTCTCTTCATTTATAAAAGAATGGGTTAAGTACTAACAGCCTTGTATGTTTAGTCTCATCTAATTTATGTCCTCCAGACAACCATTGCATTATAAATGATGTTTAATCAGTTTATTCGTTCTAACGGATGTAGAAGTGGCAGCAGGGTCAACACTTTCAAAAGATGGCATTATTTGATTTTATTTCACACATGATTCTGATTTGTTTTGTGCATTTATTCAATGTATGATTCGAATACCCCATTTACCTCATGTTGAAATTAAGCTTTAATTGAAGAAAAGCATCTTAATCATTACACACTTCAGAAATAGGTTATAACAAAATGATTAGTACAGTGAATCAAACGCCTGCATAAGATATTCAGTCAAGCTAGTTCAGTATTCACAAAATGTAGATTCTTTTTAACCCCTGAGTTTAACAGTTTGATATGACGGTGGTACACATGATCCATTATCTTTATATCTCTACTTTTTCAACAGCATAAAAAGCCAGCCTGGGATTCCTGTAATTCAGAAACACCTTATGAGGCTGTGTAACACCTCTTCCTATGGGTGTCATTTAGAAATTCAGATGCTATAATGTTCTTATTTCCACATACAGGGTTCACCCCAGACTCTGGTGTAAATTCTGTTTGGGAAATTGGTCAAGGCATTACCCATGACAGAGGCATGAAGCTATACAGTATATTGTAGGTCTACTTTAATAGACTGCATGCATGACTGGAGCTAACGGCTGTAAGCTCCATTGAAGTGCTTGACTTGTACGATGGCTTACCTTTGACATTTACCACAAGAGTCTCCAACTTGGTAGCACGCATAATGGTTCCAGATACTAGGTGTATAGTGAAGGAACTGCAGAAATGCTCAATAAAGCATTAATGCATATGAGACTGAGTTAAAAATTAGTGAAGGTGCAGAATTAAGGTGTCAGATGGGAGGAAAATGGTGGTTTATAAAAAGCTCAACCTGGGTGCTCCAACCTGTAAATCAGAGGGAGTCTTCTCTCTTTGGATCACTGGATTTATTTGAAGTTGCCTGGACCGCAATCAATGGAAAACCTTATATTCACTGCTTGGAATGTGATTGAGACATATGGCTCAAAGGGACTTTTTCATAAATACTGTGTATTGGGGATGCTTTCTGTATTTCAGTTTCTGACTTATAAATAGCATTCATGTTAACATTAAGGTATAATTGCGACAGAGAAAGAGACTTTTCTCAAATGTACGAAAATGCTTGAAATATTGTCATGTTGTATGTCAATGCAGTATTTGTAACCCTCAAAAGACCAATGCTGCAGTCATGTGTTGCATTGTTAGATGACATGAATGCTTGCAATTGGTTAACATTTTCATCTTTTTCATCTGTACAATAAGTATGAGTTAACGGTAATGCAGCAGACTTGCCTTACCTACTGTATGACTCGCATATTTAAGTGTTCCCACTTCTGCTGAATTCCCTGCAATGTTAATGTCCAATCGCACACAGTTATTTATTATGTTAGAAACATTTTCTACTTATTATGCATGTCAATAGCACAGTATTCTCATGATTTATAATCATCTTTTCTCTTTCTTTGAATTGTGGTCTGAGGTTTATATCTACAATTTGAGATATTGCCTTTTCATATTTCTAGCTTGGTAATAGCTTCTCATTTATCCCAACTGGTTTTTTAGTACAGGACCTGGCTGGTGCAATTCTGTCATTGTGCAAAATGGAATGCCTCCAGCACTTATCATCTTTGGGGAAATTCAGCAAAAGATGTTTAGAGGAAAGTAGAGAAAAAATGGAAAAACAACTATTTTTTCCCTTTGGGATTTCAACCCAAACAAAACACCTGTCCTCTGTAAAAATACACAGTAACAATACCACTTTGATTAAAGACATACTGAGGATACTGTGAATATGATTATATGAACACTTAAAAGATTAAATCTTCTTAATATCTACCTGCCAGGTGGTCTGTTTTCACTGATGGAAGCCAGAATTGATAATTGTAAACAAAACAGTCTGGAAATTGTCTTTTATACATACAAAGTTTGTTTATATACACCTATACTGCTGTCATGTTTCCAACACACAACCTGTTAATTAGACGGAGATGGGGGACAGAGTTCAGATCGACCATAAAATTATGAACTTGAATAAATGTCAGGGCAGAAGTCTTACCTCACTGCTTTGCGCAACACTGTGAACCATATATTTATCTATCCATTACTGTCACTCAATTTTCCAACTCCAGCTTATTTGAAAGTTAGAAAATCTTTTAGTAGTCTCCAAGTGTGGTAACATATGGTTGGAGCGATTGTGGGAATTATCTGTGTCATCTTCTTTGGACATATTCAATTTGGGTCTCAAGCCCCAGTGGAAATAGTTGAAAGTGGGTGATTTGGGTGATGGAGAGGAGATCCAGATGGCAGAGCAGCAGTAAGATCAATCGAGCTTGATACATTTTTCCCACTTCAACATGCAAACAGATGTGATTTAACACAGTAATTGGGTTTACTTCCACTTCGTGGATTTCTGTTGACAAGTAATAACACCTTAGAAAACCATGTGCAAATTTGCTTGTAAAAGTTCTTAAGCGTTTATTATTTCATGTGTTATTTCATCAGAAGAATTCATTATCATTAATAATTTTTCAGTGTCTAATAGGTTATAGGAGGCAACCTCTTTTTGACTGAGTGATACATACGTATTAATTGTGGATTAATTGAGAATACAACCAATGTTTTCTAGAATCCTTCCTACTTATGTCAAGATTAAAGTGAGGAATACTAAGGATGTAACTACCGATTACTTTAATTATCGAGTAATCTAGCAATTATTTAATCATTTTTATCATAAAATGTCAGAAATAAAAAAATCTATTGCAATTTTCCAGAGGTCAAAGGAGAATTTTAAATTGCTTGTTTTTATCCAACCAACAGTGCACAAACCAAAAATATTCAGTTTACAATCATACATGATAGAGAAAGGCAGCATAATTTAAAATTTTATTTATTATAGAATTATAGAAAAAATTCAATTCAATGTCATTTTTGTGAGGTGAGAAGTCAGATTCTAATGGTCAGTATTCTTTATTTCTGAGCTGCATTTTTTGACTAAAGTGGATTGCAAGAGGTGGTGTAGTTTACAGAAAGTAAAAATTACCTGGAGGATCATCTGACATTTGGTAGCCTTCTTTTGCTTTGCATTATAAATACAACTTAGATGTGTCGTGGTATCGTCGTATGTGTGTAGGAAGATGATGTCCCAATATACCCAGAATGCCTTTGATGGCAGAAATCCTTCATTATGCTGATTTTAAAAATTAACCTTTAAACAGAACGTATCATCTAGAGTATTAAGCATAGTATCTGCTTATTTTACCATATTTTCCTCAAAGCTATTCTTTCTCTTTAATATAACATTACAGGGTATTCAGTCTTCCATCATTCATCAACCTTTAATTCTGTTAGTGTGATTGACTTCCCTTTTGCCCTCTAATCTAGGTTGTGTCAGCTGAATAAAGGGCCCTTTAAATGTGCCGCAGCCCAAATAAAGAAAGGACAGTCATGGCCCAGATGTGTGAGGGGGCTAAGCTGTACCTGAGTCAATAGATCTCAGAGATAGAGGTGTCAACCTTTCACAGGGAGCTGAGGCTCAGGCAGCCTTTTAGCTTTTACTGTCCAGTGGGCTGAACTTGGCTGGGCCATCTTGTCCAAAGCAAGTAGAGAGAGAAAATAAAAAGATAAAGACCAGCACTGTCATTGTCATTTAGAGGAATTCTTGACTTCCTTTCCTGGCCAGATAAGTCCAGTTCTGGTCTTCAACTTAAAATAATCAAACATAAATAGCTATTTTTGGCTATTAAATACCTGAAAAATGACCACATTGGTTAAAAGTTTTATAAAAATCCACTATTGCCATAGAGAAGTGCTCATTGATTTACCCCATTGGCCACACTGGCCTAAGTCACCCAGAGATATGTAAGGTATTGTTACCATGATTCATGGTATAAAGGGTATCACAAAACTTCTAATGTTTGACAAATGTACTTCTCGTTCATCATCTATGTATCTGATCTCTTTTATAATGGTGCTAGACTTATCGAGCACTATTATAAAAGCCCAAAAGCAGTATACCTCTAGGTATGCAAATCTGTGTAGTAAAGCAAGTGATGTATTTTGAACTGAATCAATGCTAAAAACTGGGAACTGAGTTACAGATAAACTAAATTATAGATATCGTAGGGACCTGGCTACGTAAACTCAATTGTTGAATTGAAATGTCAAGAGTGTGGACCTGCTTCTGCAGGCCTGTGCCCTCATTTGAAGGCAATGAGTCTCTGAGCACATTGGTGCTCTGTGGCAGCCAGACTATAAGAGCAGAGAGAGAAGGCAATATTCCAAAGGCAGTTCTGAATGAGACTGGAGCTGGACTCTGGTGGTAGATCAATGATAATAAATGTGATTCATTCAAGATGGTGCTTCCCTGTTATTGAGCTTGGCTCTGCTGTGGTGTGAAAACCCCACTAACGGGTGGCAGCCTAAGATATTGTGGAACCAGATAAAAACAAATCCTGATTTCAATCAAAATGTAGGTTACTTTCACAGTACCTACTGTATACAATACACTTGGCTCTTTTAGGCTCTTTTTAGTAAACTATTTTCAGGGGAACACACTTGGAATAAAACTCAGCAGCTCAGACTACAATAGATGCTGCTCCACTCTGCAGAAATTAATTACATTTACTGCATCACTACACCTTTTTATGAATTTTCAGCATGGGTGAATTATACATTTTTCTCTCTTGACTTCATGATCTGTTGGCTTTTTTTGGCATTAAGCTCTGGCAAGAATGTCCTCACTTTATAAATGCTGGCAAGAGTGGTCAAGGGATGTACCAGATGGCATGGCCCATATGCAGTTTGCCCTTTGGCCAGGTAGACTAATGAATCCTTTTGGGAGTTAATCACACTGTCTGGCATCAGACCCTCCATGGGCATTGAACCCACTCTTTTCCCACAGCTGCCCTGAAATATTCTGGAGTTTTCACATTTCCCTGCAACATATGTTTATAGTTATGCAGATTAAATTGAAAAAAAAATCTCTTACGCATTTTAAATCTCCCAAGCAAAAAATTTGAATTTAGTCATACTACCGTATCTATTGATGATGACCATTTTTAGTCGGCTCTTGCCTTGATCCATAGCGCTGTTTTCGACTGGAACTTTACCTTGTGTATTTTTTTTTAAATCATGTTGTTTCATGAGATTTATTTAAGTTTTTTATCTGTAGACAAATCAGTTGGCTGATTTACATGTTGCTCTCTTAAGCGGTGTTGCCATGAGTGCAGTGGCAGAGTGGAACTGAACACATTAAGGGTTAGTTTGCACAGCGTGTTGTCCGACCGTGTTGTTCTGGACTGCCACACTCAAACGCAGAATGAAAAGTCAGCCATCATAGAGATGGGAAGGGACAATATTGTCGTGGGGATGTGAGGATAACAGCCCACATTTTAAGTTTCTGCTAGAAGGTATTCATAGTGTTGCAACTGTTGCACTGGTGGAGTAAACTGGCCCCTTCAAACTTACAGTGGAGGCAGAGATGTCCGACCTCCGCAGTCTGGATGTAAAAGTGCAGTGTTGAGTAACTAATGAAACCCAGCAGCAGTTATGTGCTAGCTTATGATTGAAATCCTTAGTCTGTTTTTCCTCATTGTAATCTAAAGAATTGTTTAATAAAAATGGGAAACACATGATATGATAAAAAATTACTTTTGACCACGAAACGTATTACCTACCTAGCAAGAGATGTGTGTGGTGGCAACTCAGCATCAGCTCAGTGTAGGCAGATCACTTGCCTGTATCGGTCCCCAGTCAGTCCTTTGTCAGCATGCTGCTCAGAATGCAATCGAAACATGATGATTTAATGGAGATTTATGAAAGTAGAATAGATTTTATGGTGCAGAGGCTTGTGACTATTGGAAAAGCTCATAATGGCACAGCCCATAAAAGATGTCTAGCCCTCTGTTAAAACTGTACCAAAGTCATTATGACATTTATTTTAGGGGAATTTGATGATATTTCCTAACATATTTCTGAACCCCAAAAATCCCACCACCTCCCTTCAGGCCTCCCTCCAAAGCTACCCCAACACACATGAACACGCACATCGTTGTCACCGCTAACCATATCCATATAACTATTATAAAATAAATTCCCTCATAACAAAACAAACCATATCATTTACCTTTCCCTCAGTTCTTGCAATTGTTAAAAAGCCACACCAATGTTGATTTTATCCAAACTTCTTGCTTGTAGCCTTTTTTACTGCTGTGTTTCTTTTCTTGTTTTGTTTAACAGTGTAGGTAAAGATGGAACTCTACACTTTGGCTGGTCTTTCTCTGTCATTCTTGTGTGACTAGTTCTGTACCTTTAGTAATATCTGCCTGACCAGCTTGTGAAGGAGTACAGTCATACGCAATGAGCGCAGGGGCAGAGTGCGTGGAGGTAGATAGGTAGACAGGCAGGTCAACCGGACCAAATTAAATGATTGGCTAGGCTTATTACAGCCCTCTGACTGGATTTGACAGAGAATTTGATTTATTGATTGCTGTCAGGATTTAAAGAGTTTAAACCAAGTTTCAACCAATCTAAAACAAATACATTACCTGCCCTAGCTTTAACTCAATCTACCATGTTGAAGTCGAAGCCTTAGGACCTCCTTAAATTCAGCTTTGAAGCCTTATCCTCAGCTTTTCCTTTGAAGCCTTATCATAAGTTGCAAAGTGACTGAGACCAATCGGAGTTCAACTCAGCACTCTGTGACTATTGAGGTCTCACACCTTGTAGCACAACAACACAATATACAGGCCCACCTGCTGGCAGCTATTTAGCAGATGACCAAGCAGAACAGTTCTTGAGCAAACAGGGGTTGTATGTCAATGTGTACAACTGTCCATTATCTACTGTGTCTAAGTGTGTTTGCTTTAAATTGAGTTGAGTCCTTGAAATTTTGTTTTAGTTATTTGTTCTCTCAGCTTTCTTTGTTTCTGTAACAGAAGTAGAAAAATATTTCAGCATCATGTCTTGAGTTTGGTAAATATGCCAGCATGCCATTGAGTCCTCCCAACCCCTGCTACTTTGCAATGCATAATAATGCATTAGATTTTTCTTTGGGAGAACATTTCAGAGATGTGTGCATCAAGTACTTTCTGAACTTAATATTTTCCATTATTTCTACTAGCATTCGCTTGTACAACCATATGAAAAAAGAAAACTCATGCTCTGCCTTATTATCGTTCTTGGAACTTATCAACTATTTATCTTATAAATGCTGAGTGAATTTAGCTAGTGCACTAACCCAACAGACCATCAGATTTAGTTTCATGGATATAAACCTAAGATTTCAGAGAGTTGTTATATTCACAAACAGTATATGCTAACTAAACCAAAGATTATTTAATGTAGTTTTTGAAGTCATCAACGAGCAATTGTTCGATTGGTATTTGATTGCAATCGACAGGGCAGTCTTACTTAGGACAATTTACTTAATTAGCTTTTACCAACTAAACGTATTAGTATATTGTGATTACACACAGATACTTATAAGGGCATATTTTCTTTTTAAATACAGAAAAACATGGAGTGCCTGGGGTGATATGGCAGTTTTTAACCTACACAGTCCCTGGCTACTGCTAATTCCTGCTATTGTGCATAAAGACCCCCAGGCTCCACCGATGAAGTGCCTCTATTTAGGTTATGTGATAAAGGTTTGGGTTGAAGCCATTGTTGTAGTCAGGATGTTTCAGTCCTTCAAAAGGAGCAAGGAGGTTTTGAAGGTTTTGGTGTAATTGCATGGTTGTAACAGTTGAAATAGGTAAACCAAAGATGAGTTCATCAGGATTTGTATCAACTCTGCACATTATCTTAACTACAGCAGACATAAATACTAGTTAGATAGATATAGATAGAAAAATAGATATATACTTTATGGCCCAATGGGAAAATTTGACTTGGCTCAACAAATATTAAAATATTATTAAAATAGAGTTTTTTTAAAAGGATGAATATGACCAAAACCTTAACAACAGCGTTGATAAATGGTCTTCTTGTGTGTTTCTTCTTATTGGTATCGTGAGAAAGAAGAATCTTTGTATTTGATGTGAGAAATGGTTCCCTATTCTTGTTCATTCAGAACTAAGAAGGCAAAAGAGCATACTAGGAAGAGCACAGGCACAGAAAACCTCAATAGCAGTACCATTTAATGCATCTGAGGCAACTCAAATCTGTTGCATGTCACCGGGGCATCTGCCTCAATTGTTGAGCTTTAACATCACATGGCTGTCTAACAAACTGTAGGCTCTACTGCCAATTTTAATGAACCACTATTAGAGAGGATGGATAAGAATTGTGCCATCCTTTGACATGATTGCCGCGTATGCCTCTGTATGAAACCTCAAACAAGCAAGAGTACATGCTTCTTTAACATCAAGGGATATGAAGCCAAAGGGAACTGAGGCCACATAGGCAACTGTGGAATAAAGCATACCATATGATGTTAGCTTTTCTTTAATCTCTGCATGATCGTACCTCCAGGTCCATCCACTTCCTCCCAATGACCTATATCTTCCTGACTGTGTTATTTAGCAAATCAGAACATCTGGCTGGTTAAACATACATAGTAATGTTAAAGTAACATCAATCTTTCTGAGAACTCTGAATTCTGTGAAGGGAGCTGTGTCTATGTGGCTGATTGCATGTGTCAAACAGGCGTTGTCTTGCCATCTCATCTCCAGCCATTCATCAACATTGAGCCGGCCTATGTGAGCATTCTCTGAAATTCTAGTCAGCAATTTCACCTAATTACAATGTTACGCTTCAATCATGTTTTGTGGCTCATGAAGATAGCTATCCAGAGGAGCCAAACAAATCTGTGCATCAAAGAAACTGAACAAAACAACTAATGTGTGATTGCATTTGTAAGTTGAACAATATTTCTTATGCCTCACTTCCTATTGATGAGGAAACATTTGAGCTAAAGCCAGAACATTTCACTGTAAAATCCCCAAAGATTAGCATTTGTCCTTAATTATCTTGCCTTCTGTAATTACATACATTTAAATCTCTGATCAGCTCGTTCTGAAAGGGAAAGATGTATCCTCTGACATCTGCGCTCGAGGCAGCTGCAAGGACAGAGAGGTACTGTGTATTAGCAAGCTTTACTGGGTAAAACATATGAGTGAAGACCTTTATCCACACTTTTTCTCAGTGATTGCATCGCTATTTGCTCAACTCATAAATAAACCTGTGAGTAAATAATGTATTATGTATGTGTGTATGTCTTTGCGTCTGCTGATCCATGAATTTGTGATCATGTTAAGAGTATAATAAATCATAAATGTGGGTGGATGTTTCAGACCTAATGCTTAAAATAAAGCTGTGTAAATGGAAGCAGGCTTCTCTCTACATCAAGAACCTGATGTGACGTGTATCTTCTTTAGTATATTAGCACTTCTGTCAGTGTTGTCACCCCAGGCTTACATACAGTATGTGTTTCTCTGCAGCTCACTCCTTAAAAAACAAACTGTACGCTCTCCCCCTTTTATCCTTTTGCCTGTTGTTTTGTCAAAAATATAAGCTGACAGACGGAACACATTACCAAACAGGTACAACTCAAAAGTGTAGAACCACTTTGGGTTTTTTAATAAGTTTCAGCAGCAGTGTGATTTGGTTGCAGTCCTGATTTGGCAAGCCTTTTTAACAGATGCTATGGATTCGCTTTGGGACTTCTCCCAACTTCCCACTTGCCCTTCCACACCTGCAGCCATTGGTAATGTTAGTGACGAAAACATTATTCTGTTTCTTTCCCCCCTCGGTGCTCCACTTGCTAACTGCTCTGATTTGTCAAAATACATCACTGAGGCTATTGTTTATATGAGTATACAGAAACAGCAAGGATTTATTCATTAACACAGGCGTGTTCAGATGGATTGTTTCGAGTTAACTGTAATTTTGTATTCTCAGCAAATGAGATTCTACATTGAATATCTGAATATAAAATAGAAAGTATAATGTTTTTATATTCCACTTTTCACAGTGGGAAGGAGGGCATTTTAGTGTAAATCCTTCACATATCTATATCTTTATATTTGTTTGGCCAATTGTTGTAAAACAACCAATCTACAACTCTATATTAAGTGACATTGTATCATTGTTTTGAGAAGGGTGTAAATTAGGTCCAGAACTGTTGGCTGTTAAATAGGTATGTTGAGTCGTTTTATTTCATATTTAATTTAAAGAGCTTTAGGCTGTTGACAACCAATAATGCATTCAAAATTAATTTGTTAAATTCATCTTTGTATTTTTGTAATTTATTTTTACAGCAACACCACTTCTATCCAAACAGGAATACCTGGCTTTCTATTGTGTCCACCCCTATGTCTCCATTTTTGTTGGCAGTGTTGGTATTGAGTCTTACAAATTTAACTCAGCCTGACAGAGTCTGAGCACAACTGTGATCTTGCAAGCGTGTAGTGTATTGACAGCTTGGTTTCAAATTCCATCTTGGGTGCAAAGCAACCAACTAGAACAGGACAGATATGGTCTAGTGAGCCAGAATCCCATCTAGATTTGGGGACGATTATTCCCTAAGTTCACTAAAGTAGGCATTTGTGTTTGTTTTGTTCTTTAGAAACATAACTCACAATGTCTAAACACAGTGGGAAAATGTGCAGGAAAGTAAAATGAGAAACATTTTTGGATAGTTTTGTATTGTTTTGGAATCACTTTGGTATTTATTTTATGGAAAGTGGTCAGAAAAAAGACAAGTGAGAAAAGGAGAGAAGGAATAAGATGTAACAAACTTAGAACAGACACAACATCATAAGCATGCAGCTCACACTGCCGCTTACAAAGTCTTATTTTATGCTGGTTTAGGTAACAGCAGCATCACCATTTTCAAAGTGGTGAAAGTCGCTGGATATGTCAAATTATGTCTTTATACAAAAACAAGAGTGAAAGATGAAAAGAGTGGTGCACAAACTATGAAAGCCAAAAGCTCCAGGATTTCCTTTCAGTTGTCATTTGCACTTAAGGACAGTTCTGCCTTGTATTGATTTTTTTTTTTTGCCAACCTTTAGTGGCCAACAGTGGTATTATACCTACTTTGACAAGCCAAGTCAATTTATTGCATCAATGGAAACTTCAAACTGAAATGGACTTACTTCAGAGTTGCAGGGCCTCCTAATGCAGCGGGAAAATGTCATTTTTATTAAGTTATCCATCATAATGACAATAATTCATATACTGTTGTGCCAGACTCTTACTTGGACTTTGTTTCAAACACTGCAATTTTAGATCCTGGGAAACATGGTCACCAATGTTGAAATGAGTTGTTCTTTGACATTTGCCAACCAGCTGATGCATGCCAGTTCAAACTGACCCCAATTCTGCCTTAATAAATCCTCCACTCCTCAATGCAAATATCTAACTGCAAAAACAAAATGTGATTGCCTATGTTGCACTACACTTATACTTTAATGATACTGTGTTTCAGTGATTAAGAGTTCATATGTAGGCAAAACTGATAAAACACAAACCATGCGATGAACATTGAACAGATAAACAACATATATTTATGTTGTTATGTTATGTTATATGTTGGAAACGACAGTTGAGGAATACCGTTGCACTGCTAAAAGATTACAACCTTGTCGTTCAGTAGAGAAACAAAATAGTCTTAAAGAATCAACAAATCAAAATTGACTGTTGCATTTCAGCTTATTTTGTTGTTTTAGAGAGTTTGGTCTCTCTGGCCAGGAGGCTTGTGCATTACTCTGGAGACAATGGGTTTCTGTTGAACTGTTGATGGTGCACCTCATTACTGTAGCCTGGTGCCTCTCTAAGGACTGATTAAGGATTAAGCACATTTGAGAGTGCCAGCACGTACAAACTGCATCCTCCTTGTTTCATTATCCATGCACAGCTCCTCCATCTATAGCTTACTGTATATGCATGCAGAACACCAGTGTGCCTGCATTGTATAGTAGGATCCATCAAAAAAGTCTCGCAATCTGAGTCTATTCTGCACCAATCTGCCACTGGTACAGCGACAGCCATTTCATCTTTCTCTTTCTCAAATGGTAATAGGTAACACTGGAAAAAACCCTCAAAATTCAAATCTTTCATGTGACTGCTGGCCAGACTTTTTTTTTTTCTGAACCTCTGATAATGATGTCTGATGCTCTCAGACGTAGAGCTGCAAAGGAGAGATAATAAAGCAAGGATGTAGAAAATGTGGCACCACTGAATTTGCTATATTTGTACGTATCAGTAACAAGTCAAAGAGTGGTATAAGAATTTGCACAGCTGCTGACTTCTTGAGCAAAATCTTTGCCGGTTCCACAGATTTTGCTGCCCAGAAAGACAAACATTTGAAAGGACACCTTATGACTAGTGTGCTTTTAATGTTTACACAGCAACCACAACCTCAATCTTTTTTTTGTTTCTTTGTTGTTTATTGTTCACAGATTTCCTCTTCTCACTGTCAGCGCCTTAAATCCTTTAAAACCCTTATATAACGTTAACACATTAATCGGTACAAAAGCTGTAAGTAGAGTGCACTCAACTTCTGGCTATAAGAAATAATGAATATTTATAAATATCTATGATGTCTATCTATTAAGCAATATAATTGGACATGCATTAAATTCACCTCTCAGCACTACCCTTAAAGAAGGGAAAACAATAGCCAATTTATTAATTGACACTATTTCTAGGGTGCTCACCTGGTAGAGTGAGCGTGCAAGCTGAGACAATGGTAAGATTTATTAATTTGTGGAAACACAAGCGACCACTAAGTGGATGAAAACTTTAGCATTAACCAGTAAAATTGATTCTGTGCACCTTTCAGCAGATGCAAGATTGGGAAGCACCAGCGAAAATACCTGAAGTAATTCAATATCATTACTATTTAACTGGGAGATCCTACTTACGGCCTAAGACTTCATAATTACTCTCGGTAATCTATAATTAATCCCTATATCACAGGAAAAGTTTCACCTGTGGTTCAGATGGCCAAGGGAGTTTCTCTGGAAGGGGGAGAAGAAGCAGTGCCGTTTCTCATGTGGAACGCTCTTGGGCATTCTGGGATGCACTCAGTCCCACGTTGCAGCTTGGTCAGCTGATATGTCTGTTTCTCTCAGGTGGAGCTCCCATGAGCTCTTGAGCATCCCCCGTGGCCACTCAGCTTAAGTTAGCTGTCTCTCCCAGCAGGCGGCAGGGTAGGCGATAGCATCCTCACTTGGGTCTGATGAAGAGTTTGTCACAGTTCTTACTCTATTAACTTTTGTTAGAAATACAGACATTGATCAGCCAAACTGGAGCAGAGTTCTTGTAACTGTTTCCTTTCAGCGTTAGGCACAAAGGGCAGACTCAAGAAACTCAAGAAATTACAGTTTTCATACATGTCAGTGCCCCTTGTATCACAGGAACGTGTCTCTGTTTTCTCACCCCCGAGAGGGATGAACAGAACCTCTGAACAGGCATACACACGCACCCTGTCAGGCAGAGTTGGTATTTTAGCTTGCATTTTCTCTTATGATAAATGTTATTTTTTGGAGTCACTCCAGACACTCCATCTATATGTTTTATGGATTAATGAACCCAGTTTCTATTGGTTCAGGGTTTATTGTCCCTGTGAGGTTGCTCAGCACAAGTCACTGCACAAATTAGATTCTCTGTTTGATGTAAGTCTTTACACAGGTTTGGTCACTCATGAACTTTTTCGCTCTCATTCTAAAACCGTTGTTGTTTGGATGTTTTTGTGTCAAAGAAAGGTCCTCAGCGCTCTCACCATATCTGTTTCGGGAATCTGTCTGTATCTGGCTCAAATCATCATTCTCTCTAATCTCACATGTCTCTCAGTCCCTGATACCAAAAATCACACCTGCCTGGTGATGCTACCATCACCATGCTCTGAGATCGAGATTGTGTTAAATGCATGATGGGTTAAGCCTCCTTTCTGTCAGATAGTGCTGTGCATTATGCCTTCAGAGCTGAATTTTTCATCAGACTTCAGGATATTTTTTCCTCACTCTTTAATGCAATTTATACCCTTTTTACACACTTACACTCTACACACAGAGGATAATTCACCGATATAAGAGTAACCCCTACTTTTTTAATGAAAGGGTTTTCAGAAGTGTGGGGAAATTTACTGATTGATGTTTAGTATAGCTCAATCAGGCAGGGCTTCATTTGAGTGAACAATTATATTTATTGAGATGTACACAACGTGAAAGTCTTCCCATTTTGACATCATCATATTTTAAGGAGATAGGGAAGCTGCGAGTGGAGTAGCATACCCCCTGAAGGAGTCTAGACACTGGTGTTGTACTGAATGAAAAGGATGCTGAGATCTGGGTGATGAGAAGAGAAGAAGGCATCTGGTGAGCTCAGACCTGCTGAAACTGGAGGTGAATGGGGTGGAGGTGGGTCGTGCACTGAAATTACATCCGACAGCAATATAGAGGAGACCATTTAAAGTTTGCAGGCACATATATGATTGACTGAAATCATGGCAGGATCTGGTTGGTTAGCAACACCTCTAATTAGTTGATATGGGAAAGCAGAAGGTGTGAGAGAGCAACAGAGAATGAATGAATGAATGAATGAATGAAAGAGAAACATAAATAGTCTGATTGAACTCACACACTTCCACATTTTCTCAGCTTCAGTTCTCTACTGAACTCTCAAAATTTGACAAATTATGTAATACTCTCCCCCAGATTCAGCAGTTCTGTTTCTGAATCACACATAGTTATTTGCTGAAGTTGAAAATCTGATATACACAATTTGTTGTGGACTTATAGGACTAACTCTTTATTTTAAGTCCAGTTGAGTGGAAAGTGCAATCACTTAACTTGTAGAGACATCTCAAAGACATTCAAAAGGATTTTGAAACACCTAGCTTACCTTGATAAATCTTGTCCCTGGACACAAATTAGATTTATAGACTAGGAACATTTCACAGTATATTTTTTTAATCAGAAGCTTTCAGCACTACATCATGTACAAAGAGCCAAAGGCTTTGCAAAACATCACTTTGTCAAGATAACACACATGGCATTTCGTAAAGGGACTGTTTATCTTAATAGAGATTACTTCACCACTCCTAATTGTACCTGATCATGCAGATAATATTGGTTTTATATAGTGAGGTTTTAAAATTTCCGCCACCAGTCATTCTGCTGCTAACCAAGTATAATAGATGGAATTTTGTTTGCAGTGTGGAAAGCATAGAATAAATTACATTTTAGAAATCATCAGTGGCTGTATTTTTCAGAAACTATGTCCTGGTAAGTGGAGATAATCTACAGAGCTCAAAATGGCACTTTTCACTGGGAAATATCTTTCTATTGAAATGGGCACGGTGAGGTCTCTGGATTATCCCGAGTAACTGGGACATTTTCCACACAAAAAAAATTATGTTGAGTTTGTTTAATTGTGGCCTGGCAGCTGAAGTCTCAGTGTTGAGTATCTCACAACCTCAACAAATAAAATTAAAACTTAATGCCAGATATTAGTAAGAAAAAATTAAAATCTTAAAACTAAGATTGTTATTATACAAGCAACAGTGCACTGAAGTACATATTCAGTTACCAATGTATCAAATGAGTGTGTAATGTGAAAAAACTTGCTGGAACCAGACAGCTACTGAGTAGCATTTTAGGATCTTATTGTTTTTGGTATTCTGGCTTGTAGCTTTACTGACCACTCTCACCTGCATTGTTTTCAGCCGCAGCAGTTAGTTGTTTTTGACAAACAGCTCTTATAAACCCACTTATAAACCCACCTGTTATGAACCAAAGAGCAGACCAGACAGACACAGTTAGTGATTAGTGATTAAGGGATATTTCCTTCAGGAGTTGGTGGAGACCAAAACAAAGCTAAAAGGAGAGTGAAAATTAAACTTGGGTGGCTAGAATCACAACTCAAAATTGATGCTGATTTTGCTTGGTATCTGGTGGTTGTGTAGATAACGCCAACACATTTTCTTATACGGTCATAATATATCAATGTTTTGTTTACAGCTTGCTGTGCTCGCCCCAGGTGACCAAAAAAACTGTTCATGCTGGTTTAATGACAATGTTTGCTGTCTACTATTTGGTATAGTCTTATGACTTTCTAGAAACTGAAAGACAGTTACTGAACGCACTGCCATCAATTTTATGTACATAATACTGACGTACATAAGCTCAGTTTCTGTTATTGCTGTGCTTTGGGCTGTGATATAAAGAAAATCCTGCAGGAGGTATATACACTGCTGTATCAAAGTTGCTGTCTGTTTCACAAGATAGCAGGTTACCGACAAATATTATCCTTCCCTATTTGTTACGGTCTGTCCCTCTTTGATAGCTTCAGTGATGAGAGTCCCAAAATCACAGGAGAGTTCTGATCAAAGACAGCTCAGCCTTTTGAAAAACCGAATCCTGTGGCAGTGATGTGTGTAAAAAATGGCATCTATGTCTCTGTCTCCCTTAGGTGAGCACCTGCGTGTCTGTCCTCAGGGATACACGTGCTGCACATCCGAGATGGAGGACAAACTCAACCAGCAGAGCAAACTGGAGTTCGAGAACTTGGTTGAGGAGAACAGCCACAATATGAGGACGACATTTGTCTCGAGGCATAAAAAGTTTGATGGTAAGCTAGATGGATTTGTTTTTTTATTTGTTTGACATGCAGACAATGACATATAAATTGGTATTCCAGACACTTCCTCTTCCAGTGCAAGCACTATCAAACTTGTAAACACAGACTACTGAAGCCACAATTAATTATTACTACGACTGTTATTAAAAAGGTACTGTATCGCAAAATAGTTTAGTGATAGTTATTCTGGCACTTTTCTTGAGTGCATTACATTTTGGGAGAGTTTTCTTTCAATTGGCTTATGCCAGCTACCTCTGAGACCTAGTCACAAGTCAGTATAACTACCTCTCTAGCTGTCATTTATGTTGTTCCAAACTCAAAAACATAGATTATATGCTTTTCTGATTGACTGATGGAGCATTGCTCAGAATGTTAGTGTTTTGTGCTCCTTGTCCTAAAGGAGCCACTGTGAATTTACGCTATTCTGACAGAACAAGACAGCACTAATATGGTTTTGTGGTGAAAATTTTTTCTGGCATCCTGTATCCAAAACTGTGTGCAAAATCAGTGTACTGCACCACTTATAGGACACCACCACCAACATGGTGCACAGTGTTAAATCAAGGTGCTACAGTGTCTTCATAGCACTGTTAATGTCTGTCAGTCTCCTCATAATGAATCAGTTTCCTAAATTAAAAATCAAGTTTTTTAATTTTCGGGTTCATGTCAACTTCACTGAATATCATGTGTCGGGTTTTGATCAACAAAAAATTCTCCTTAACAGTCAATAACAGATTTGGCGTACATGTTGTAAAAAGTGAATTTAGTGAATTGCAGCCATGACCCTATGTAACAGAAAAATCTATGAGCCTTTTTTCTCATACGTCTGTGATTCTGCAAAAGTAATATCCATGTGTAAGTGGGTGAGGGAATGTAGGGCTTTTAATAGAAAAGAGATCCTAATGTGTTTTGAATAGGGCATTTTCTGTGGTCCTTGGCAAACCACGTCTAAACTAATTTTTTTTCCCTTCTTAATTTGATATCAAGTGTGATGCACACTAAAAAACTGCACCAGAAAAAGTATAGCCAGAATAAGTTGCTCTTTTAGTTCACCTGGCCATTTTTGTTTTCCCAAATGTGTTACTGTTGAGTATTAAAATAGCCATCTGTTAGGTTGGCAGGTATTGTCCTCAGTCGACTACTGAGGACAATAACTTCATGTCCCTGGAACTACAGTAGAGTAAGAATTCAATTGTTCTTTTTTTTTAAAGCCAATCAAATGTCCTTCCTTTCTACGACGAGTATTAGGGCCATACTAAGAGAAAAACTATATTATTTTTTGGGGGGAAATTACGAGAATAAAGTCGTAATATTATGAGAATAAAGTCGTAATATTATGAGAATAAAGTCGTAATATTATGAGACGAGAATTAAAGTCTTAATATTGCGAGAATAAAGTCTTAACTATTGCGAGATAAAGTGTAACATACGAAAGTAAAGTTGTAAATTACGAGAATAAAAGTCGGTAATTACCAGAATAAAGTCCGTAATATTACGGAATAACAGTCTTTATATTGCGAGAATAAAGTTGTAACATTACGAGAATAAAGTCGTACATTACGAGAATAAAGAGTCCTAATATTGCAAGAATAAAGTCATGAATATTATGGGAATAAGTAGTCATTTTATGAGGAACTGTCCAGCCCTGTGGTCAGCCAGCAAAACTGTTTAACGGCGAATTAATCAATATGCGTTTAGCTTACTGTATAGTGTCGTTGCTTCTGCGATGAACCAGCATTTTACCGAGGCGTGTGCCGTCCCACGGTGCCTGAGTGTGTGTGTTTGTCGCGCCGGATCCATGGCCAGGGGTCTCGTCTGGTTGGATGTGACAGCCGGGTTCGGCGCAGCTTGATCTCTGGGTCCCTGTCCCACGTGCATGTAGTCGCTAGCGCCGTGGTAATATTCCATCCGTCTATGATGCCGTCTCTCGACCGCTTGTCTCAGAAAGCTTCTGGCTGGCCATAGTGATTTGTTAGTTCAAAAGGTACTCACTGCCCG
>NW_023339663.1:10976433-10988466 GCF_004916995.1 Morone saxatilis | reverse complement strand
CTGGTTCTGATAGAAAGGTGTAAGTTTGTTGCAAATAGGGCTGAATAACATAATGTTATGGCTGATCTGTGTATATTAAACCAACTTTGAGTCAAATATAAGTACTTGATCAAACTCTGTATCAGCAGATACTTAATAATAAAGGACTCTGGTTGGGATCGGGGCCAAAAAAAGGACATCCTCAAGAGTGTAATAAATGCGTAGTAAGACTAATTATTTGCTGTTGTGTGACCTATTTTGTTTAATTTTCATTACTGTTTTCCAGTATGACATTATGACAATACAACACTGTCGATTTCCTAAAAATCTTAATAGCATCCTCATTTTAACACACACAGTAGAAGATTCCTGGATTTAGTCTATTTAGAACTGAGTAAATAAGTTACTTATGCTTTACAAGGCCTCATTACGCTCTTGGTTTTCAAACACTGGTTTTGAAATTCTTTTTTACAGTAGAGTCGTTAGTGATAAGTACACTGGAGAACTCAGGATTCTTCAGAAAATGCAAAGAAGCTCAAGCACACCATCTTTTTTTCATTTCTGAAAGAATGTGTGGGAGTTTTGTTTTGGGTGCTCATTTCAACCCATATTCTTCAAGTTATAAAAGTCATGTATGTTTTCTGTCTCACTTGAAACAAACAAACAAAAACTGTATCATACACATGCCTACAGTTGCAACAAAAATACAACTATTGAAATAGAGTCATGCATTGATCAAAATACCTATTCACAGCCTTGCTTGAAGATAGTGGAGTACTTTTTAAAATTAATGTAATCTATGAACTTGACATCCTGGTATAGATTCCATGAAAAAATAAAGATGTCCTTCAGTAGTACAAGAAACTAGAATTAACACCAAGTTTTAAGGCTTCTCTGATGTAATACATGGGAGTAGAATGAATCAATAATTACAATATAAAAAAGGTTCAGCTCTTCTTCTGTAAAAATTTAATTGGTAGCCATAGGTTATGCAAGCATTGGGAGATTGTTTAAAATGTACTGTAAAATACTTTAATAAGACTGGAGTGTATTTCTACATTAATAGCACAGTTTCAAAGACGATGCCTCTAGAACAATGTCCATATATCTGTAGAGTTAGATAACAGTGGTGACACAAATCACTTATACAGTTCCATCCTCTACATATGCCCATATCACCAGGCCACTCAACATCACATTCCTTCTCCTTGCGTTAAGCTCCCTCCACCTCGTGGGGTTTGAATCATCCCTCATCAATTTTACATGCCCTCATTTCTGTCCCCAGTTATTTATAGGGCCCTATTATGAAAACCTTAACTTACTTTTTGATTACTGACTGCTTCCCCTGGAGGCCTGTGGGTTTTGATGCATTATTGAGCAGTCCTGAAGCCATAAATGACTGTTGCACAGTAGAATTAAGGTTTGGGTATTCTGAATGTCCAATCATCTGGCCGAGGAATCTTTTTTTTCCCCCATCTCTCAGTATGCCTTACATTCTCCCAGAGAGACTTGGAGTCCAGTCCAATTGATTCACTGTATGAAACTAACAACCAACAGTTGCAAGTGTTAAGACTCTGCATTTCTATGTCTCGGGAGTTACACTCCCCCCAACAGGCTTTGTTTTATTAGCTCTGAAAAGCCTTGTGTTTCACTGCTATGGCCCAGTAAGGTGAGGCCCTAAAGGTAGACTTGGAATTAGGAACCCGAATGAGGATGGATATTTTGCAATATTTATGGTATGTGAAGATAGAAAGCTGGAGAGACGGAAACGGAGATAAAGAAAGAGTGACACTGTATGTGTGAAAGAAGCAGAGGGAAAGAGTTGCATCACATCTGTTAAAGATTAATTGCAGTGGATGAACCATGATAAAAAGGTGCCTCATGCTCAGTCAAGTGATTTGAGATTGAAACCACTGTACAGAGTGGTTTGTGGCCACTGGAGCTGTCATGTTTTTTTTTTTTAACCCTAACCCCTAACAGCTAACACACCAGACAAGATAAAATATGCCTACTATAGTCAGTCACAAGTGCTCTCCAAGATAGCAGGCTTGCTAAGTCAGTCACTAACTGGACACGGAATTAGGACAATTTACTTAACTGATGTGTTTGTATTTTGTTGTACTTTGATTCCTGTCTCATAACAGTCTGCAAACACTGCTCTTTTGTGCAGCAGTTTATATTCTGGCAAGAGTACAGTCTGGTAAGAGTGGATGGTGAAACACAACTAAAAAGCTACGTTAGATAGCTTTGTTTTACTCTCCAGCTCCCATTGCCTTAAATGTCTAGCACTACTGGTCAAGGGCAAGAATTTTGGTCTCACATTTCAAGTTTTTTTTACCTAGAACAATCAAGCTCCCTCTGATGCATGTAAAAACACACACATACACTATGGCAATAAGAGGAGAGAAGAAAATTCGACACACGTCTGCAGACCTCTAGTGCAGATCGTATTATTAATTAATTACATAAGGTCCCTGTTTCAGAAGATATCAGATTAATGAAGTTTCAACTTAATTTCTTTTACAAATCAATTGATATGATGGATTTGAAATACTTAGTTAACCTGTTTCACTTTAAATTTTCCCTTACATAGCTTTTAGGTATAGTTCGTGACAATATAATAGCTGTATCATTTATCACTGTATTATAGTACCTATGCTTTGCTTGAAGCTACTATGTTTCAACTTACATTGAGTGAAATAAAATATGCCATTGTTTTATGGCTGCACCATTACATCAATTGAAATGTCTTGTTCAGCATTTTATACATCCTTGCAACTCAGCATTATATTTAGTGTCTTTGAATACTACCAGTAGAGTTTAATGGGTTAATAGACAGAATTTGAGAGGAGTTATGGTATGGTAGATGCTCATTATGTTCAGTTTGGTTGATGCATTTCTGTGGAAACCTCTGCAAGAGATTAGTGTGTTTGGTTGGTTGACTGAAGTCTGGGTTGAGCAGCAGCCTTGGTTGACTGAGTTCTTTGATCCTGCCCCAGTAGAGCTTCTCTACTCAACGTTGCGAGCTGCAGTGCCCCTCATTCACTTCAACGATCCCTTATTCACACCCGACTTAAACCAAGACTGACTGGAACACAACACGCTATTCTCTCTAATCTGTGCCCTCTACAAATTCACAAGCTCCTACTGGACTGTGTAAGCCAGCTACCACACAGGGTAAAAACAGGACTCCAGTTATTGCATTTCACAGATTCATTCTTTATCTATAACATTTTGTTTCAAGGTGAAGAGCCTCAGAAATAGTAAATTTTGTTGTATTAGGTTTTAATAGAGAATAAAATAATACATTTTTTTTCCTGTCAGATAGAGACAACCGACTGACACAGCTCTTCCTGGGCTCATTAAATTATATCTTGATAGTTTTTTACATTAATTGTTCAGTGCATGGAAGTTAAGAAGCGCCAACCACTAAAATACGTTACTCGTCATAGTCATCACATTGGTTCTGTGCATGATGCTGTGGTCTCTTGACAGGGAGAGGAAAAGACAAAGCTTTGATGGGTAATCACAGAGTGGTGAATCACACTTAACAGTGCACTTCAAAACTGACCCCATTAAATACAGCATAGGTAAGGATGAGGACCAACGTGTTATTATCTCCACAATAATGTCGACAAATAGTTTTCAAATAGTTTTTCCTTCCATTTAAAATCATTTTCTCATAAGGCAAAAACTAGAATAATTGTAGCCTACCTTTGTCTATGTAGTTGGTAAATCATCAAATGCTTTTTATTTTTTAAATCCAATCAACTGACTCTTGGAGTTTCAGCGCTGTGAGTACTGCTGATTGGTGCATTAAGCGAGGCAAATATTGCCATGTTTAATTTAAGCCAAGAGCCTTTCAAATAAGGACGAATGAAGCTTTAAAATTAACCAAATATCTTCTAATAAATGTAAATTGGTATGCAATATAATCAAATAATACCTTGAATTGGGCATCTGTTAGAGATGAATAGACTTAATTGCAAGTCCATTCATAAAATACAGATATTATATTCAAAATGTTTTAGATCTAATAAAACCGTGCAGTAGATGCCCAAGTCTATTATTTTGTTTAGATTAGCCTAATAAAAAGCAACTTCTGAATAAATAAGTGCGTTTTGCTTATTTACCACTATGCTGTAAGTGTGGAGGTTCGGTTAGATTGAATCACACCACACACTGATGGATTGTCCTTTCTTTATAGCATCTCTTTGTGTGTCCCTCCTAAAGAAACCCTTTCTGTTTCAAAGAGAGACTGTGGTTTTGTTGCCTCACTGCTATTGGTTTTTGTTTAAGGAATGTGACTTTGAGAATTTACATTTATTTAATGCTGGATGTTAACAGCAAGACAATTTTTCTTCTTGATGTTCATTAAATTCAAGCCTATAGTTTCATCTGGTTGACAGTGAGTAAACACAACATAGTAAATGTTCTGACTTCAAAAATATTGAATTAAAAGTCAGTGCATCCAAGACCAGTTCTGTTCTTAACCATATATAAAACCTCTGGTGATCTACTAACTTCACAAGACATCACAAACTCAGAGTTTTTACATGTATTATTCATGTTTGACATTCATTGAAGTACTTACCAAGTAAAATTTTGAAAATGCCCACAATTCATAGCTGACATCAAGTAGTTACATCAAAACAGAATCTCAAAGGCCCTCATTAAACTTTACTTGTCCCAGTTCAGCTCTGAATTTATGAACTAGAATTATAATTATCCATTTTGTCATAACAAGCATTATAATCCTTTTAAGAAAGTAAACGATTTGTTCACTAAAAATTTTGATAGATCATCCTTAATACCCTCAGTGTAACAAGATATGTCTGTTTTGCTTCTGCAAACTTGAATGATAGCTTGAACACGTTCTAATTACACTGTGCACTGTTGCAGACTGAGTACTTGAGTTTGTGGACTGATTTGTAATTCCCATTATCCTTTGTGCATAATATAATAGCCAACATTATTAATTTATACTATGAATAAATTGAATAAAGAGGTTACACTTGATACACAGTGCAAGATTCTGATGAGATTTGGCCCCATTTAGACTTTACACTCGAGTTGAAGGTTTTGCGGCTTTGGCCAGCTGGACACTAATTTGGCAGAGGTAAACTTGCTAAATTCATTTGGTCCTAAGGGGACCTGGCACATAGTAGCCAACAATGTGAAGAGTATCTTGGTATGCAATTATACTCCTCAAATTAATTTATAAGATAAACATGATTAAAAGTATGAAGCTGCTACTCATTGTGGTTGATAAGCTAAGAAAAACAAAATGTGTTGTAAGGATTCCACTATAAAAGGAAAGCAAAATCCTTTAACACCTTGGTGTGAGGGTGACCCTGGGGGGACTGCTAATGGGTGTGTCCAAAATGGAACATTTTTATTCTCTTGCAGTGTACTCAGAAACTGTCCTGGCATGGTGCCCATTATATTTGAATATTCTGTACGTAGATTGTGCACATTTTGCACTGACTGGTGGTCCTAAATGTTGTGGCATTGCCAAAGTAATGAGGAACCCTCCTTTGTGACATCTCTAGTCAAGTCAAATTAGTTTTATTCACATAGCCCAAAATCACAAATTTGCCTCAAATGCCTTAACGATCTGTATAGCATGCAAAAGCGCTGTATCCTTTAGACCATCAAATTGCATGAGGAGGAAAGAAATTACAAACGAAAACCGAGTGGGGACACACAAGTAGAAAACTACCTTTTAAACTGTCCAGTGGTAATATTTTTGTGTGACATTGGATTGCCAATGTTACATATAGGATAAGCTACTCTGAGGCTAAAATGTAAAAATTGCACAAACATGTTTTTTTTTTCTTTGGTGTAAATTGTGTAAATAACTAGCTAAAATAAAAGCTTAAGAGCTTACGGGATACAAGTCAAGTCAATTGTTTTTTACTTCATATAGCCCAATATTATAAATCACTAATCAAGTGGCTTTACATATACAAAAAATGACACTCACTATCCTTAGACCCTTGATTTGGATGGGGAGATACTCCCACAAAAAACTCTTTAGTAGGGAATAATGGAAAAGACCATGACAGTGACACCACCCTGAAGCATATGCCTCCCCAATACAGGATACATTACACAAAACAAATGTATATGACATAAAGGACACCACAGGATTTGGTAACCATCTGACGGTACAAGACCCTCATTATACAGGAGACGACACTAAATTACATACAAGGCAGGACACCAGTGAGGACGGGGCATACATTGATTTAACCCCTACACTCCAGTGATGAAGCTGAAACCTCCGTGACGGTTGCATGTCCATTTCTAATGAAATCTAAAACCATGTGGACACGCAGTTCCTGGAAGTGTTCATAAATAAATAACCTCTGTTTTGATGTCCCTGTGTTATCCTAAGTGAATGTCAGGAAGACTGTAATTCTCTGTGGGCCAAGGGAATGGGGTCTGTCGGGCAGTGCTTTAGCTGGAGAGTTGGTGGCAGCCTCCATCATCTGGCACAGGCTGCAGCCCGGTGTCACTTTTGTACTTCAGGATGGATGGCTCTGTATGGCCTGGACACTCTTAACTCTGTCCCACTGGTGAGCTTCAAGGAGAGGCTATAAGAGGCATACCTTTCCAGCAGCTACTGTGGCAAAAATGAGGAGGAAATCCACAGGCTTGCAGAATGTGATTCTTCTTTTCAATATATTTATTAAATTAAACTTTGTGTCAGATATTGAAACATATACACTGTGAAAACTCACTTACAAAAAATCCTGTCCTCGGGATATTGAGTTTGCTTAGGCTACAGCTGGGATCATGCCGTCTATTGAGACAGATGAAAAATGTTTCCTTCCTCCTGCAAAGGGGGTGATATACCTCCCTCATAGATCCCCCCTGTTCTGTCTCCTTTTTGATTTCCATGCCTCATTTAAAATTGACTGAATGTATTGACCGTGAGGTTGGCATAATTTTTAGTTTAGTTTAGTTTATAGTTATCATTTATTTGTGAGGAATATGTGAATTTTAAAAACAAATCATGACATATGTTGCAGAACCTCTCTCTATATACAGTGTGTATAAGAGCATTGTGGAATTTTGGAGATATGATTTGACCATGTGCCATTGTGGGGAATAGTGTATGTGTGACCTCACAGATTCAGAACTGGACAGTGTTGGTGCATCAAGTTTTGGAACACATGCATGAACAATCTGCAGTTTAATTGTGGACATTATAAGAAATGTTACAACCTACCTATTTATGGGGCACATATAGTAGTGAAAAATACTGTAGGGGATGTCTATTTAAATTTATATTTAAAAGAATTGACTAAATTGAAATGAAAGAGGGGTTGAAATTTGGCAGAAGGTGTAAAGTGTTTAAGGGTTACATATAGAATGTACGGTGAATTGTGGTTTGTTATCAGACATTATAAGACTTTGTACAACACAGTAGTTATTGTCAAGAAAAGGTAAATATTTAGTGTTAGAAATTGATGTAGTAATAGGAAATTGAGTAACTTCCCGGGGCGTTCAGTCATTTTCAGTAATTGTTGACAAGCACAAAATGTGTCTGCCCGCAGCATGTGTGCATGTTGAGCCCATGGCTCATTTAAAGCTCAATGCAGCAAAATTATTTTTTCAATCAAATAATCTTACTTATTCATTCATTCATTCATTTATTGTCCCATTAAAAATACTATTAATTTTTAGTCAAATAATCAGGTTCTGGCTAAATGGATGTATAGCACTGCAACATAATACATAATCTGAACATGAATCCCATGTGTGAACTTGGTATTATTTGCCTGTTTCCTCTCCTCCTGAAAAATCCACACCCAAAACACAAAAGACACTTTCCCAAAATGCCTTGAAATAATCACAGTCAGTCATATCAATCAAACGACCAGCTAACATCCTTGAGTGAATTAGTGACCACAACTCTGCAGTGTTTTGCCGTAGCTGCTGTCCTGCTCTTTCGTCGACAAAAGCTAACTTTCATTTGGAAATGACATAGTAGCATGGACAGAAATGAACAATACAGGCTGTTTTTTTCTTCTTCTGAGAACCTCAGTATCCTCACTCAGGCGCAGGAATCACTCTGCAGGATGGATTAGTCTGACAAAGCTCTGCATGGAAGCTTTCATGGGGAGAGGCACTCCAACAGCCAGGTTGAGACAAAGCTGCTTATCCACGGGGTCACAGTAATGTAATGGTGTGTGCAGCCAATTTGCTCTTTGCTATTCAACGGGTGTGAATATCATCCATGGGAGAAAATCACTTTGATTTTCTGAGCCTTGCTAATTGACTTCTCCAGTGCCTCTCAACACTGAACTCTGTCAGATCTTGGAAGACACAGAGATGCCTTCAGCAAAGGTGGCTTTTGTCAATATAATTACCCGAACAGACAAGAGGACCTATAGCTTTGCCCCGAAGTTTTGGGATAGAGCCACGTCTAAGAGTGGTTAAGTTTCTAACTACTTTCCTAGGATAGTGGTTCATATTGTGTCATTAGATTGCAATACATTTTACCCTTGGCAACACTGTTGGTGAGGTATCATAGTATTGTTATGTTGTTATTATTTTATTGTAGTAATTATATTATTGTATTATTGTAATCATCATTAGAAGAAAAAAATACTGCAACATATTATGATAGCAAAGCATTGTGTGATAAATACCAGGGTTTTGTTCTGCATTTTGTAGTGGAGTTGCCACATGTTGCCTAAAATTATGACTCTTTGATGTTAGTAACATCAAGAAATTGTTGCATTTTTATGAAACATAATATTTGGCCTTTTAAGCTTGAGAGTGTTCACTCTTATTCGTCTCAATATGAACAGTTTTTATAAAACTATGAAAATCAATGCAGCAGAACTAGAGATATCATCTGTTTTATTTCACACATTCTTCTTCCTTTTGAAAACATGACACCTATATTGCCTAAAACAGTTTAGTCAGAGATTCAGGTGTGTTATGCTAGCTAATGTAGCCTTGAGCATCTAGCCTCTTGGGCTAAAGAGGTCGGGTAAGCTCATTTCTTTCTCCACACTACCAGATTTTGTTTCATTTTCAAAATGGTAGTCTTCAGACCCAGCCGACGCTGACATCACCTGAGGCTTTAGCACACCTCCCTCTGGACCGACCATCCGCACCTCCTCTTAGAAATTTTCTGGGGGAAACCCTGAATACTGACATTTCAGTTCTGTGTATATTGTTGTATTTTGTTAGGATATTTTTACAGTATTGTAATATACTGTAATGTTCAAATATTAAAGATTTTAACATTGAATATACTAGATACTGGTGCACACCGACAATGAGCAGTAAATAAAATTTTGAATAAAGGTATTACCTGTAGCCTCAATACAACAGTATGCTCTGGATGTTATCGGGCCATCAGAAAAGCATCAAATGCAGCATTCAAGTGTGTCTTTAGAACAACATTAAGCTTTGTGTTTGGCACCACTCAACACTAACTTATATCTTATGAAGGAGTATACTGTATGCTAACAGAGCACTGAGCAAAGTGACTAAAGACCAATAGTTAAATTACATTTTCTACATATTTTATGCACTGAAACTGAAGGCAGCAAGATGCTTGAACTGAGCCTTTGTATTTCTATACAATATGTCCAACTTTACTGTCAATTGGTGTAGATAAGCTCTAAGACAATAAAACCACCAGTTTTGTGTTATTACTTAAGAGTGATGTCATATACTGTTACGAGTAGTAGTTTGTTTTGCGTGTGTAAACTGACAGTAAAATACATTATGTGTTCGATCTTAAAATCAATACTTCTCTAATCTTGCCATTATCACAGGAGAGTAAAATACTGAATAGGCAGCTTAAGAAATAATACCTTACTTACAAATACAATTTTACAATTATTTCTTATGCATATTTTAAATATTTAATTTACAAAAGCATAACCATCATTGTAATCAAATCACTATGTAATATTATGTAATTGCTGGACAATAATTACTTTCAGCTAAATTCATTTAGTAATGTAAGGTATTCTCCACTAGCCAATGGCTGATTTCCTTTTTACAGCAATCGTGCAATAATATAATACTACTAACAAACTGAAGCCTAACAAGCAAATAAGTGGAGCGGTATTTTATATTAAACCATGAACAAGTGGGATCGAACAAGTGGGATCAAACAACCCAAAAAAAAGGTAACACTAAGTTTATGCACTAACACTCATTTACACACGCACTTTCTACACAGAATACCATAACATATGCAATAATAAAATGCATACCATTTTATGCAAGTTGATGTTTCTGCTCATTTCTAGGGCACTCTGCATGTATATCTTTATGAAGTAACAATAATTGGATTCCTCTTGTTGCAAACTAACCACCAGTTTTGTGTCATCTCTTGGTGCTGACAGCTTTTTGTCAGCTCTGGAATGTCACAGTGCAGAGATTCAGCTAAGTATTCAGCAGAGAAACAAAGTAAGATCATGAACCTGTAACACTGAAGGTGTGTCAGTCAGCCTCAGAAAATCTTTTGGTTTCTGTCCAACTCCGGGAATCTGACTGGGCTTCCAGAAACACACACACGCCACACAAGGATTTAAATGTCTCTGTTACAGGCTTTAACAAACTTGCTTTCAATCTCGTATCCAGCCCCTCTCTGTATCTGGGCTTTGTTGTACAGTAAGCCAGTTTTCTCTTTTCCATTTTGTATTTTTTTAATCAGTGTGCCTGAAAACCATAAAATACTACAACATTAACAACGAAAAGTAAAATAAAAGCAACAAACAGTTGTTGGTCACGATCCCTAGTTCTGGTAGGTGGTTGTGTTGGAGGCAAGGTGCAGTTGAAAGAGGTTTTTATCCTGTGTCAGAAAATGGAGTCCTTCAGACTGACTCAGAAGGAAAGAAGAAACAGACCGGAGTGAAGGGTTGAAAAATGGTCTGGAGGTAGTAGAGTGCTGTGATAGGTTACTGGGGTCATTGTTTACTGTTAAGGTTGCTGTTTTGTCCTCTATAAACAAGATAATAACAAGAACACCCCGCTAAGCTATATAATGCAGTTGAATGACAATACCACATACAGTGTAGACAACAAAACCAAATACATCCTCAAACTCTACCAGAGATTTGAGTCAACGCTTGTTTGACACCATTTCAACAATAATTCAACATTGCAAAATTTACAAAATTAGCATTATGTATATTTTATGTTTATTGTGTCCAAGTTATTCTACTGGGCTAAAGTACATGTTGTGCTCCACTGCTAATAATGATTTTAGAACTGTATGATACTATTGTGCGCAAGTGGCTACCTCAGCTGAAACAATTAGTTAACACTGCTGTCTTTATAAAGGAAGAGAAGACACTCTTCCAAAATAGAAAGGGGGGATATGTCACTATTCTACTGTGTTTGATTATTTTACTTCTCCATCCATCTCCGTTTATTATATCCGCCTATTCTGTTGAGGGTTGTGCAGACTGGAGGCTATCTCAGCATGCATTGAGCAAGAAATGGGGAACACCCTTTATTAATATTAAATGTGTCTTAAATTTCTCTTGGCTTCATGTTTCTGCCTTACAGCATTTATTTTAATAACCATATATGCACACTGTGTCTCATTAAAACTGAATCGAGGTACGACCTTGTGCGGAAGCAGAACAGTGTCCATTTCTCACTGCAAAAGCGAGGTGTGAGAATGTGCTCTACTTTTCGCATTCCTAAAACTCTTCAAGCCTCATTAACTAAGAAAACAAGCCAACTAGCTGCTGTGAATGGTTTGTCTCCTTCCGCGAGGTACAGAGTCTTTTCTTGGCTCAAGCAAATGCTACAGAGTCCCTGCTGGAGCCGGCACTGAGGCGGACAATATTGGGAAACGTTTCATGTTTTATGTGTTGTCTCATGTGCTGAGTGGTAAGGTTTATAGTTCACTAGCGTGGATAGTGAAAGTATATGACAAACGTGTTGTTAAATCTGATCCAAAGATTATCAAATGTTTACACCTACTTAAAGGAGATTTTAAATGGAGCGAAGCCTGCAAGCTAGTTCAGGCAGGTCAACTCGAGCTGTGCTGATTACACACAT
>NW_023339663.1:10973576-10976333 GCF_004916995.1 Morone saxatilis | reverse complement strand
ACTATTGGGTCTCTGTAAATGTTAAAAGGAGTACGGTCTAGACCTGCTCTATTTGAAAAGTGTTTGTAAGATAACTTTTGTTATGAATTGGCTCTATACAAATTAAACTGAATTTAAAAATAAATTCTGTTTTGATTTATAATTAATATTATCCTAAAAGAAGAACTGCACATGAACCAAAGATGAGGCAGCGAAGCACAGTGCTCTTTGCAGTCAAGATGAAAATATGTTTTATCAAGCAAACTAAATCTGATGTAGTACAGATGTGTAAGTGCATTAATAATGCAACAATTTGCAACACTTTTAAAAAAATTTTATACTACCATTTTTATAAAAAGCGCAATAAACAATTTCATCATAATATGTTATTTCATATATTGATATTAATGTACATCCATCCTTTTAATATCATTCATTTGTTTGTTTGCTTTGGTTGGTCCTACTTCGTTGTGTCCCCCCACCTTTTTGATGGCAAACATATCTACATCTTTGTGTTTACATCATCACTGCCCTGAGCAGGTCATGAAATTAAGTTCAGAAAATGAGGCAGAACCCAGTTGAGTGAGAGTGGGCAGCATAATCCCACACATGAACATTTAATTAAGCTGTCATTTCAGTGCCTCTCAGCCAGTTGCCTAGCTGCAAGGGCCCTGCTTCCTTAAGTCGCACCTCTGATGTTCTTTATTAGTCATTAATTAATAGGTTGAGGATAAGACATAAAACATAACCTGTTGTAGAATTCATAAAGAACGAAATGATTTGCATTTTAATTTGAGTTATCAATGTTTTATAGAAAAAAGGTTTTTATATTTTGTTTTTCCTCAGCGTTCCATCATTTAATTAAAATGACATCATTCATTTCAATGACAGATCAAATAATCTAATATGTCACTGATTAAATTAACATGCTTTCTGATGCGTAAAATATATTCTTCTGTGATTTATCTTAAAGTCCAGGTTTTATTTCAAAACAGATCTTGATCGACCTTTTCAAAAGACGGTGCTGCATTTTAACTCATATTCAAGCCACACAGCTGGCACAAAGTTTGATACGATGAAAGAATCCAAAAGGCCAAATCATGTTTAAGTGGCATTTTGATGACATTTCTTTGGCCTGTTTAACCTTTGGTGAGTTTCATTTTTCTTGTGCATTACATCTTATCCATGCAGACCCATTTCTCATTCCCTACGCCACCAAACACTATTTTTTATGACTCCTCACCCATCTCCCAACAGAACCCCCTGGATAACTGCCCCAGGAATCACAAATGCATCAATACAGCTGCAAAGGAGAGAAAGCTAGAATGTTGATGTAAGTAGTTTAAGGACAGAAATAAAAAAAATGCAAGAGTGGACTGTTTGGAAATGTTATGCCTGTTGGTATCACACACAATGGAAGTAAGCAATGGATCATAATTTTCTCTGCTTATTTATACAAGGATGCAAGCTGTAAACATGATGTAAGCCTGCTAACTCCATAGAGGAAAGAGAGGGATAAGCATTCTGGCGCAGAGCACTGTTGGTTTGGCTCAGACGAAGAGTTGTTAGCCTGCTCTCTATGGCTCATGGCTGAGATTGTTTTGGACATTTAAGTATGTATTATATTTTTGTCTGGAGGAAAAAAATGAATGAATGTTTTTAAAAGCACCTGAAACACAAAATAAGGGAGGATGTCTGGTGAGAGATATGTTTTAGGAGCTTCTACTTGTGTATGTGTGTTTTACCGGAGAGATTACCAGAGAACCGCACTTGTTTATCAATTTTGAAAGAAGTTGAGTCATTTTAAGTAAGAAGTGCTGAATTGAAGAGATAAGGTTGGAAACAATTGCAATGGCCTCCAATGTACACTGTGAGAGTAGTTTTTAGTTACGCAGGTGTTGTGGCTCTTGGGATGGCAAGGTCATTCTGTCCACTACTTTGGTCCAAACTGAAATATGTCAACAACTGACTACTGGATGGATTGCCATGAGATTATGTATAGACATTCATGGTACCCAGAATATAAAATCATAAAGACTTCAATGGTGCCCTGAGGTTTCCTCTAGTGCCACCCTGAAAGTTTTCATTTATCCTGTGAAATATCTAGATGGATTATCATAACACTTTGTAAAGAAATCCATGGTTCCCAGAGGATGTGTTCTAATAATTTTGTTGACCCCTGATTTTTCTTCCTTTGCCAACAGGCTGGTCTGTCAATGAAATGTCTCGACAACTGTTGAATCAATTGCCATGAAATTTGGTGCAGACATTTATGTTCCCAACATGATGAACTGTAGTAACTTCCACTGACTTTTCCTCTAACTTAAAATCTTTATTTATTCAACGCTTTGGTTTATAACAAAATCCCAGCAAAACCAGTTACATCGATAATTAGCAATTGTTACAGCACTGTTAACTGTTTGCTTGCTGTTAGCCTTTAGTTGAGGCACTGCTGTGCTTGACACTTTTAAGACTCACAGAGCCAGTCAAAATGAAAATGACCAAAATATTTAATAAAAATATTTGATAAAAATAAAATATTGAATATCTAATAATTTTAACATTGTAATTTAAAGCAGCAACAATGAATTTTCATCTAATCTAATAGTTAAGAATAACTATATAGAAATAGACAATCTTCTCGCTGATGGTCTTGTGTGCTTATGTAGGTCATATAGGTCAGTATTTTACCGTCTCATAACCAGTTCAGTCAGCCAACTCACGTTTGGAATGTTTATTAAGCAGTACAGCATATTTAGATTTTGGCGTCTAGGCTCC
>NW_023339663.1:10967514-10973551 GCF_004916995.1 Morone saxatilis | reverse complement strand
TGCTCCCGAGCTCATCACTCCCGCAGATATGTTTACAGAGATATTGGGAGGTATGCGCAAATACCTTAACCCCCAGTCGGAGCCTAGAGGTGGATGCTGGGGTGGTTGGTGGGGCTTACAGGGCTACAGGCACAATAGCTTACAGAGCACAGCAGGGCAATTCAGATTCAGCTCTAAATAATTCAAATTCAGTTTCTACTGACACAAATATCAGCCCATACATTAGTCTCTTTTTCAAATGGTTGAAATGGATGAATTGGATGACATTTTCATTTCGAGCAGTGAGGAGGTCAGGGTGGATGGTTCATCTTCCATTAAGCCTAAGATTTCTAAATCACAATTTGGTGAAGGATAACTATTTCAACAATTGTATGAAAGGTATTATAAAATGACTTATTTAGAAAGCCTAATTTAAGTGTAACAATCATACTATTATTTGCCCTTTTTTTAGTGTAAGGGAAGACAGACCTATGACAGTACCAGCTGACCATCAAGCTCGGAGGTGCACAGACTGCACATTTCCTGTGGTTCACAATGAAAGGCCTAAGTAGGCTGCTGATGGGTGGTAGCAGTGATGAATGTGGGAGCAGACTGCCTCTCACTCTTTAAAGAACTTGCATGTAGAAGAGCTGAGACTTGTTGGTTTTGACACAGATTAGGGACAGATTGAAACTAGCAGAGTATGTAGGCTAGCCTGGTCACAGCCATCCAAACCACTTTATCATTCTGTGTGTCCTGTTCTCTGTGCGGGCTTGTTAATAAAGCCAATTTTCTCATATGCTCATATTTTTTCTGCTTTGTTGGTTTACTGGTCTTCTCCTTTTGATATCAGAAAATGGTGATGTTCTGGCACTTGGATTAGATTAGATAATTTGTTAGAGCTTCAACAATGCAGTTGCACAGTGTGCAGGTGGAAATGCAGGCGATTGAAACACAATGACTGCTTTAGCAGTTGAATATATCTGCCGGGGCTTCATCTTTAAAAACGTATTACATTAAGCTAATTGCTATGTAAGGGATTCTGTGTCATCTTGCCTTGCATACAAACAATAATGAATATTGTTTTGGTCACATAATAAGTATAAGAAGAGAAGGTCAGCATTCAATGGAGCTTAATGAAAGATCAAACAGAAAGATTACTTCCTTCTTCTTCCTCTCCTTCTTATTCCATTTTCATGCTTTAGCCATACCTTTTGGCTCTAGCCCGCTCATATAATTTATGTCTGTCCTTTATTTAAAAGGCAACTCCCTCCTGCTTCACGCCATCATTCAGCAAGTCTTAAACTATCATTGCTCTGTCTTATCCTCACCGAGGGCAGTCACAAGTCAGTGTTCTGCCTCTGATTTATTTGTTATTTTATCGTGCTGCCTGCTGCTTCTTATGCTGGCACCAACATCACACGATAGGTTTGGGTTAAGAGTTAAGAGGACCGGTTCTGAATTGGTACCAGTTTCAAATTTATAAGCAGGAAATTTAAGTTTTTTTGTTTGTTTGTTGTTTTTTTATTCTGCTTATTAGTTCCTGAAAGTGAGGTTTGGACAGTGCTAGAAGAAGTTTAGCTAAAAAATATAAGTATTACACCACTTCCTGACTAAAACCGTTGTGGACAAGAAAACATATTGTTTGTTTTTCTAAATGAAGATATCCTAAACTAACCTAAGATTGTTTGAAAAAACGCTCACCCTGGTTCTATTTTGACGATTTTCTTTGCCCCTCCAATCATCAGTCAACATGGGCACTTGGGAGACGTTTGCCTACTGCCATGAATCCCGCCTAAATTGAGGGCGTACCAACTGCAGTGGAAAATTAAATTGAGAAAAATCCTTGTACCAAAAGTGTGTCGAGCCAAACTATACCCTGCAGTGGAAACACGCCTATTGATGCAATAACATTTGAGCTGCATTATAATGTTGTAGCCAGCTGCCAGCTGCATATTTTATATGCTCATTATATGTTTTTAAAATCCTAATATGAAAAGTAAACAATACAGTTGCCAAATAAATGTATTGCATATTATATTTCCATATAAAATGTAGTGTAGTGAAAGCATGAAATTAAAATACAGGTTTGTACTCCAATAATATGGAAAGAATATTATATAGGAGGTTTATTAGACCACTACCGTCACCCACTACTAGTATCTTGACTGTGTCCGCATTTACAGTATTGATGACCAAGCTAAGTGATTATGCTGCTAAGTATGTTATTCATCCCCATAATCTGTCATTAACCTCCAAAGACTCTACAGGAAAATCAAATCTACTTTTTATCCACAGTGCTTCATCTGTCACTAGTTTTGTATATTTGACTCAAATAGAAAAAAAAGCACCATATATATCATGAACTAAGTCAGGGGCATAGCAAGAAGCAGAATGCAATGGAGGACAAATCCTGTACTGGTGTTGGCAGTGTCATTGGAATTACCAATGTCTCCCTGCCTTTAGGGAGCCTGTTTAACATACAGTAATTCTATCACCATCAGTAGTTCTATCATGTAGCTTCTCTGCATCTCTAGCAAAAGCATACAGATAAGTTAAAGCAAAAAGCCTCTTATTAATGCATTTCAGTGATTTGTCCTGTCACTGACACATACAGTATTTCTGCCTCTGCTATGAGGGTGTTACGGTTGCACTGTGGAATATAAATTCAGGCTACACAGCATCAGGCTTTAATGACAGCAGTTCTTCATGTGAGAAAGGACAACGTGTGCCAGGCTGTACAATGATGACTGTATACCGCAGTGGGAATCTTCATGTATGCTATACTGTTCTTGTGGATAGATGAAACAATTAAATGTTTAAAGAACTTCTTCAAAGAGGATTAATTAATTGTTATCCCTGACATTTTCAGGTAGACTAGATGTAATCTAATTTATTATTAATGCTTTGTGTCCCAGTAAATGATTGCAGTAATGTAGTAAACTGTACCAATTGTGTGTACACATTGACCCACAATAGCATGAGGTGTTGCCTTTGCCTACATTAACTAATGTTAGTATTCATTTTTACACACAGTATTTGGCAAAATTGCCATTTGATAACATCCCCTCATTACGATTTATTGGATACAAATTATTTTTCAACTAAATTACAAATCTGCAGAAGAAACTGGCATGGATACCCACTCATCCTTTATTTACAGAGCCAGATGGTATGTTTGGACACCATCAAGCATCTTTTAATACAACAGATGCTGAATTGCAAAATCTCTCTGTTTTGGCTATCTGGCTGTGTGCCATTATGTCTAAAAGCCTATTATCCAAGGCAAATATGTGACCCCCCTCTTCTTCCTCTCTACTGCTATCAGAGAGCATCAAGTACAGCCAAAGTTATTTCTTTGAGAACAGAGAATGGGCTCCTTCTCAATTCAGTCTGTCAGCTCTCTGCATAAAAGTCTTCTACACTCAACCTTACTCCCAGAGATTTCAGCAGAGATTCACTTAGCTGTCAGAAAACAATTGCTCTTTGTAAAAGGCGGTGGCTGGTGCAACTTTAATTTTAAAGATGTTTTAAATGAGCTGCCACTGTGTGATTGATGGGCTGTGAGAAACTTGCCTCCCATTTCTGTATATCCTACAACAGAGGACTTTAATTACGAGTCCCTTGTATTGATGCTGTCAGCTCCAGTGTGATATGCATCATGTATGTAAGGAGAATGGATTTTACCTTTGGGTTGCCCGCTCCGTACAGTATCATTGCACACAATGTCAGTTGAAAATGCATTGTCATCAAAGTAGAGTGATATTGCCTGGGGATCCAGGCCTTTAATATTCATGTATTCACTCATCTGTTTAGTCTCACTCATAGTTTAAAGTGAATTTGATTTTGATTGATGAACATTCATGTCATTCATGAACTGACCTACCATTTAATCAATATCGACTCTATCTATGTCTATTTTTCATGCAAAAAATTCATTTAAAACTCTCTGTGCATCCCAAGAAAAAACTATTTAAGCACTCTGAGAGTAAATTTGAATGTCAAAGTTGAGTATCTTTTTATCCATTCGCTTTGGCAGTTTTGAAATGCCAATAAAGGCACTGCCTGAATACAGTAAAAATCTGTTTTTAGAAAGATAACTCAAGTGTCCTTAGCTTTAAAGCTGGCCATGCCCTGCCAGAATAATTTCCTTTGCCAAATGTAAACAGCATCTCATGAATTTTCTCACTATTTTTGGATAAAAGAAAAATATTAGATATTGCAAGATATTGCATTACAGCATTACATATCTGCAGAGTAACAGCTATATTGCTCTGGAGTTCACAATGTGAGATAAGAGTTACCAGCAATTAATAGAGATAGCTGATACACTGTAAAATCTTCTGTGTGCAATACCTTTATGTCACAATATCCACAATAATTTAGATTTTATTGTTTTTCAAGGGACAATGCACAATAGACCAGGCAAGGCAGATGGCCGCCCACCTAGAGCCAGGGTCTGCTCGAGGTTTCTGCCTCTTAAAAGGCAGTTTTCTTATCTCTACTGTCGCTGAGTGCTTGCTCATTGAATTGTTGGATCTCTGTAAATAATTTTATAAGTCTACCTGTCTAGACCTGCTCTTTATGAAAAGTGTCCTGAGATAACTTCTGTTATGATATTGTACTATATAAATAAAGCTAAGATAAACTGAAAATATGTATTGCACCAGTTCTAGCTAAATGCATATTTTCACACATCTGTCTTCAACTGCTCCTGTCTAATAAAGGCTATAAAAGACCAAAAAATAATCTTAAAAACTGATGCACAGGATTCAGTGTTGCCATAAAGCCTTTATATTCTACTCATTGTCATTGCAACATTTACCAATCACCTAATACAACCATATTTGTTGTAAATGAAAAAAGTGGAAAAACAGTAAAAAATAAATAAATAAATAAATAAGACAAAAAAATGTAAAAATGTAAAACATAATGTAATTAAAGGCAGAAATTAGCTAAATGGCAAAGAAAAAAATATGCAATCATTTTATGCTGTGCAGCATAAAACATTTTCTATTTCTGACATGCCATGTTAGAAATTTTGAATTGATAAAAAAAAATAAGAACAGAAAAAAAGAATCTTGGTAGAATGTAGTCATTAACTTTTCTGTGATCCATTTTGTTCAGATGTCGGACTGTGATTTACACCTACCTCAGAGTACATGTAAAATGTGTGCAAAGTTAACAGAAATTACCACAAAGTATTGAAAGTGGCCACTTATTTTAGATGCCATTTTGGTTTTCTTTGAGTCTAGACTTTTAATTTTACTTTAAGTCCCAAAATATCTGGACCAAAGAAAGTGAGAAGGTGGGGAGACGCACTTTCCTTCCTCTCAGTCAGTCAGACTGTGGCCTGAGCGGTTTGTTCCCTCGAGTCCATCGGCTGGTGAAATGTTCCATTGCTGGGTGTGATGCCACCGTTCCCACCTGGAACAATGCCATGGACTGAAACGTGCCCAGTATCAGTTTGGGGGAAAACAGTCATCTCTTCTCCTGTGGCCTTTAGCTTTCCTCTGCATTGCTGTTTTGCACTTTATTGGAAAGTCAAGATAACTTTTTGCTTGGTTGTCTGAAAGGATATTACGAGCGTTCACCTCCTCTGTGATCTCCTGTCAGAGGTTGTTCTTCTGTGAGGCAGTTATGCCACTGCTGCTGCTCGATAGCTGGATTTTATGCACCTATTATTGCCTTAAATTCTGCATTGCAGAAGCTCTTATTTGTTATTTTCAGCACGATGGCCCTCTTGATTATTAATGTGGGTGTTCTCTACTGACTAATATGACATTTCTCATCCAGTGCCATTAGGATATGTTAATTCGTGATAATTAAGGTCCTGTTATCATGCTTTCCATTAATGAATGATTTGGATTCATCAACATCATCACAGATATGATTGAAAACAGATGTTTCTGAATGTTTAATGAATCGGGCAAGAGTATTTAGTCAGGATGTTCTCATGTGCAGAAAATTATATGAGACCCCCTATTTATTACTACTGTGGTTTGGTTTATGTTTCAGTGCATGAAGAGTTGAGCTACACACACACATGCACACACAC
>NW_023339663.1:10955551-10967470 GCF_004916995.1 Morone saxatilis | reverse complement strand
CACACACACACACACAAATACTGACACTGTAGTTTTAGTACAGATAATTCACAGGTGTGTCTCAGAAAATCCAAATGTGCCGATAAGAATAACGTGTATATAGTGACACGGGACATATCTATGATCACTTTGTCTTGCAGCCATTCTGCCCATTTAAAAGACATTTTAAACAAGGCTTTTCTCGCTTTAGAAATACTGCTGTTGTTTTAACAGTTTTTAAGTCCAAAAAGAAACCAGATAATGTAATACTAGAGATATTAGTTATAATATCTCTATACATGAAAATAATTTATTGCAATTGCTTTTTGGGAGGATAAAGTTCAAATAGAACCTACTGTGTTGATCATTGTTTGGTTTGCCCCTAACACTCAAATAATTATCCACAAATAGAGGGAAGAGACACAACCAAAACATGTTTAAGGATTTGTTTGTCCATTCTGGCATTCCGTTCAGGGTAACAAAGAGGACAGAAAACAATATTATCATAATTGGTTGAAAACACACACACATATTATACTGGTGTATCTTGTGCAGGTAATGAATATTGGAGAGAACTAAACAAAACAAACCATGCAGTCATTTGAAGTATCTGTTGTGATATAGAGAAGTGCTGGCTTTAAGTTGTGAATACCAATGAGATGGAAATTACTGGGGTCTGTTTTGTTTGGTCATGTAGTAATACGCAAGTACACAGTGCACATACTACTAACATGTAACATGGTCATTGATAATAGAAGTACATAATAAAACATGCCTGCTTGAAATATTTTGTATATGGAGGCCCTTATTGGTGTCGCAGTAAAATCAACAAAACAAATGTACCTCAAATGCTTTTGCCATCAAGTAATTACAGCATTTAGGTCTGAGGTGTTTAAATAAAAAAGGAAATTATTGATTGATTGTCAAACAGTCAAATATACATTTATTAAGTGTGGTTATTATAACTTGTTTCTAGTTTCTATTTGTTTATAATTGTGCAAAGTTTATATTTTGAATCTATTTGCGACATTCCATCACAAATGGAAAGAAACAGTAAAACAACAAGCAAAACAAGACAGCAAGTATAAAGAATGACTGGGTTTGACAGAGCAATGGAGATTCAGCTAAAAATGGGATGGGAAAACATATTACAATCTGACTCTCTCTTAAATTTGGCCCATATCAGATTCCAGTGGGAACAGGTCATGGTCTTGAAGTGACCTGCATGACAAATGTCAATCTAGAGTGATGTAAGTCACATGAATTCTGATACTGTTCACACTGAGGTCACAATGAAAAAAATCAGACCTGTCTCTTTTGGACCACACATGAAAGTGGCCCAAACCAGAAATTACCTGTGATTTGTTTGTTTGTTAACACTGTCATGTTGGGTTATTTCAATGACAGGTGCCACTGCCACCATAGTGTTCTGTCCACCTACACATAAAATCCACCTTGAAAAGCAAATACTGTGCGTAAAACAAAACATATTTAATATATATATATATATATATATATATATATAATTATTGGACTATGCTCTCAGAATTTAAGACCAATATTAAAATAACATACTCTGTTCATGTTTGGCTCAAACACAATAAACATAACAGTGGATGAAATGTGACACCTTTGTCTGGAACCTGGAAACACTGAAACACTAACCTTGTCTGTAAGAGGATCTGGATCATAGAGGCTGACAAGGTCAGAGATGTGGTTAGGTGCTAGTCCAGCACAATTTACTGGTCAGCCTTGAAGGTGACCAGTAAATTCTCAGTATCAGTATGTATGTATTTGTCTGCATTAAATAAAAATGTTAAATAATCAATGTTACAGCCATCTGGTCATACAAGACTTAAGCTGCCAGTGTTTCATTAGCACTGAACATGAAGTACAGGCCGAGGCTGATTGTAATGTCGGTTTTGCAGGTATTTGGTCATAAACCAAAGAATTGGACATTGGCTAGATGAAAAGTCTGAGAATCAACAAAGGATATGTTGAATTGAAATAACAATTTGTCCTCTGGGGACCATGGATGACTGTACAAAATTCCATTGCTGTCCATCCAGTAGTTGTTGAGATATTTCAGTCTGGACCAAAGTGGTGGATGGATCGATTGACATTTTCACTGCTAGAGCCATGCCACTGCCATGGCTAAAAATCCCAATTTCGCTGTAACATTTTCCCTGTATTGTTCATGTTCACTGAACTTGTGGCACCTGTGTGTTTCTGGGTTGAGAAAAATCACTACAGCAGTTACTGCAATTTGAAACTCTACTTTTCCTATAGTCCCTAAGTACTCCAGTGGTGAGAAGCAGTTTAGATGGATACTCAGCACTGTTAACCTGCAGTTGAAGTGGTTCACTTGAGTATGGCTGTTTAAAAACTTTTTCCTACTTTGAACTAAAGTATATTTGAGAAGAATCTGCTGCTGTTAACAAGCTATAGAACAAAGATTAAATAAACATAACACTGGACAGATGATAAGAGCCCTCTAAATATAGTAATAAAATGCCTCAAATTATGTATATTTGAGGGTGACATATAGTGTTAATATTTTCAATATATATGTTCACTGATCAAAATAATAACTGTTATGTTTTTTTGTATATAGTCAAACATCGAACATCCTCTGGACAGTGCTGTGTCTCTCTGAAATGCATTATATCATCAGGCTGAAGGATATAAAATGTAATAATATCCATGCTAAGCTTTGTACCATAACCACGCTTAGGTCATTCAAGACTGCTGGACCATTAATTCAAATTTAGTCTTAATTAACCATACTAAAAATTATAGATTCCATTGTTTGAGCCAGCAAAAAAATGAGTAACTGAGTTTTCAAATAGTGTGAAGTAAAATTAATGAGTAAGTCCCTTTTTTGTTTTTTTCTGTGGATAAAGTGTTATTATCAGACCAACAGAAAGGTCACCTTTATTAATCATAATAATTATTTACAGTAATTAGGCCAGATATCAAAGGAGCACTTTGTACTGCGCTCAGAGAAAATTGATTCTTCATGCTTAGAATTACTTCAAGGGTACTAACACGCTGTATATTTTTTATGCAATATGAAAATTACAAAGTTCAACCTCAATTATAACTGGCACTAATGTGGTGGTTCACTTACCACAGTTTTTGGTAACTGCTTTTTTATTCATTGTTCTGTCTTCTCAGAAGAAACCTAAGGCAGAATTAATGATAATAAATAATGATGTAAGTGTGTTATGTAAGTATTCATACAGCAGCGTTATGTTGCAAATCTTTATGTGAACATTACAGAACTTGGAGATACTATATTTTACATAACTAATATGCTACATAAAAATTAGTGAATACAACAAAAAAGACAGGTTATTATTAGATTAATTTTAGAATTCAGAACTAATTTACATTTACTTTAATTTACTCAAGACCTTCAGGCTGCTATAAACTATATTAGAAATACTGTGCAGAAAATTCACTTAGCTTATTCAATTAAAACTCTTGTTGATATTTTTTTATCATTATTAGGTTTTACAGAAGAATCACAAACACAAGACACAGTAGCAACACACGCTTATTTTTGGTATTATTACAGGAAAGTACAGGAGAGTGAATGCCTGACCATTTCCTGACCCCTTCACTCCCACCACTTTCTTGGGCATTTTAGTATTTTTCCAATTAAAAGACGAGCTGGAGCACCCTGGTAGCTCAACTGGTACAGCTGGCGTCCCATATTCGTAGTTTTCATGTGACTTTACATCCTTATAGGAACAAGGGGCAAAACAAGGCTTTCTTCAGCTGCTCACCAGCTAACGTAACGGTAATGATTTTCAACACAGACCAAGTTTGTTGAGCCAAAATGCTGGATAGTTGTTGTGTGATCCGATGCAATAATCAACAAGTTGTTGTGCTTCTACGGAATAATACCTTCTCTGTAATCTTTTGGTCTTGTCGCTGCTTTCAGTTAGTGAAATACTGCCGCCATTGCTGTATGTGGACAGTTTGTTCACATATCTTTGTTTTTCTTCTTTTGAGTGGTGATATAAATATTCAAGGCTTGAAATAAAGGGATAATTCACGTGCCTCTATTGCGATTCTATGAGTGTCCAGTGTAGGTTAGCCCATATTGGGCTCTGTGCCAGTCATGTCACAGAAAACTGAAAACACAGATGAATTTATTTTATTTATGTGTATTCAACAATTTATACAATGCAATATGGATTTTATGTTTATATAACTAAGAGATACATCAGTAAAAAATACAGTGGAACTTTTGGAAAAAACTTCTTGGTATGTGCCTGTCTTTCATAGTTAGTTTAGCTCTTACAAGCCCTCTTAAGTTTGTTGGCTTGCTTTTCCATTTTCTTGCTACATCCATGAAGTATTTTCCAACTTATTTTTGATTTATACATCATTTATTATTCATTCAGAGTTTTGGATTTGAGAGGTTGGATTGTAGTATGATTCCTAAATGTATTGTGTCAGGAAGCATACACCCATGTATCGACATGTTTCCAAGTATTAAGACCCTAAAGGCCGGATAGCTGAATGTTATCCAAGGTCAATAACTCTCAATGATAATTCCCTGGCCAAATATATATTTTGGCCAGCAGAGAGCAATTCACTCTTCATGAGTTGGCAAGCTGTAGCTGCTATCTGAAACTCTCAGTACAGCCTGTTTTCCAGGTAAAGGCCTTGAAATCACATACAAACTCTACAGTTACACAAGAAGTAAAGTATACTTTAAAAAGTAGACTCGTTTGTAAAAGCTGTTTTTGTAAATTGTATTCTTTTTAAATATAAAACTAAAAGGCATTCATGTGATGCTGTCATGCTGTTCCTCACACCCAACTGGGTAAACCGACATTGCCATTAGACTAGCACTCTCGCTAGTGGTGCTAAGAATGACATTCTCAAATAGTGTAACCTTGTACATTGTTGTGAAGATCTATCATGATGCTATGTGGATACAAAATCATGGGACTGGTTTTCTGGTTTTTAGTCCACAGAGGCCTAAATTACAGAAGACAACTGAAGTTAGTTGTTTAACATATTTTTAATTGGACAACCAATAACCACTGTCCGACAAAATGATCAGAGCCAGTTTTAGTCAGTCACATATAATCATAGAAACCCTGAATGTCATTATGTGGTGTAAGTTGTCACTGGCTTATACACTGCTTTATCAAAGTAATTTATGTAGTCCAAATCCACAGGTTATTTTATCTAATTATTACCTATTAGCAGTCTTTCACAATAACTTCACAATACTGTGCAGAATAGTTTGTGATCTGTTCATAATGACCACTCGTCTCATTGCCTGAGACTCAATTATCCTGTATAAAGGATCGTTTCATGAGTTCAGAATTGTCGCCCCAGCTCAATCTATTTTATCTCTGTCTATTTTTCTTGATCATTTTTTTCATGAAAATAATTGTAATGGACTTTGCATGAACTATACAGACATGAAATACTGTCCCAATCTTTTTTTCAACCCAGTCCACAGACATATCGACGGTGTATTCGTATTTTGGTAACAATATATACTTTTTCTTTATTTCCAGTACTACAAAGAGGACTGTAATTGCACTCCTTTCATTGGTGTCATTTCAAAATGTGAAAGCTTATCACATATCAAGTATGGTTATCTAACATAAGAACATAAAAGAAAACGCTCTCAACTCTTTCCAAGTATTTAGGAATACAATTTAGTCTTTTACACATAACTATAGTAAATAATTTGAATAATATTGTGTTGCTTTTTTGTTCTCACAATGCTCTTACAATGGGTGATACATATTTAAATGGTAACACAGACATATGCACAATATTGTATGCGCAATACACATGGGCTTACATGTCCTTGATTTGGGTCTAATTGAAAAAATGGAATGAAAAAAGCCCTGCAGGCTCTTAATATTTAAACAAATGTAGGTGTAATGGCAGGTCACTTAGTTGCAAAGAAACTAGAGTGAGTGACTAGGGACTGGTCTCCTGCCTGTTTTAGGTATGGACATGGTGTGCCATTTCAATAGAAAAAAAAAACAATTGGCTAAACAAATTGCAAATAAAGTTGAAGAATACAAAACTGGATTCCAGAGTAGTTTAACATGAGCGATATCTTGGAAGTAGTAGGCAAGCAAACCACTAGTAACATTAGCATGTAGAGCCAGAGGATATGCAGATATAATATATCCAGTAAGCTTCTCAGGCGCACTGGCGGTTTAGCACACTTTGCAGAACAGTGGATTATCATGCAGGGTTCAGGATTTTAGTCTCAGTGATGCCAAATTGTTCAGAGTTTGACTCTTCAACCCAGCAAGTGTTTGTATTATTCTAGTTCATTTAAACATTGCCTTTTCTTAAACCCTTTTGCCTAAATATGGTTTGATAACAATGAGTGATGCATTTATAAGGAGTGTAATGTTAGACATGGTAGTCTGAATGATCTTGATATGTTGTTATTTTGTTGTTGTTGACACACAGCACAGCCTTCCTTCACTACAAAAAAATAAATGTACTGCATGAACATTGATTGTACAGTGATTCATCATGTCTTATACTTTAGTCATATCACAGGAGGGAAATGTATTCTTAGAAGTAGATATGACCGCCATGTAGGGGTGTGACTGCTATCGTCAACAATGCAAAGAAATGTCAGCCAGAATACACAATTAGGAGAAGAGGTCCCATATGGTTTATTAGTAAGCATGACACGTGAAATATCTACAGCATGTTTGTTTGCAAAAAAGGGAGGAGAAATATTTGACATTTGTGCATGGAGGGATGTGTTATGATCTGCCTAGCATTTACGTCTGTGCACTCAGGAACATGGGATCCCATTAGCAAGGCTTCAGTGAGACTCCCAAGCTAATGCTGCTTTTTTCCTTCTATTTTTTTTTTTATCTCTGTTAGCTCAGTTAATGCTCAAGAGATCAGGTGCTCACATGGAAGAAAGCCACTTGGGCAGATGACAAAGAAACAATAACATAATTACTGTGAATGTTACCTTTGAATTTATTTGATGTACTTGTGCATTTTGATGTCTATGTTTGATGTCATTTACAATAAAAACTGATGTATCCACGATCGATTAACTAGTGGACAATCTTCCCTCACTCTGACCCTACTGTACCGTCTAATGACAGATACAGTGTATTTTACCAGCACAGACCAGGTAAAGCACGAGTAAACAGCAGTGAACACACCAGTTGATGCCGATTCGTTACCATGTTGTTTTTTTATTGTTTTGATAGGCTACGTCATTAACAATGAGCCTCCTCCACACGCAGCTCACCTGCTGTTTTAAAAAACAAAATCACAGGTGAAAACTCCAAAACGTGAGTTGTGCTATTGGGCGACTTTATCAAACATACTGGTGAAGTAAGTCAACAGAGACACATACAGGGAGAGAGAAATAGAGAGAGGCCGGGTAGGGCAAGCCTGTGTGTGTTTGTGTGTGTGTGTCTGAGAGAGAGAGAGAGAGACACAGTTATCTAAGTGTGGCTTAGTGTCCAGTGTGGCCGCCCCCGCTTCACTTAAACTGTCATCCTGTGGGAAACACTGACTAATGTGTCCTAATGGGACAGACCCAACATGAACAGAAATGAACATCCAGTAGGAGTTGGTAGAAATGTTAGCAAGCTAGGCTAACTAGCTTCTACTGACTGAGTGGACTACAAATGAAGGATCTTCTCAAAAGCTGCAAGTTGTAAATGGACATGCATCTTAAAACGCTAACAGTACATAACACTATTTGGGTTTATTGAAAAAAGAAGGTGAAGAAATGTCTTGCAACAACTTTCGTAAGCTGTAAAGTCTGATGTCGCAGTCAGTAGCGCACCATCAGCATGTGTCTCCTAATGCCAGCTCTCAAATGTCAGTCAGCTGTTGCCATGGGAAAAGCCCACCCACAGGCTTGAAGCTTAGACTCAAATATGATATAAAAATGTTTTCATCCTCTTTTAAAAAAGGAAAAATTCTGACTGCAGAATCATTAGATGTGTATTTATATGATTTTTTTTTCATCATTGAAAGTGAGAAAATAAAAATTTCTGTTCAGTTTTAAAGTTAAAAGTTTAATTTGTTATAAAGTATTATTTTTGAATGTCACTGTCATAGTGTAAGGTGTGTGTACTGAATCAGTGGCAAATACAAAAATAGAAATAATGTGCTTGTCTCACGGGGAAATTTTGTATCTTACATTTAACATACTCTTCAGAAAATTCAATGCGAATGAAGCTTCTTTCAATATACTGTTACACAATATTCAATTATAGGCTCATAGGCTAGCTGCTGTGGTGGACAAATAAATTGTTTCAGTGAGAAACTAATGCATCTGGGAATAATGGTGGGTGCTCAGGATGATAATGTATACTAGTGTCTGTGTCCAAATCTTATGAATATTTTGTTACAGTATGCAATCAGAACCTTTACATTAATCATTCATAGTCCTTGTGGCCCATTATTTCTGCTATTAAATTATTAATGCTTTGGACTGACTTTCTTCACATAATCAAGTACCTGCTGGCTGCTATACATTGCTCTAAAATAGCCATAAAATGAGACATTAAAGTACAACAACAGTACAGTACAGTACAGTGACATTATACCTTTGTCTCATGCTTTTGAAGCCTTTTGTCCGGCTTATAATGTAGGAAAAGGCAACTGAGACTGTATATATGTGCATAATGACTGTTTTATCCCTCCCTTCTTTCCCCTAAACTATCCATCTATCTAGAGTTTTTCTTGGAGCTGCTGGACAATTCTGAGAAGTCTCTCAACAGCATGTTCACACGGACATACGGGAAGCTGTATATGCAGAACTCAGAGGTGTTCCAGGACCTGTTTACTGAGCTAAAGCGCTACTACACAGGGGGCAACGTCAACCTGGAGGAGATGCTGAATGACTTCTGGTCCAGGCTACTGGAGCGCATGTTCCAGTTACTCAACTCCCAGTACCACTTCACAGATGACTACCTGGAGTGCGTCAGTAAATATACAGATCAGCTAAAGCCTTTTGGAGATGTGCCCAGGAAGCTGAAAGCCCAGGTCACCAGGGCCTTCATCGCTGCACGGACGTTTGTCCAGGGGCTAATGGTGGGTCGGGAGGTTGCCAACAGGGTCGCTAAGGTGAGTTTAATTTTCTTCTCATAGCTGTTGTTGTGTTGCTCGGGTGTGGAGTGATCCTGTGCTGTTGAGCAGTGTAGTATTTTGCTTTAAGACAAAGTAATAAGCATTGTAAGTATCCTGTAAGATTTGAACTGCTTGCAATGGAATATGCCTCTTCTGTAACACTGGGGGTGTTTTCATGAGGCCATAAATTATTGTAGTCCATTCTATGTGATTATTCTAATTAATGTTAATACAAATGAGAAACAGTGTTTAAAAATAGTTTAAAAAATAGGTCTGGACACATTTTTGATTTACCTGAACTATTCATACTTTTATGCGTTCCTATGTCTTTGAAATATCCTCTGTGGACTTTACATCATAGTCCTTTTAGAATGAGATTGCATCTGAATTATTTATTAAATGCTCAGAAATCAAGAACAAGCATTTTGATTCCATATGAAGATCTTTTTTTGGATACATTTGATCTCCGGGTGTGAGGCCAGTGTGAGACATGTTTTTACTGGTAGAGTGCACAGTACGCAGTACACAATACACCGTATGCTCCACATTTCAGTGGAATCACCCGCAGAGAGAAAAGCTTTGCAGAAGAGGAAAGATTAAAACGCATCTCCCAGGAGATTTCTAATGTGGTTTTGTTGCAATTCTCATTTTGTTACTATTTCGACAATGTGTAACAGGAAAAGTTTTGACATTTTCCATGGTGACAGTTAATTTGATATTAATACTGTTGTTTTTTTGGTTTAGTTTGAGGAATTGGTTGATTGATTCTGAATAATAAATGTGTTTTTAGAGCGTTATAAAATACTGGAGATTAGAAATGTGTTTTTAAAAGGCTTATTGGATATATTTTCTAATTCCATGTTAAACACAGCAAGTTATGCAACAGTTTTTTTATGGATGTATAAACTGTAAAAAATTATATAACCAAAGCTGTTTGCTGTTGGTGATACATTGCATTGCTCCGCTTTAGATGCAAAAACTGTATGATAAAACTACTTATTTACATTAAATTTTTATAATTTAAAAATATATAAAGAGTACTATACAGAGTAGGTTTCATGGAAAACTCAAACAGTGCACATAAAGATGTAAGTCTTTGAATGCTTAGTTTAACAAAATCTAAGATTTAAAAGTTAAAAGTTTTCTTTCATCAGCTATATCCATCAAAAACATTTATTAATACTTTTTAAACAATTGTGAAACACATAAACATGTTGTAGTCCTATACATATTTGTCTTTAAAATTAGAAACTATATTACGGTATTTTGCAACATTTATTCACCTACTAATTTCATTCAATTACTGATAATTCGCAATGACAGTGCCAGTCTGGCAAGTTGCTGACCCCTCCGAAATCAATTTTCTTCACCAGCAATTAGACACAAATTATATAAAACTGTCGTTTTTCACAAGTTCAAACATCAGTTTTAAAAACGTCTCCAGAGTTCAGCAGTGATATTATTAATTTTTATCTTCTTTTTAGCTTGAAGCTTGCTGTCCCTTTCATTTGAACAGGGGAGACAAATTGTCAGAAGAGGAAAGGAAAAAAAACAGGAGAATGAGTGAGAGGGCAAAAACTAAATGAGATTTGAGAAAGAACTTTAATCATTCTTATGTTGGAGGCTGCGTTACTGCCTGCGTTAAGCACTGGCTTTACACAGACAGATCATACAACTAGGTGGATTGTGAACATAACTGCAACATTTATATTATATTATACCACAGCTTAGGTATAAGACAACATATAAATCTTTGTTACAAAAAATGCTGTTTCAACAAAACAAAGAAATCAACAAGCAACTAGGACTAACAAGTAGCACTATTTTAATTATAGATTAAAAATACAATCTCAATTGATCAATTAATAGTCTATGAAATGTCAACAAGTAGTAAAAAATGCCCGTCCCAATTTCTCTGACTCCAAGGTAATGTCTTTTAATGGCTTGTTTTCTCTGAACAACAGTCCAAAACCTAGATTCTCACAATTTAACTATCTAAGCTTGATATATTATTACCTACCTCCTGTACCCACTGTAGTCACATAATTACAGGGGGTTGTGGGAATTTACATCATGATAGCGTATATTAAAATGCTATGTCTTCCCTACTGTAACCTGCTGCCATACATCATCTCTGAAGAGTCAGTCATCCTAAATGGTTTATTATTGTCTTTCAGCTTGCCACTGAGCTAGCTCTCCACCAGTCCTCAGTGGCATAGCCATTTCAGATGAAGAGTTAAAACCAGCACCTCTGTACATCTGTCCTAGGCCTAAAAGGCACCCTCACTCTGGATCAAATCCCATATTCCTTGCTTCCTCATCAATTATGAAGTGGAGCCAGGAAACAGTGTGGCGTTGCTGAAGGCTGTCAGGCTGGTGAACAACCATAGAACTCGAGGTGAAAAGTTGCTTGACATGACAAATCACCTTGACCTAAGAATCACCGACTGTACTTGCTGCTGTCAGCGACAAAAAGCCACTTGCATCTCTTTACAACACACTTTTAGAGTGCATACCACTCTTTTACTTCTTATGTGTAAGAACTATAAAGTACGCAAGGGACTTTCTGTTCAATTTCACATCCATAAGTGACAAGGACGTATACTTTATGGTATAATGATACATTTGTGTGGTGTTACTGCTGCTGGTTTTATTTTAGTAAATGACTTATGAAGAAACAGTGGTCAAACACACCTCACACCTGGGTTGCTGTGTCTTTTCTATTTATAGAAAATTTATTTTTCTATTGCCTGTTTGCACCGTGGGTCCGAGAGGACTGAAATTTCATCTATGCTGTATGTCGTGCATGTATAGCATACT
>NW_023339663.1:10954996-10955451 GCF_004916995.1 Morone saxatilis | reverse complement strand
TAAGTGGAAGAAAATGGATGGATGTAATTGTTCAGCCACATTAACTAAATAGCACAAAACTGACCTCAAACATACAAACTTTCATGTGTTTTTTCACAGTTTTTGCTACTTTTCAGTCCTGGAACTGGAGCATGCTGTGTTCCAGGTCTACTTTGGGAGTATTTTGTGATAAGAAACCCAGTGAGGCCTTCAGCAGGAAGTTCAGTGTGTAAATGCTGTTGATACGTACTGTTCAGTACAGCGGGCGTAGCCGAACTGGGTCTTCCCACAGTTTGCACCTTTTTCCCCCCGTTTGTTCAGGTTAAAACACATGTCTGATCCAACTCTGGTCCCTGAGGAAAGAAGAGATTCATTCTCTTAAACATATGGAAGTCCATTTATACCACAGGAAGAAAGTTAAAAAAGTCTTGTCTAAAGAATCTTATTTTTTATCTAAAAGGAAAAATAATCTTGTC
>NW_023339663.1:10934426-10954898 GCF_004916995.1 Morone saxatilis | reverse complement strand
AACAACAATGGTTGCATAATATCCCAGCAGAGGAAAAAGAGTAGTTTCATCATTTTCAGAGTAAGAGCACTTGCACAACTTCTTAGTTTCAGAGAAAGTCGTCTGTCCCGGTGTTGGAAATGAACCAGCTGTTTAGTTTTTCATTGTTTTCATAAGAAATGTTAAAAATAAGAATGTTTTTGGTGTTTTAATTTAAGATAAATTGACTGATTTTTATTATGTTAAAATAAGTCTTAGTGTAAGATTTTTAGATTCTTAAATTCAGCCCAACAAAGTGAACAAAATACTTATTTTAAGAACCTTAAATAACTGAATTATGATTGCTTGTAATAAACACAACTTGCTTAAATTTTTTGCATTTTTCTTGGTTTTAAGACCTATTATGGTCTGTCAGTGGCTGGTTGTTATGCTAGTTTTAGGAATTCTAACCAAGAACAATTGTTTTACCCCACTGGCAGATTTCTTTGCTCAATACAAGAAGATTTGACTATATTGAAGAATATTTGGCTTGTTTCCAAAAGGGCTGTTTTTCAGTGTTGGTATGGCTTTTTAATCAAAATTGAATAATCACAGAATTATATTAATAGAATCTAAAACAAAGTTTTGTGGGTTTTTAACTATTTCCGGCTGCACAGAGTGAGTTTATAATGACAAAGTTAATATAGAAGCAAATTTGTGGCAGGAAGAGAAAACCCAAAGAATGATAAAAATAAAAATGCTGAGTTAATAAGTCAACATTGACTGCCCAGATCAGTTGAATATATGTGATATTAAGTCATAATTTTGAGATAGTGAATGAATTCAGGGCTGCCCTGGTTCTCTGAACACTTACACAACATTAAATCTACTTAGACAGGGGGAAATTGGATGTTCAGGCACATGGGATGATGTTAGGATATCATTAAAATTGGACACGCTAGAAATTAATGTTGATTTTTAAATACACAGAGACTCTCCTATTTCCTGTGAAAGTGCTATTCATTAAACTTTTCCAACCAATTATTCTTAGAAAGAGCCATTTCCACCATGTGACACTGAAATTTACTGAAGCTACTAGAAATAGACTAAAAACCAAAGCTCCTTGAGGCTCAGCTTGTCTATTGAAAAGAAAAGAAAAGCCCTGGCGCACACAGTCACTGTCTTGTTTCTTGCTTTCTCTCCAGCGACCACACTGACAGCAGTACCTGGTCCAAACAGCCTCCAGCACTGCTGCTCATGTGTGGGGCAGCGGCCGTTGTAGCAGTAGCCCTGCGCCTGGTCGTAGCACGGTTTGCCGTTCATCTCGAAGCTGTCTTCAGGACAGTCCTCCGACACGCCGGTGCAGTACTCTGGCAGGTCGCAGCCACTGGCAGACTTTCTGCACACACTTCCTGCCGCTTTCACCTGAGGGTTAAAGGTTAAAGATTTTATTTAGGGGGAGCTGGCTTGAGCACAAGTCGGTTGTATAATTAACTCGTTCAACACTCGCACCACCTCTTCCAGGCTTTGATGCTATCATTTGAGGATGTGGGGGACTTGCATGGAAACAGGAGGACATCACCCTCTGTTTCCTGTTATTTTTAAACTGCTGTTTTGGTGTGGGTTTAAGAGTAACCTTCTCCTAATGCACAGCAGCAGGGTGTGTCTGTATGGTTGACCTTTTTGTAACCTACGCTCTCTGTCCGCTGGCAGTGGAGCTGATCCGCCTAGAGCCCAGTATAGAGGCTCTTTTAGCCATGCTAGCAGTGTGACTATAAGGAAATATCTAAACAACTATTGGAAACTGATTTTAAACATTCCTGGTTCCCAGAGGATGAATCCTAGTTACATTGGTGATCTCCTGACTCTTCCTGCAGTTCCATAATAAAATATTGGAACCGATATGTCCCCCTCTGGATGAACTGCAATACCTCTGGAGATCAATACAGCTCAATCAGATCAATGTCCTCCCATCATCCTTAGCAGCACTTAGCATGCTGGCACACTAAACTACAGTAAGATGGTGAACATTGTAAACATTATACCATCATATTAGCATTCTGATGTTAGCATTTTGAGCAGATTTCTTCTGTCTTGTTAAAAGACCAGTGTGAAGGATTTAGTGGCATCTAGCAGTGTGGTTGCAGACTGCAACTCCCTCACTTCACCCTCCCCTTTCCGTGTGTATGCATATCACTCACTTAGTTAGAACTGTGCACTATTTATTTATGTTTTTATACTTAAAGTGTTATTTTTTTATTGCCTGTTTGCACATTGGGTCCGAGAGGACCGAAATTTCATCTGTGCTGTATGTCGTGCATGTATATCATACTTGACAATAAAGTTGACTTGACTTGACTTGACTTGACAAGCAGACCTTCCTGTAAAGTGTCATTCCATAAACCATATGTGATGAAGGTTGAATACTGTGTACTTCCTGTAGAATTAGCCGTGGTGGAAGGCCCTTAAGTAAAATTACTAATATAGCTATGCAAAAAAACTTAAGTATCTACAGCAAAATGTATCTATGTATCAGAAGTAAAAGTACTCATTCTGCAGAATGTGTTTGTTTAATGTAGAGCTGCGATAATGGATTATTTGATCAATGGAAAATAATGCAGTTGTTTTTTAATATAAATTATGAATTGTTAAAGCAGTTTTTAAACAAAAACCCAAAATATTTGTTGTTTCCAGTTTGTCATGTGAGATTTGCTGTTTTTCTCTGTTTTAAAATCATTTAAAAGTAAATATCTTTTACTGCTGTTCCGACAAAACACGTCAGTTGAAGACAATCACCTTGGATTCTGGGAAACAGTAATGAGCATTTTTCACAACTCTGACATTTTACTGACCAAACAATTAATCATTTAATCGAGAAAACAGTCAGTCGATTGACTGATAATGAAATGAATTTTTAGTTGCAGCACTAGTTCAATGTGTTAAATGTGTCAGTTCATAATATTGCACCATTACTCCTGATGCATTAATGTACAAGCAGCATTTGATTGTGATAGCCGTTGTAGTTGGCTTTGGATCTTTATTACATGGCCTTCCTTGTCCATGCTTGCTTAAAATCAGTTTTTGCTTTAGACCTTCTTGACTTTCCACTGGTGCTAATTTTATCTATTTTTGTGTTTTTTAGGTGGTTTATATCCTAGCAACGCATCATATCTTGTAAACTCATCATTTACATTAGTGGGTTATGTACTTATTTTGCACCAGTGGGAATTAGGGTCTAGTGGAAGTATATAATCGTTGTCAGTCCGGTATGATTCATGTTTGAGCACTTGGGTGGAGGACACAGGCAGATTTTACCATGAATGTGTAGTTTGGCAATTTGACAAATTAATGATATTTGATCTCATTAGTCATACATAAGGCACATTTGGAGTCTACATCAATCAAAATCTTTGCAGTTCCTCCTCTTTTTCTTTCACCATGACTGAATGCGTTGAAAATCTACTTATACTACACTAAAATATACTACTATTTTAAAATCTTGGGTGTTAGGAAAGTTAAAATGAAAAAATGCCTACTGGCATGAAACATTATAATATTATCTAGTCTGCCACAAGTTTTAGGCCAATTTGTGTGTAAGTATTGCATATTGTAGAAGGCCCCTGGTAAGTGGCTCTGGCTAGCCACTTTTAAGGCTCTAACTCAAGTAACCAAATTAGTCATGAAATTCATAAAACCCGAAAAAACACGCTTTTTACATTAAATGGCTACTTTCAACTATCTGTCTGTTTAATTTTCCATGGTACTTTATAACAGGATGATGCACCGATGATGATGAGTCATACATAATAACGGAACAGACAGCTCTGTATGCAGTGAAGTCAGAACAGGGGAGATATCACTCCATAAAAGGGGATTGCACTGAATTTGCACTGAACAGTTTCCTGGACCTCGATCCTGGATTAAGAGCAGAATCTCTCTGGATTACAGTTTATGATGACCATTAAGAGTTTTATCCTGGAGGTATTTAAAACACAGTCCAACCACATTAAGACCTGCTCAGAGAAGATTGCAGGGATTTGGACCTTTTGAAAGGTTTAAAGTTCAGGCGTTTAGAGCACTTATCGCTCACTCTGCATGAGCATGGGAAGCTCGCCTAGTCCATGGTGCATATTTAGTCATGATGATGGAAGGAAAGAAGGTATTTTGTACAGAGGGATTTGTTTTTCCTGATGGCTTATACTGTCATGTTGATCTCATTATACACTCGTTTCCAACCACAAACTGTCAGATAATCTAATGTTAAGCTCCAAGGCAGTTTCTAATCTTTACACAACATTTACCTTAGATTAATGCTCTGTCAAGATTACAGACTCTTTGCTGACATGTGAGAAATATCAGGATCAGTTCCATGTGGTTTTGGTAGTTTCTTGTGGGTGTCTTTTTTATTTTCTACATTATTTACTCACTGCCACATATCAGTTTAGCACACTCACTTTCAAGGCAAAACAGTGAAGTGCACTCAACACTCAATAGTACCAGCTCAGACAACAGTGTCATTCTGAGTCAATACTTTGAATTTACAAAATAAATGGGACTGAATAGATCAAAATGATGGAAACACAAATACAGTAGATTGTGTGCAGCTTTTTGTATTTTAATATAACCAAAATTGAATGAAACCTTAATATTCACTTTAAAATAATGTAACAAGCTTTTTATGTATATTAATATTTATCGTACTAATTTCCTGCCACAGAGCAAGAAACTGCAAATATGATTATTGTGTGAATCACCAGCTGTGTCTCAATCTTATAACTTTCTATACTCTGCACCATATATTGATTTTCATAAAGTAGTAGTTGCTGCAAATCAAACTGCAACCTTCAATGCCAATTAAACGTCACAGAGAGAAAGCTAAATGTTTATTTTGTGGTACTTTTTTTGTTTCCTTTTCTGTAGACCCATCACCATCTACAATTGATTTTAATTGCATATTACTGCAGCTGTGAGCAGCAATAAAACAGCAGTTAAAAGCAGTCAAAATTAAGCATTGAGTTTTTTAGTATGCAAGAACACAAAAGGCTCTATAGTGCCAGTGTTTGGTTTGTCCGCTCTGGGCTACTATAAAACAAGGTGGTTCAACATGGTGGCCTCCCTGGAAGACGACCTGCTCCCTCTGTAAATAAAAAGATAAAAATAACAGTTAAATGTAAGGTAACAAAAACACAGTGATTCATATTTTAAGGTCATTCTACACTAATTAATGAGAGTAGGTTCACTAAGTGTTTTAGATTAATTTTCTACAATATTAACAGAATAAAAATGTAGCATTTTTGCACAAATGCAATGTTTGCAATGAAATGTTTTCAACAATGTTAAAACCACTGACAGTATATTTAAACTCAAATCCACAATTTTATTCAAGGTAAGCAGTGCATTTCCTACTTTTCTGTAGTTGCTATAACCTACGGGGAAACGCGGCATATGTTGGATATGTCAGAGTGAGGAAGGAAGTCGGCCAAGACAAGTGCGAACATGTTTAATAATACCTCGTCAATTAACAAGATTTCTGATTCACATCAGGCCCATAAAATTAATCAGCAGCTATTTTAGTAATCAATTAATAGTTTCTATCTGACATTTTATAGATGAAACTGTTAATCAAACAATTGGCAGATTAATCAATAATGAAAACAATTGTTAGTTCCAGCCCTAAAGTTGTTGTTGAGCAAACTGAAATAAAGAGAGTTACAAAACATGCAATAGGTTTGTAGTGGTAGAAAGTCACTAAGTAAATTTACTCTGAGGTACTTCTACTTTACCTGAGTATTTCCATTTTTATTTTGACTATTTTGACTAGCTACTTTCAGATTCAGATTAATTCATTATAATCAACAAATAAATTGTGATGTTTTATTAGAGGTTAAGACTGATCCAGTTTAGTATCTGTATTTGTGATGAATCTGTTGTACAACCAGATTGTAGACTAGAACAATTTGAGCAGCAGATTCTGCTCAGGGCAGATTAAGTGACCTCCTCCGTAAGAGAGTATGGTTCATCTATGTTTCTCAGCTGAGGCCCACTTCTACAGATGTACTGAACAAACTTGTCTCTCACTCTCTCACTCTCTCTCTCTGCCTCCTTCTCTCTCGCTGGCTCTCAGCTCACACAGCTTGCTGGGGATAAGGCCTCAGCCACAGTGCTGTGACGGCAGATGGCAACTGGCTCAAAAAGGTTGGCACGTCATCGGGAAATGTGCTGCACCAAAGATGTCCTTTTTAATTAAAAGATTTTGATCTGTGGTGAACTACAGAATATTGGAAAAAATGAGAGACAGCATGTGGTCTCAAATACAAGGACATGATATGAAAGGATAATAAAGAAATATACAGTATACTCTCTACTACGGTATATGCTCTTCCATTTTATACTAAAAAAACTAAAAGATACAGACTCAGTCAGCCTGATACTGAGTGGAAAGACATTTAGAACAAAATGCAAAAGGACAGGAAAAAAATTAAAGTTTAGGAAAATATCTATCAAATTTTAACATGTTCAAGAAGTTTCCCTCTTAAACAGCAACTAGTAAAAATATGTCACATCAGTTGACTGTACCAACTCAGATCACATCTTATGACTACTTTTTTGCACCTTGACTTAAAGTGTATGGCACCGCATCTTTATTTAACAAGCACTTAGAGAAGGTTGTCAGCACCGATGTTATGACATTTGTCCAAAGGTTTCTTGGCAGCCACAGGAGCCCTGTTTGCCCCTGACATTCAGGCTGGGCTGCAGACCTTCAGAGTCAGATGGACACAGGGTGAGTGCTGTGCTTTAATCCAGGAGGCACCATGGCAGATGGATAACAATATAGTATATGCAGGTCTTGTAACCACTAGAGATAGTGAATTGCTCCTGGTACACTGTGCCTAGTCATCGAGCAGCGTGGGCCTGGCTTTTAACATGTTTGCACTTGTCTTGGTAAATTAAAGAAACAGTCCCAACTGCTGCTCCAGACATGCCACATAACATGGTACATGTCAGGGTAGATCAACCGGCGATCCCATGCCTCACCAAAGACAGACACTTGAGCTGACTCGTGTGGGTCGCAGGGGGCCGCCAAGTACCACTGTGTCGTTTCATAGAGGCACAGCTGCTCACACGTGGATTATTCTGTCAGTCTCAGACATTCATTGATTTGACAGCAACTGATTTTAGTGCGGCCTCTCTGGAATTGTCTTTGGCTCCATCTTACATTTAACATGCCGAGTGGAGGGAGGCCCTAAAGTTCACAGAGAAGCACAGAAAGGAGACGTGATTAGTAGAAGTACAAAGTGCCACAGACCGTGTTTTATTATCAATGACAACTTTAGTGCATACACTGTCATTTTGTGCGCAGTCTGTGACTGTATGTACTAAAAGATTAATACTCATCTCAAGTTTACCCAGCTGCTTATCTTAACTCCCCTTTCAGTCTCTAAAGGTATTTGTAAATTGACACGTTTGTGGTTTACAAGAGCATATATATTTGTGAATCTCCATCTATTTGTGTGGCTTTTTGTGAAGCTGTTCAAGCAAACTGTGCATCGCCAAGAAATACCCAATGCAGTTTAGCTGGACGGTAACATTGTGCAGGTGCAGGAATATCTAAAGAATAGTTTATTGTATTTAATCAACAATAGCAACAGCAAACCAGAACATACTTTACACTTTTTAGGTACACATGGGATAGTAAAATACTAAATTATAGACATGTACATTTGGAATTGAACAACAGTGTCAGGATCAACAGATCTACACACTTAAACAACAAAATAGGGCATTTGTCAGCACCCTCCTCAAGGAACCATATGAGCATTTTCTGCTCTGGCACCCTTGTGATTAAGATGTGGCTATGTTTAGGCAACTAAAACTACTCGGTTAAGGTGAGATCTAAGGTGAGATCACCTTCATGGTTAAGGGAAAGCAATACGTTTCTGGAGAGAATTTTTGCAGAGCATTGGAATAGAGCTCGTTCATCACAAAACCTGTTCCATGTTCCCAAACCCTGTTTTGTTGCCTCTTTGACCACCTCGTTTCTAGAAGGACTCAATGTGCCCAAATATTATTAATATGTCTTATTATTTAATGTTAGTCAAATTATATGCTTAAATTTATTACCTAATAAAGCCAGGGAAGGAGTCTAGTAAGTAACAATCCGATAATACATCTTTTTAATTATACAATTTATTTTTTACTACGAACTGATAATACTTATGGTACAGAATCTGTTTTTATTCTTCAGAAATGTATATGATGTAAGCTAAATTTTTGATTTGGGAATGTTTAATGTCTGTTTTGATTTTGTCTAGAGCCCTTTGAACCTTCTTCATTAAGAATCTTTGACATATAGTTGCAGAATAGAAGGTGTTCCTTGACATTTGATCTCCAGGAAGCTGGAGAGAATCACATTCCTGAGAACCTATTAGAGGTATCTGCTCTAACTGCTGCCCTAAGTTTAAACTCTAACAACACATTAATTTTTATGAGCTGTGCAAGTAAAACCTTTCTCTAACTACTAAATGCAGCTGTCAGTTAAATGTAATGGACAACAAACAAAATATTACTCTCTAACTACTAACTAGTATTAAGTCTCTCAAGAGGCTCACTTTTTATGCTAAATAAAAAGCCACAGGGTGCTCTGTTTGTACATCTTAATGCATGTGATGAGCAGTAGTTGTGCTTTATGAGCTTTTCTTGAAAACATAAACCACTTCATAACGCAAATATACATTTTACTGCATTACAGATGCATGTGATGAAAGTGAAGCATCAAACTTATCTATGCATTGACATTATTTCTGTCTAGCAGAATAAGCATCTTGTTACTGCTCTGGTGTGCTCTTCTTTTTTATTTTTTCATCTGATAGTAATTTTTGGATTAAAAAAGTATTAGCTCACTTGTCAGTGCAGCAGAAGGCTAGTGTATAAAGGTTTACTGTTACCTTCTGTGAGCATATTCCAGCTGAATCTTCTCTAACCTAAGGTATACATTTCAAAATTTTATTGCAGCTCTTAATGTAATCCTTTGGTTCGGAGGAAATAAGACCTTAAGTGAAGTTTTTACACAGACGTTTAGTATCGACCAGGCACATGTTTCTCTTGGTAGCAGATGGTAGTCTGATTTGCACAGTGACAGATCACTCATATTGCCATTGACACTAATGGCTGTAGAATTGAGTGGGGACACTGGGGCAGCAATGCAGTCTTACATCCATATCCAATCAGTGCGAAGCAACGCATCCTGTCACAATAATTATGACAGAACTATTGAGACAATTTTTTTTGGCGACAGTCTCACTGTCCCACTAGTGTTCCCCTTGATTGGCCTTGGTAGCTTGCAAAGTCATTGTCATTTCTCACAACTTCATTACTTTGTGGCACAAAGCAATTTCTATTGTCTGTGCTCTTCCCACTCTGTTACCCCTTAAGGGAGTTCACGCCATATGTGCATGACAACACCCTGTCAGATAGACAAGGTGATGTCTTCTAAGAGTATCTTTTAGAGTCATCTCATTATAATATTGAGCTTTGTCTTTTTATTGCAATGATTTAGTTATCTTAGATATGTCTAATTGCTGATACTGAATTCACATCGCTCCCAACTGTGGCCTTTATGGGCTGAAAGTAGAAATGGTTTGCTTTATTATGGCTCAGGCTCATTGCATTTATATTCTTACATTTTTAATCCTCAGTAAAGTTAATGCTCACATCAGGAGTCTAGCTGAACAGCAGACCACATCTTCAAACTGCTTTTCTGTAGCAGCAGGTAATGAGTAGCCTGCTGTCTATGCCTCAGCCCCCTCTGGTTTGTATTTTTCTACCAAACAATAATATAACTTTGTATATTCACTCACCTAAGTAGAAGTTCATATATTTGCACTGAGAAAATACCAAATTACAAGTATTAACAATCAAATGTACTTTGTATCTAAAGTGAAAGTATTGAGCACTTCAAGTACGATTTTGAGGTAATTGTCAATTACTTGGGTGTTTTCTTTTGATCTTACTTTATACTTCTACTCCACTACAATGCAGTGGTGATTTACTCCATTACATTGGACAACTGTAGTTACTTTACCTATTAAGATTTAAATGTAAAAAAAATGTAGTGCTTTAGGACTGAAATTTGCTCCACCTCAACCAACAACAACAGTAAAAAGCTACTTACACATTAATGTAAAGGTAATAATAATCCAATAATATAATATAAATTATTATTTTTTTCTGCATTATGAGTACTTTTAGTTTTGATACTTAAAGTACATTTTGCTAATGATTCTTAAGTACATAAGTGATATTCAATGCAATATTGCTACTTATACTTAAGTATATAATCTAAATATATCCTCCACCATCGCTAAAACTCACTCACAAACACATGCTCTCCATGCAGTGTTATCATAGCACTCAAACATCAGATGAGTAGATTAGTGTTTTAATCTCACTCTGGATCTGAGGCATCTCGCTCCCCAGTCCTACCCTCAGCCTGCTGTGAAATACTCCATCCACTCAACTGTAAATAAGTGCTAACAAGATTATCAGATTACCCTTCATCCAGGGCACCCAGCGACTGCTGGGCACAGTTACTGCTATGATGTAAAAATCCCTGTGAGATAATTGCGTTAAGATGCACCATTTTAATGCAAATTTTCCGAATGCTCACAAAGCTCAGGGGCAGCTTAAAACACTTTTCCTATGTGTAGTATGAAGTATATTTCTTTGTTGCCACTAACAAACCACACTGGATGTAAAGAATGTAGTTGAAATGGGTCTATAGGTAAGAGAATTCTCCATCAGTGTTTTCTCCATGTCTCTGAAATAGGCTGTCTAGAAACTGGGCCAAGTTTAATTGAACTGACAGAAACAGATTAATCCCAGAACTTTTTTAAATTATTTAATATTCTCGTGAATAAGAACTGTAGGTTATTGTACAAGTTGGAAGAAAATGTATGATGGCATTAAATTGTACAAAATGACATTTGCAATGGTTTGCTACTATTGAGTACATGATACAGTATACTATATTTTTATTAGGCTCCTCCGTAATGCTGCTATCATTTATTCCATAGCAGTGGAGCAGTGAATTTATTATGTGAATATATTCCAAAGTCATCCTGTCAACCAGTTTTTTGTTTTACGATTATGCTTTAAACTGGATTTAATGTCCTTCCCCAGGTACAGTGACTGGGTGGGGCTGAGTCAACAGAGAAAACAAAAGGCACAAGCTCTCCCTCTCTACTCCGTCTGTCACTATAGCAAATATATTTATATGCAAATTACCCTGTGAAATAAAATGATTCAAATACCTTGATAGGAAAATGTTATATTTAATCTGTGGGGTTTGAGTCATTGACGAGGGCGAGAGATTACTGGAGATGCATGGTGATGCAGGTGGAAGAGGAAGTGCAATCTAAAAACTGTCTCGTCCCTGTCTCAGTTACCCTAGACTGGTGAATTGCATGTAGCAGTCAGATTTCAGTCATGGATTAAAATGTGTGATACTGATTTTGTCATTACAGCATTTAGTGCATACAGTATTACACATAAGGGTGCAAGCACAGAATAACTAGACTGAGATCTAAAGGGTATAGCTGCATGCAGGCTGCTGCTGTATATAGCTAAGTACTGCACAAGCACAGTAAGTCAGTAAATTAATGAATATAGGGCCAAACGTGTGCTGGATGCTTTTATAATTTGCTAACAAAATATGGCATATATTTTAAGAAAAGGCATCGTTATAGAAAGCCTAAAATGTGAATTTAAAAGTAAAAATTATTTAAAAAGTAAGAGGCAGTTCTCTCCAAAGCAAACACTGTGATTGGCATGTACTTCTGCTTCTGTTCCTCTGTCCAAATGTGGCGGTAGCACCTGCCTGTTCCTTCTGTTTGTCTGCTAGTGTCTTGTCCGGTTTTCTCTCCGTCTGTTTCATTTGTATCTGTCTCTCCATTTTCTTGGTGTTTGTTTCTCTGCGTCTTTGGCAGCGTCGTTGGCTTCCTCCTCAGCCGGCTCTGTCTCTGTTTGCTCATCTTTTTCCTTTTTTTTGTACTCCCTTCAGCACTGCATCTGAATCAGAAAATGTAGAAATTAAACACTAGTTAACATTGTACATCTAATGACAGTGATGTGTCCATAAATAATAATTTATGAATAAACCCCTATTTAGCGTTTATAAATTGTATATAGACAGTTAATAAATGGTTTATAACACACTATAATGTCATTTTAATTATTTAATTAATAAGCACTTGCACTGATAGGTGCATACAACTATGTTGTAGTGTGTTATGAACATGTATTTATTGTTCATATACTGCTTATAAAGTGATTTATTTTTATTGCCACAAGCTGGTTGGGTTTTAAACGGAATTAACATTGCTATTTTGTTAGCCATTAGATCAGCTCTCTTTCATTTATACCCTCCTAACCATTTGCCACAAGGATCAGAAATACTGTAGGTGCACACATACACACACACACACACACACACACACATTGCCACCCATGAACAATTCATTTCTTATTTTTCCAATGCATCTTATTTAATCCTAAACTAATATCTTAAAACTAGCAAAAATTCAATTTGTAGCATTAGTAGCAGAATTGTACCTGTTTCAAACATGATGCTACAGAAGCCTGACACATAAATGCTTTCCATGCATGTCAACTGTGAAATGAGTTCAATCAAATGAACCCTGTTTGTGAAAAATCTCCATATGTTAACCACACTCCCAGACTGGTATAAACAATTTACAAGAACACATACCAGCAGTTGACATGCAGTGGTGGAAATGACAGTTAGCGACCTAGTTTAATGGCCTTCGTACAAAACATCGCGTGATGTCAGTGGCAGATTGCAAATGTCAAAGATGGTTCATTTGATCCTTGTAGCTGGCTGCCAAGCAGAAGTGGAAGCAAATACACTAATAGCCACATCTCTGTCTCCCCCCTTTCTGTCTCTCTTCCTCTCTTGTCTTTTTTTCTCATCACACACACATATGTGCACACAGGTGGTCTGGTCATTGTACCAGTGAAATCAAAGACAAACTACAGTGTACAGAACAGACTGGGTAGAAGACTGAAGCTGGGTGTCATAGCCCAACATCAGATGTAGCCGGGAACAAAAGTGCACTGATGTTTTTTTTTCCTTTTTCAGGTCCATTTGACTGTTTCTGCATATTTATTTTATTTTCTTTCTTCCAACAGTTTTAATGAAACAAAAGACAAATTAACAATAATAATTATGAGAACTAGTGGTAAGATTAGGTCAAAATTATTAACACAAAAGCGAATAAAAGGGTAGAGGGTGTCTGAGGTTGTACAGATTGTAAAGCACAGCAAATGTGGGATTTTGAGCTATATAAATAAAACTGACTTGACTTGACCTGACTTTTAGAAATGGCACATGAATCACTGTTTTGCTCTGATGAATGAACATGAATATTACTCTAGAATTAGACTTTTTTCTAACCTCCCCTCACCCTCTGTGATGGATATATTGGTCCCTCTGCCACAGCTAACCCCTTTATGTGTAGAAGATGGTCTCCAGTTGTATGCCCCTGCTACTGACCGATCTGCCAACCTTCCATGCACACACACACACACACACACGCGCGGACACACACACACCAGCAGTCTCCAGAGTGTGTGCTGAACAAAATCTAAAGTCAAGCATGAATACGGAGGCTGACAGGCCAATTATCAGATGTACTCTTCGTTCTGCATCCCCACCTCTGAAGGGAAGCAGATGTGAGAATCCTGTCGCTTTCACTCAAGCTGGTACAATGACATGGCCCAACAACAAAAGGCACAGCCTTCACAAGGAATCGAGATGGACAGAGTTGTAAACCTCTTCTTGTCATACAGTTTTATCGGGAGGGTTTTCACATTTCAAGCTTCAGAAGATGTGATGTAGTGTGGGGATGTTTGTCAAAACTTGAAATGTGTCTGACTTCCCACCCCCCCTGAAGTTCCAATTGGGAATTGCATTCCTTACTATTGATGCTTCATCTGCACTGATTGTGGTACGCAGTGGTTTCTGTGGAAAACGTCATGACGTTTTCTAAAAATATGAAAATGTCACTTGTGGTGTACAACATTACTGTTTTATCTCAACTACTCTCTCTCAATGTTAGTGTCATGCAGCATGTCATAAAACAATTACTGAGGTTTAATGAGCTTAAAAAGACTTAAAAATAATAAACTAACTGAAGAACATTTCTTTGCTTTACAGGTGAATGTAGTTCCTGCATGTGTCAGAGCCTTGACCAAGATGCTGTACTGTCCATATTGCCGTGGCATGCCCGGGCTGAAACCCTGTCACAACTACTGTCACAACGTTATGAGGGGCTGTCTGGCGAACCAGGCAGACCTTGACGCTGAGTGGAACCTCTTCATCGGTAGGAAATAAAAGTGCCCTTGCACCTGTTTCTCATTCTCTCTTTGTAATCTTTGTCTGTCTGTCTGTCTGTCTGTCTGTCTGTCTGTCTGTCTGTCTGTGTTCACACTTGAGCTTGTACTTCTAAGTCTGCATGTTACTTTTTTCAAGGCAGTGTCTTTGAATAGTCCCTGTGGGAATTCAGTAGGATGTACTGTGTTAGATTTAGCTTTAAAGGATTTACAGAGACAAAACTGAAATCTTATTTGTGCAACCATCCCTTCTCTTTTCTGTCTGAAATGTTGTTTGCTATTGCTGGAACCCTGGCATACTGCTTAAAGCTATCCCTGCTGTTTGGGATTGATAAAGGAGAGCAGATCCTAGGCAAACACATTTTCTATAGTGTTTCCAGCTGAGCTTGGTGAGTAATATAGCACTTCAGTTAGGCTGTAAGTAGCTGGCTGCTGTAAGCCCTCCTGTTAAATGGATACCAAGAAGGCACATAGAGTGCTCCCTCTGGATCTTTGTAGGCCAATGCTTTATTTGTTATGTACCCCAATCCCATCCTGCCACCCACACTTACAGATTTTTTTTTTTTAAATGGGGCGCCGCTTTTTTTTTTTAAGAGACATCCCTGAAGACTGTGTGTCAACTTCTAAGCTTTTGGCTGTTTTGTGACAGGCCTGTCGTTCGAGAAACCCATCAGATGACGTACCGCTTCTTCTCTCCGATGGCATGTCTGAAGTCTCAGATCAACACAGGCCCCTATGCACTGAATGAGATGTCTCACAGCTTTATGACATGTGTTAAAAAGTTAGTGTCTTGTTCAGTTGTGAAGAGGCAAATCTATTGCCGCAAAGGGACGCTGGGCTTGACAGTAATGGGAAAAGCTGTTGTTGCAACAGAGTGATGAATCTGGTTAGACAAAAACACCCTTGAGGTGTAGATTTTTAATTTTGAACCAGTTTTTGTGCAGACATTGTTTTTTAGTTTGGAAAAGCAGTGTTGTTGAGGGTATTATAATTAGAAATGTAGAACCCAGGGGAAGTTTATTTTCACCATGAAAGACTCATTTTTTGATGTCTAGTGACATTTTGTATTCATTATCTGTTGCTAAAGAACTTCGATTTGCTTACTATGCAGCTCACAAGAAATATTGATTTGCCTTTCAGAGACAACTTCTGAATGTATCACAGGTCAGTTCTCGCCACTGGAGCACATCTTTGCATTATAGAAATTTATGGATTGAGCTCGTATGCAGTCTGTCATTGTCATCCCTTCAAATCATCACTTATTAGAGAAGGTTAGATTAGAGGCACAGCTTTTAATTTTTAAGAACCCTCAATGACATTTTCCTGTGGACTTTGTTCATGCTTAAATGTCACTATTGATACCATTGATTGGTAAGACCAAAGAAGATAGGAGACTCAAAGCTTTTTATTTAGTTTTAAACTTCCACTAGAAGAGAGATGTGTTCTAAAAATGGTCTGTAATCTCTCTAAATCCAGCTGAATCAGGGACATTTATGTAATAAATCAAATGTTTTGTTCCCTGCTTTTATTAAAAAGCAAAATTGAAAAGACTATTGCAACATCTGTTTTTGGATTACAATTCCTGAAGATAAGACACACTAAGTATAACAAGTTAGACTGACTTATATTTTATTTAACCTTTTAAATATATTGTTGCATTTACTTAAATACAGTAAATCAATAAAAATAAAACATCTTCACTTAATTACTTGAAATTAACATACAGTGGATTTCATTTTTTCTAAATAATGCCATTCCTTCATTCTGGTGGTTTTAGCCACATGCTCACACACACGGTTGTGTTGGTAGTTAGTGTCGAAGGTTCAACTGAAGTTTAACTTACTGTTTTCTACCAAGGCAGTCTGACACCATATGTCTTGGACTCTCAACAAATTGTCTGGTTTATTTCTGCAAAATCAGGAGACACTTTTCACTCTTTTTCAAGACTGTATAAGCTGTGTTAGTACAACATGCAGCTATAGCCTGTAGACAACTCCTACAAGGCAAATATGGACCAACTTATTCAATTATTAGGTACAGTATATACTGACCTACAGACATGCTTGTAACATTTATGGCCCTTTTTTAATGGTGGACATTTTGAAATGTCATGGAGAAACTACACAGGCGCCATTAATAACATTAATACTGGCTACATTCAGTTAACATGAGTTGTTTCCAGACAGCTGAAAACAAAATTATTGATATCATTATTTACACACGTGTTTTCCCTGTTATAAAGAGTCAAAATGGTGGGAAGAGGGCCTTTTATTTTAAATGAGCAGTCATCGTATGCCTATGATGGAAATATGAACTGTGATAGACACTGCCAAGCATTTTCTTCTGAAACTAACTAAATATAACAAGCTGGCTTGTAAATATTTTATTCACTTAGTTGAATTGCTAGATAATGATTGGCAGTGACATAATGTGTCTTATGAGGTAAGCCTTTTAATGGAACGAGCATGAAGCCCATCCAGGCCGACGGCATGTGTGTGTTTATCAAGTCCATGGCTCTTCTCCAGCTCAACACAGTAAGATGGAAGACCTTAAACATATGGTTAAGAATAATATCTTTTTAGCATTCATAAGCCATTAGTAATTTTTCTTAACAGTCCAAATTAATTGATGCTGTTGAGTTGCACAGACCAGTGAAAACATGTTGTTAACATCATCAGTCTTTTCAATAAAATAGAATTATAATATACATAAAAATCTATCATAATAAAATAAAAATAAAAACTGTTCCTCCTTAAAAATGGAATCTTTAAAGTCAGTTTTCAATAACTGTAACATGGAGCACAACTACAGCACTGTATGAACTTGTTGTTTTCCTGCTTCTTATTAAACATTTATAGAAATGTTCTTCGCATGTTCCCTCTTTCCAAAAACACCAAACACATGGTGACATTTGTCACACAGCCATTGATGCTGACATGTCTCTAGACAACAATTTCTGGCAAGCACAGACCAATAAATGGAGCACACCTTATTCAGATTCACAACAATAGATGAAAGTCCCATCACATGGCTGAGTTTCTTTATGGTTGAAAAAATGAACGGATGATCAGGATTTATCTGTCATCATTTTGCCACAGAAAATACATTCCCTCACCACTGCTGAAAATGTTGAACAGGGAACTCTAGTTGCAACAGCTCTACTGTTTATTGTAATGTCGGCATCAAATGCACTATGTTCCAGTTTATAATAAAACAAGATCTTTAATCAATGCTATCCTGTACTTTGACAAATTTTAAGAATGTTATGTTACTTTTATAATATACACCACACTATATTTTGTTTCTTCATTGTGCAGAAATAGTATATGTATAAAGGTTTTTAATTTTTCTCATTAAACTAGATAAGAATAATGGTAATAGTTTTTATTCCCTATCCATGTCCCATAGTGGCTTTAGCTTTTAGAATTTATAGCAGAAAGTAAATGGAGAGGATTAGACAATGGAAATGAATAAAAACAATAACAACAGAACATGATTTTAGTTGTAAGCATGTCAAGTCAGTGGAGTAAACTTTTTTCTCTAGTGCTCTAAATGCTGCACAAAGCCATTAAAACATCATTTTATGAATTTATGAGACACACTGTAACACCACACAAATCAAGAAGAGTTACAAGCTTGAGATTGAAAGTAAATTCTATGCAGTCTAACAAATTGAGCCACACTGAACTGAACCAAATCTTTGCAACACTGAAACAATAATGACCTTGGTGGATACTTTGATGTAGCCTACATATCACTATGCAGAAGAAGAGGAATGATTACAGCATCCATGTCACACATTTCAAAGTTACAGTCTCGGTACAGTAGTTGACAGTTTGTAAAGGTTATCATAAGGACTTCGTGGTTTCCATGCTGCAAATGGAAAACAGATGTCAGTGAACAATGACCATAAACCTGAGGAAAGATGTGATTTACCTGCTCGTACATGTGATTTTCGAAATCCTGACTTCTAAGTGTGTGTGTGTGTGTGTGTGTGTGTGCGTGTGTGCGCGTGTGTCTGTGCGTTTGAATGTTCAGGGAAAGAATTCATGGTTTGGCCAATGGAGGATACCAGGCCATCAGTCACCTGCCATCATGACAAATTTACCGAGCTCTGCATCGTGACAGACACATCATTATCATTTTTCTTGTCAGCACCTTGTTGAAATACCCTCAGAGAGAGAGAGAGAGAGAGAGAGAGAGAGAGAGAGAGAGAGGCAGACAGGCAGAAAGAGCGAGAGATGCAGAAAGTGAGAGACAGAGAGCGAGAGACAGAGACAGAGCGCACAAGAGAGAGACACTACTGTAGTTTTTCAGACTTACATCATGATCAACGCCATTTTTGACAGGAAAGAACACTACATGTTTTAGCTACACGTTTTAAAAGGCATGGCAGATTTTAATTGACTATATGAGAAAGTGTAAGAGCAAAGTGTAAGGAATGGTTTATTTCCTCTAACATAAGCTGCAATTGTTAGCTTGCTGAGCTTATTTTGTAGGATTCATTTTAAAAAATCCCTGTTCTAGCACACCCATTTTGAAAGTCTACATGAAACAGGAATCAGAGTGCTACATTCTTCCCCATATTTATGTATTTCCTTTCTAAACAGGCACCAAGGGAGGGACTTGGCATCGCAGTAGCCAATAATAGTGTTTTGTGCTTCTCTCTCTCCTGTACTCCTCAGGGTACTGCCCTCCCCCTCTGCAGCGGGTAGATCTGCACGGCTGTCCCCAATTGCTAATCAGGGTTGGGCGTATATAAACTGGGAACGGAGTTGCGGCAGCTTCCACGCTGTGTGCGTCTGTGAGACTAGAGCTGTGTTAAACGTTTAACCGAAAGCAAACTATGTTTGTTAAAGTACTTTCCTACAAATATACAGGATCAGCTTCTCCTTCGTTTGTTTAAAAAAGGAAAGCTAGTTTTAAGTTTTTATCTTTTCTTTTTTTTTCAGAACTGGTAATAAAAATATCCTTGTTCGGATGCAAGTAAGTGTTCCTTGGTTTGTAACACCGACCCTTTATCTGACTCTGACAATATTCTCTTCATAAAATATGATCCAGTTTCATCCAAATCACTCATAAAGTTGTACTTTTGTACAAGTGATAAAGTTGTGTTTTTTTATAGAAATCAGTGAGGCCCAGCCCCCAGAAAAGCTCCCGTATTACAGGAAGACAAAATGATTGAATTTTGATATAAAAATACAGAGAAACTGAGTTTATGTAAGTTTTTACAAATACCCATACATTGTTATAGGGGTACAATATAACTGAGGATGCAATCTTAAAGGATTAAAATGACATTTTTCATTTCACCTGGACTTTGGGCCAGGTCTACTGAAAACATTAAAAAGTCAATCAACTCTTGGAGGAAACGTTAGCTAGCTAGCTACAGCCGATAAAGTTGACCAACTACAGTTGACAAAATTGACAATCACTGGCTAAAAATGTCATTGTGTCTGTCATGCATGAATGGAAAGATTTACAGTCGTAGCAACAGTAACTGGGGGGGGGGAGTAGTGACGGTTCGTGAACTATCACTTCTCTTTTAATGGATTTATAGCCTAATGAACTCCGGCTTGCTTTAAATGAGAAATTATTTGTAAATATCATTGTATTCCCTCATAGCATATATTCGACTGTGCCTGACTACACATTATTTATCCTAATTAAGATATAGTCTCATGTTGTCCTCTGCTGAGTCCTTTGACACCACAGTGTAAGCGATCTTCATTGATTTTATTTGCTCATTTCTTTTTAATTGCATGGATTGTGTCCCAGTGTAACGGGACCTCCCCACAACCCCCAGTTCATGAGAATTCAAGCCAATATTTTTTCTGTCCTCCAGGAAGGACTCTCTCTGTGATGTCTGTGAGATTATAAAGATGAACATCCTGCCAGTGCTTTACTTTAAATGATACAGATAGCTTGGCAGAAACTAATCTGGCACCCTGTTTTACTGTACCCATAAAGATGTCAAAAAAACTTTACCTTTCTTACTAAAAACTCTACAGTGTCACCCAACATACACATGCTTGGACCGTAGAGATATACAGTACAGTGGCCTTTGAGATTCCTCAAATATGACTTAAAACATTGCATTTTTAA
>NW_023339663.1:10915483-10934363 GCF_004916995.1 Morone saxatilis | reverse complement strand
ACACACACAAACACAAACACATACACAGACACACAGGCATTTAAACTGACTATCAGGCATGATGGTCTCAGTAACAGACATGACAGGAACAAACAAGCTAGCTAGTGGATTTCTGCCTGTCAGAGAGTTGAAAGCTGGATGACTCACTTAGCCTAGTGGAAGTGATCTCCATATCCTCAGCATAATCAAGAACCAGTATATTTTCTTTCTAATTGCTACTGGCTGTGCAGAATCTGCCCGATGATGCTTTTCTGTATATGTGGCAGGAATGCTTACGCAGCAACACTTTCTATACAAGCAACGTATCATTTTTGTGAGTTAGCACAGCTGATGGCCAGCCATGTTTTATTTAATACATTTTACTGCCTCCTCACACATGCACACTAAATGTTATTTTTTATTTATTTATCCTCAGTTTTTGTGTTTCTGGAAAACATATAAGCACTGTAGAGTGTATTGTTTTACACGTATATATTTTAATTACCTATTCAAATTGCGTTTACCTAAAGGAATAGTTTGACATTCTGGGAAGGGTACTTATTTGCTTTCTTGCTGAAATTTTAGATTCCTTTAACCTGACTGGTATTAACCCTAACCCGTGATTATTGTTATCTACCTTCTGGGCAGCCACTGGTTAACCTTAATTTCATTACTTGTGATATTAAATTTTCCAACTTCATGCACTTAACAGCTGTAGCACTAGAGAAAAGAGTTCAAATGCCAGGAACAGCAGTCATGGTATTTGCGACTTCACATGAGTTAAAGTAATCTAGATATAGCCGAAACCCATTAAAACAGAAAAAAACCCTATCAAGAAATGTTTTCTTGTGCTGTTATTGAGCTACAATCCAGCTGAAAGTGCATGAGAGAATGCCTGTGGAGACTCCCCAAAGACAGAGAGATATGTTGGTGAGTTAGGGAGTCTTTAGCAATTGATTCATTTCTTGCAGCTGCGAACTGGGAGGAAAAAAAGTTAGGAAACTGACTCTGACATCGTTTAGCATGATAGTTTTGGCAGTGTTCAGAAAGGAGTGGTTTGAGTGAAAGGATGAGGTTTGTTTCATACTTGTTACACAATCAGGCAGCTTCTTCAACATTAACATAAACTTTACTTTGGATGTGTTTTAAAAAGTTTCTTTAACAAAGGTGAAGAATTGAGGTTGTGTCTTAGGGGGGTTGTATCAAACCTGATGGAACTACAGCTAATAGAACAAGCTGATTTAGAATTTCCTTGCTTAATTCCTTTTCTGCTTGTTTAATTGATAAGTCATGTGAAACAGCTGCAAGCCGTTTTGCACTGTGGTGCTTAAACAAATGCGTCACTGCTCTGTAGAACACATTGGCAAGGACATAATGTGTTTGTCATCTCTTATTACATGTCTGTGTGTTTTCATCCACTGAGACTGAGCTCCTAAATGAAAGGTCAGATAGTTCAGTGATCCGATGGCTTTAACCCCGTGAGTTTCTGTAGGGCAGTTTTAGGGCGTTGACTGCTTCAAAATAATCTGCAGTTCTTCCATTGCTTGTTTAAAAATGGTTAAACTTAATATATATCTTGACTGGAAATTGAAGCATTTAAGACTTAAACTATTTTGTATAATCTTGTAAAACATGTTAGGAATCCATAAAATGCTGAAGAAATAAAAGTGACCCATATGATCATTCACAAAACTCCTATAGTGCTATAAAAAAAAAAAATAGTGTCGCTTATAGCAAAGCACGCCATGCCACACCAGGTTATATGTTCCAGTCTCCTTAAGGTATCATAGCAACATTTTACAATTTTACATAGGACTAAAGCCTTCTAATATATTTTACATAAAATTTAGTGTGTATATTTTATTGTTTTTTCACTTTGATGAATTTACGAAACACCTTAATACAAGCGTCTTCATTTTTTGTCTTAATTATTAATTGTGCATTGGCACTCAGCTGCTTAGCATCAGTGATATTGGTGAACATTTGGGAAGAGGTACAGAAGTTTCCACTGTCGTATACCACCAGACTGAAAGACAGCTTCTTCACTCAGGCTTTGAGATTGTTAAATTCTTCCTCAACAATTCATCATACAAATCAATATATGTGTATATGTTTATATATGACTCAATAATATTTTTTAGTGCAGAGACTAATTCGAAACATTGATGGACCAAGCTCTGTTAATTGACTTATAGTATGCTTACCCTGAATTCAACCTTAATACAAGTACAGTTAACTAATTAAGGTGTTTAATCCTATAGTTTCAATAATGTAGGTATTGTTTGTTCCATTGCATGGCTTTAAATTATTATTGGCATTGTTCATTTTATGCTTTCTAGAGGTATTTAATGTTGTTAGGGCAAGGTAGTTAGCCTTTGACAACATATATTAAGGAGAAACTGGGAGTTGCCAGGTCATTGTAAGGCTAACACATAATATATTGTTATATTAAAAGTCACCAGTCAATATTGTCTTTCCAATCCACTTTTTGAAAAGTGAAGGGGAACCAACATTCGCAAGTTAAAATAAAAATAAAAACAAAAAATAACAAAATAAATATTACAATAAACAATTAATAAACTATTTACAGTTTGATGTTGTTTCATGACTTTTTTCACTCTATAATCAGCATTTTTTCCCCCAGTTTCAGTGTTCATGCTGTATTTTCAACTGGTATAATGTCCAAGAGCTGAGTAACGATCATATTCTGTGATAGACAGAAAAAAGGAAAACAGCAGCAACAGACAACACATCAAAGAGCACTGTTTTATTAAGTTGACACATTCCCCCACTGAACAAAACCAGTGTAGTCTTCCTCTCTGCTTGTCAAACTAGCAAAGCATGTGAACAAGAAACCGTGTCCCTAAGCATGCTCAGTGACACACAGTAGTGATGTCTCCCTGACACTGGAGCTACTCACCATATAAGAAGCAGTTGCTGGATTTTTTTGTTGTTTCAGAATATACTACTGTACTCTGGCCATCAATATGTTGCCCAGAACAGTGGTTTGGATATAGAAAACATTAATTTCTAACGTAAATTATGGATGAAGATTAAATAACAAAAGTGTCTCCTATAAACTTGATCTTTATAATTTTTTATGCCATCAATAATACAAAGAAAACATAAAGTAAAATATATTACGGGCATATTACATAAAAAAAGTGTTAACTAGTTAGCTGATTGCAGTCTGCTAGCAGTTTGTCTTGTAAAGACAAGGTCTCATAAGATGAACACACTGTCTAAACATGACTGGACCATTTCTGTACTCTGAATTTGCACAAGACTTGACACTCTGGTCCTACCATTTACTTCAGAGCAGTCATGCAGAGACCCGTAAGATTTATTTTATATTTCATTTCAATGGGGCCTGTCTGACATATGTGGTGTGAAACAAAAGATTTTCCACCACTGAAATCTGAGAGTGAAATCATTATGAATTCACACTCACAAAGATTTTATGGCCATTAGATTAACCTAGGTAAATCTCAGAGAGTTTTCCTATCCTTTAAAGACTTTGTTTGTGAACTTATATGTTAAAGGAGTGCCTGGATCAGTACATGTGAGTAAAATTATAGATGAAGTTAAAGAGGACACAGACTCCCTTTTGTCAATGTTATTGTTGTGAATATTTTAAATTCTGTTGTTTATCTGCAGTGGGCAAGAAACCAGAGAGCACATGTATTATAACTGACTTTATAGGTACCTGCTCAAGATGGATCTAGTAGTGTGTGACAGAAATTGATCTTGTAGTGGGTGTATTTATTGAACACTCACTACGTCAAAACTGTATTGACTATGCAGTGACCAAAAGTAAAAGCAGCCAATTTGATCTTCTGTACTGCTGAGATCAGGAACACTTGGCAGAAATACCTGTAAACATTAATAAAGCAGTCATGAAATTGGTTAAAAATGCCCTTGATAATATCCTTTAGTTTTTTCTCAACATGCGGTTGAGTTGTCAAAGAAAGACTGATGTATCCCCCAAGGGACTCGGCAGGTAGTTTGTTGGAGTTTTCCCACTCCAAATCCCCAGGGTGAGCAAAAAGGAGAGGATTTTCCATCAGAAAATAACCAAGCATAAAGCCTGAAGCAAAGAAAAGTTGGTACCATGCACCCAGCAGCAAACAAACCATGCCAATACAACTCACTGTGTCAGTCAATGGATAGATAGATGGATGGATGGTGGTACAAATTGATTGTTTATTTGTTAATATACGAGGCAAATTAATTATTTCATTGTTATGTGCCAACAAAAACAAAAAAAGTAAATTACATACTTCTAAAAACAGTTTTAAATGTTTGTTGATTATCCAAATCTGGTGCTCAGTAGACAGACAGAAACACAAGTTTCCCCTGAGTGCAGTCTGAAAACAGTTATAAACCACCGCTTTTATTGTCTGTAACTGTGAAAAGGAAGTAAGTTGACCCCATTTCAATTCCTTGGCATGGAAAAGTTTGGGAACCCCTGGTAAAGATGATGATTTACAAGCTAAACCTCATGCAATATTGAAACAGTATAGCCGGTGTCTGTACTACTACACTGTAATAATGTGTTTTTCTTTGCCCTCCTAATGATTTATGATCAGAACAGATTAATCATTAAGATACTCTTCATCAACAGCCCATCATTTTTAAAAAGTGTTCCTGTATGTGACATAATTTCAGAAGTTATTTAAGCATGTAGAGGTAACCCTTCCTCATAGCAATTCATATGGCTGACTCATACTCACAATCCATCAAATATTCATTAAGCTATATGAAAAATTGGTTGTCAGAACTCAGCTGAGGATATCATTTAGGTGTTTGAGTCCTTTATGGAAAAAGTAACAGAGCTGCTGCCAATTTTCCCTATACTTTTAATAAATAATTTTCCCTCACTGAATCCCACTGAGGCTTTGTCTGTGGTAGCATTAGAGTCGTACTCTGCTAAGCATAGGCAGCTGAAGACTTCACAGGACTCGGGTTGGTTCCGTGCAGTGACCCCCAGCCAGCTCCTGATGGAAATCTAACCAAGCATCACGCCCAATTTGAGACTCCAAAGTAAACAAACAGGAGTGCTCTTCAAAGGTACAGCCACTAACAGACAGAAGAGGGGAGTCTATCTGTGGCTCCATTCTCTCAGTAAACTATAAAAGCACAACACTGGCTTAGAACAGACACCAACAACCTGACACATAAACATGTTTATTTGGAAGAAGAAAACATAGTTCATATAATGTTTTTGTTTTTTTTATCAGACATTTTGACATGTTTAGTTATGGGACTGTTCTTGCTTTGTCTGACAAAGCACTTTGTAAAAGGTGCTATATTAAGAAAATACTTAACAAGAATTAGTACTAGTAGTAGTAAAAATGAAACATCAACAATGATTAGGCAGCGACAAATAAGTTATATCACTTATACTGATTACTGTATATTTTACTATTTTCTTATTGTCAATAAATTATACAAAAATACTAAACCAAGTATTGTCTGTGCCATAGACGTCCATTGTTGTTGTTGCACTGGCTAATACGTTCCTTCATTATGATGAACCTGGGCACTGTTGCCTATTTTAAGTTTTTCCCACATACAAAGTCCTACTTCGAGATGAAACATGTTGGTTGTTGTTTGGAAAGGTTTGCAGAAAAGTGCTGCATTAAATGTGTTTTATATACCTGTGGGAAAATTTAAATAAACTGAATTAAATGATATAATAAACAAGGATACATTTTACCCCACAGATGATACACGAGAAGTCTTTGGCTAATCAGTAACAAGATACATATTTTCTTCCATTAAAATGAGATTGATGTTGCATTTGTAGCCATGAGATGTGAAATATTATCCCTTATTATGCAGTAGCACCCTAATACAACCAACAGCTGCAATTTATAACCCCAATGCTAAGGTCCATCATTCTTCCAACTTAGGTCAATATCTGTCTGAGATACTATATATGACCTGGGAGTAAGCAAATTGTGTGTTGGTGGAAAATTTGAAAAGTCTCATTTCTATTCTTGAAGCATGTTTCAAAACAGATCAACAGTTTCTTGCAAAACAGGTTTAGTTAGAGTTACTGTTGCTTGATCGTAGTTTGACAGCTGGTTCATGAATTGAGTTAATCAGCTGTCCCTGAATTATCTGCTTTCACTCCATCTCACTATGGCAGTCCCAAATTACTGCTTTCTTGTCTTAAATGCTGCTTATAATTTGGCTCCGTTAACCTTGGATTTTCCAATTAAGCCTATCAGAGTGTGCAGATGGAAAAGGTATGATTAAAAAACCCCAATTCCTTACAACATCAAATCAGGGAAAGACTGTGAGATAAACAGAAACAGTTGAACCCAAAAGGAAATTATAGTTAGTCAATTCAAAAGGAAAACAAAGCAATTTTCACTAAGGTGAAACATATTGTACATGTATAGTAAATCAGCACACAATTGGAATATAAAATGACACGTAAATACCACAAAGTGCTACAATCATTAGATCTGGTCTAATCCAAAACCAAAATCCCATCAAGGAATCATAGGCCAAGAGTCTGTCCACCAGATTTTCCCCAAATCTGTTGTTAACTTCCTTTTTATATTATGTCATCAGACAAAAAACAAAAACCTTTGTTCAGTTTTGTTAGCGAAGGTATTTTTGTTTACTTTTAGTACACTTAAATGCTACATATATATATATATATTTATATTCACTGTCTTCTTTTTGATGAGGTTGGGCTACAGTCAGTAGTTGCACAATTCTGCTAAACCGAGACAGGGCCCCCGGATATTATTCCAGCTTAATTCAATGTTAATTGGCAATACCAGGTTTGAGTATTAATCTTTATGCTTTTAATTCACCCCTCTTTAAACAGGCTAGTGCTCTGTCCTCTGTACCCACCTGTCCTCTAAATCACTCCCCTCAGTCAAGCACATGAGCTTAATATCCTGCCCTGTCAATAGCCACAGAGAGGAGGGAGACTTTATGTTCCTGAGGTCTCATGACAGACACTCTGAAATGCTGGCCTGAGGGCAGGAGCTCAAACTCATTCTGCCAGGGCTGCTCAGGACAGTCTTGAATGGTATTGGCTTTTCTCAGTGCCGGCCTGTTACACTGTAATTGTGAGAGCTATACCTGACTTACCCCAATGATCTTATTTGTCAATTTTACAAGGCTCCTAAGCTTTTCTTACTGAATAAATTAAAGTTTTCACACCAGGCTTCAATACACAGTGTTAAAATGGTTCCTGTTCTGTACAACAGTCACTGCAGTTCAAAGTGTGCAGCTTTGACACTGAAGATAAGGGTTCTTGTTCCATCTCCTACTAACAGGTTTCGTTTAACCACAATAGCAATCTTTTAACCATAACTAAGTAGTTTCAGTCGCTTAAACGTAATCATACGTGAACTACGGTGTTGAAAACCATTCATAAATCATGCTGGAAGGCACTGACAAATGACCTGTTTTGTCAGGACTTCCTGCCCTGATTTTGTTGAAGTACTCAGTGGCGACTGGGCTGAAAAAAATTAAACATCAACAATGATTAGGCACAGTGTGTAGTCATCAGGCTTTGTTCCTTAAAGCCTATAGAGTTGCACAAGAGAGAATTATTACTCCTCATCACAGTTCCACAGCAGTTATGATAAGTTATGATCTAATGATTTGCTGTTCTACTACTGCTAAAGAGTCAGTAGATGAACAACTGTGTTTCTGCTGCCCTTTTGCAGGGAGTAGCTCCCATAGGGGTAAGTAGGCTTTTCATGATTGGTCTACATCCCTGCTAATGTCAATGCACAAAGATAGTCCCCTTGATATTACTGTTCTCTGCCCTTACTACTTAACCAGCGTAACCCCTTAAACAAGACTGGGTCGACTTTTAATTACTTATTTGACAAGATAGACTCTAATAAAAAATATCAAACACATTATTTTTACCGCTGACATCTCCCAGTCTAACACGATCAATACTACCATTGCTCTGTATGAACATATAAATAACACATTGTTTTAATGAAAATGAAGGCAGTTTGGTGGGTAATCTGTTTAAGGTATTGATTCATGTCAAGACTCATCCAGAGTGATAAGGTCACGGCCCCTGTGTTTGTTTGTTTGTGTTTTTACTCTTGAGAATTCTACCCATTTATTTAGTATGGAAAATAAGGACGTGATTAGATGCTAGAAGTTTGGGTTTTGGCAAATAAACAAGGAAACGACAAATACAACCCTGTATGTGTTTATATCATAACTTGTCATCAGATGTTTTAAGTGATGTACAATGATAAAGTAACTTAAATGGTTCTTAAAGTGTAAATGTAAACATATTTTTTTTGTCTTATAGAATTCATGTTTGACAGACAGAATTAAGTTGAAGTACTAAGTGTCTGAAATGTAATTAAAAGTAATTACTAGGGTGATACATAGACATGAATTCACAAATTTATGAATGTACTTTTGCAATCCAGAAATACCAATGCAAATAGATGAATAAATCAGAAGTCTTGTCATTCTCTATGTAGCTGGAGTGATTAGCATGTATGCAAATCAATGATTTGTTTTATGTATAAGCTATTTGTAAGCTCGGCACATTCAAATTTAATTTCTACTTGATGTTGCACATCCTCTTACATCCTCTATCTCCCTATCTCTTTCTGACACTGTGTATGCCTGTGTTTGTGTGTCTCGATGAAGGTGTTGGCAGGTTCCTTTTGTGTTTGTAATTATTGGCTGTCAACACATTTGGAGAAGGGACTGTTCTTTGTACTCTTAGTTGGACCTGTGTCATAGAAACATGATGGAGCACAGCACCCTGAGGGTTTTGCATTGAGTATTGTTAATCCTCAAAGATGATGTGAACATATTGACGTGTGTGTGTAAACTGAAGCAGTCAAATTTCTGTGTTTATGTGAGTGTTTAATATATCTCTGAGCTGACATGTGTCCTCTGTGCTATGACAGATGCTATGTTACTGGTGGCAGCCAGACTGGAGGGACCCTTCAACATTGAAGCAGTTATAGAGCCAGTTGACATCAAGATCTCTGAGGCCATCATGACCATGCAGGACAACAGCATGCAAGTTTCAGCTAAGGTACTGTAACATTGTGTAATAAATTAATGTATTTATTTATACTTCATTGTTTTTTTTGTTTGTATTTTATTAGTGAAAAAATGTGGAAATGAAATGTTTTCCAAGAGAGACCTGAGAACATAAGCATACCCAATCACACAATAGACAAGTAAAAACCAGAGCAAGAAAGGAAAATTATAATGGCAAAGTGAAAAGAAAAAGAAGGGGGAGAAAGACAGATAATGTAATACAGTAAACAATAAGCACAATAAGTGGGTTATACAACTTAATTATTTCTAATTGTTGCAACATCTCCATATCCACATTTCTATTTGAATTCTCATGATGTGGATGAAAATACTGTTGTAATTGTTATATTGTAAACAGTAGAACACAGCAACAAGACAAGCAGCAGTACACAGTCCTCACTTCTTAAAACGCACATTTATATACTACTGATTTACAAAAGCAAAGGTTTTGAAAGAAAAGTATACCATACATCAGAGTAAGCTTTCATAAAACATTCACTGTATCCACTCATGGTAACACTGTCTTAAAGCCATTTATCCATAACCTTAATCTAAACCTTAAAGTGCTTAGGGGTCTAGGCCTAACTACACCTGGGATGCAAGACAGGAACTCAGGTCTTCAGGTTTCCTCCAAAATGAAATTGGCAAACCATTTTGTTGCATATAAAAGACTGAACTAATTTCCTCTTTAGCCTCTTTAGTGTTCCAGTTGCTAATCAGTCTTTTCAATTGTTTAAAATTGGAAGCAGCACATTCAGGATATTATCACACACAGGACCGTTTTTCAATGTCTTTCTTGTCAAAAGGCAGGTTTATCAGTAACATTTTTTATTCTGATCCTTTGATGTATTCTGGCCTGTCGCCATGCCAGAGTCACAAAGGTCAGTGTGAATTAGATGTAATTCTTTTCCATATCAAGAGGGTTGCAATTTACAACTTTAGCCATTGTCTGTGCACTTGACACTCCATCCCTGCAAGGCTGTGCTTGGCGGACAGATTGCTCTGAGATTACAATCTTTCCCCACATTCACATTTTAACCATATGTAATCCTTCCCCAATCACCAAGCTTTGTGGAATATGTCAGGCCACATTGAGTTGTACCTTCATTCCTGCTGCCATACACCTGTTGAAAATCGGTTTGCTTGGATGATGTACAGGATAGTGGAATTGTAATCATGGTGAAGAATTGATAAATATTAGAGAGAAGACAGCCTCTTGTCTTGACAGCCATGAAGCACATTAGAGTGCTCCATCACATACTGAGCCAGGGGCCAGCAGACAGGCCAGAGAGGAATGCTAATGAGCTGTGATGTTTGGAAGTGTGTTGTTTGGGCCCTGTAGAGACAAAGCCATCTGAAAACAATCTATTCTGACAATGAACTTCTATGAACTACACATTGATTAATGTTAGGTTCAAGTAATAATACATCTGCACTTCTATTTTTGTTTCACTTGAAACAACAGAACTTTAGTATGTGTTTCAGGGAAGTTTAATAACTTCTGAGTTGTACAATTCAGTATTTTTCCAAGAGCACAGTGTTCTTTGATATACAGTTATTTTTTGGTAGCAGACTCATACTAAATATTTCATAAAATAGAGAAATTCTACATTTTCCTCTAGTTACATTTTAGAATGATATAGGTCTATATTCCACATTAAAGGGTAACCTCTGTATTTTTCAACCTTTTTTTTGTGTCAAATAAGGTAATGGGGACAAGTTTTGAATTTGGTCCAGTATTGAGTGAGAGCGATGCAGCCTGCAACCGCAAAATGGGCTATGACGTAATCCTTATGGGTAGTTGCGCATTGTCAAAATACGTCCATTAAAAGTGCTTATTTTTAGCACATATTGTTATTATAATTGTCTGACAACATTATGGAAAGGACAGAAAAATGAAATGTTTTTGGTACTTTTTGCTTTATCTGTCTGTGAAATCTCCTCTGTGGGGATAGGGTCACAGCACCCACAGGAACACCACCAATCTCTCAACCTTCACAGCCTGTAGCAGCTGGTTTACCCTCCTCTGCCTGTTGCCCCCCTCTCTCTCTCCTTGTCCGCTCTTCAATTTGTTATACTGTGGCTCAAATAAATGCAGGGGACTATCAAATTCAAAAATCTTTTACATAATACTAAGTTATGCTTTTTTACTCCAACAAAACAAACTCTTCCTTGCCTTACTACGCTAACATTTCCACTGTGGTCTCCCTGCAAGGCACCTCACCTCTCCCAAGGTACAGGAAACATTTATTTTTTCTCTGTAGGGTAGTGTTGTCAGATAACATATAACTTATAATAACAATCTGAGCTAGTCAGTGGCAAAACCAAACACTTTTTGGAAGTATTTTGACAGTCCGCAATTGCCTGCAAGGATTAGGTTATAGCCAGTTTTGAGGCTGCAGGATTCTCAATACTGGACAAAGAAAAAAACTTGTTGTCCCCATTAGTCACTTTGACACAAAAACATGGGGAAATGATGGTGAAAAATACTGAAGTTACCCTTTGAAGTTTAACAAATCAGTTTTATAACTAATTTAAAGCTAAGTTATATTTTATTTTTGTGATGAATTAGTTGCAGTCTTTGCAAAAAGCCTTTTGACATAACAATGGCTTTCAGCTGCATGCGCATAACAAAATATCATGGGTTAATTCATTTTTTTGCCACTAATATGACACTTCTTGTAAAAGGAGACCTGGGCACTGATAGAAAGCATTGGTACCAGGCTGGCTCTATATGGTTTTCTATCTCAAATCACAGACCAGAAATTGTGCTGTGAGCAAATTGATACAGGCTTTTCAAGGGAAATGTCAGTGGTGTAGGCAAACTACAACTTTTGTGGGATCAAAATGGATGTGTATTCTGCAAAGGGAATAGGCTTACATGTAGCCCCCGCTCAGTGCAGATTTCATGCAGTTTCGGACTGCTGATAACCTGGTTTCTAACTGTTCAGCACTGCGATGAGAAGCTCATCTCATAATAATGACTGAATATTATCTGGATGTTGTAAAACCAGGCAATTTCCTCAATATACTGTAAGTATTAAAAATGTTTTAGACACTAGTTTGTCTGTATCATCTTTCAGCTTTCCCTTGTGCTTACCCCCCTCTTTGTGGTAATTCTATCTCCCTTTGTTGATTTTAGGTTTTTCAAGGGTGTGGCCAACCAAAGCCATCAGGAATAGGCAGGTCTGCACGCGGCATCTCAGATGTGTTCAGCACTCGTTTCAGACCCTACACCCCTGAAGAGAGGCCAACCACAGCAGCAGGAACAAGCCTGGATAGACTGGTACGTGCAGCAACAACATAATAAAAGCAATATTGTAAACTCTGATTGGGAAATGTACAAATACATGAGTGAAGGGTAAAATAAAAAATAAAAAAGTAACTTGAATCAAACTTCAGTAGTGAAATAAATGTGAAAACATTATCAGAATTAAAACTGGGATATAAGATACCGTAGACATTTAGAAATGCCCTAAAGGTTCTTCTGTAGAGTACAAACTAATCTTAGGTCAAATCATTTATGAGAAATTCAATACATTCCTAAAATAAATGTCTTATTTGGCTTTTACTTTGAAGCCTAATTAAGGCTGAAGCAGCCAATTGCTGATGTTTTTTTTTCTAGTCTATATTCTACCAGCTATGATGTTGAGCACTTCCTTTCTCACTCTGTAGACACTCACTCACTCCGCTTACCAGGGCTCAAGTCCAAAGGCCAGGAATAAAAAGAGCCCCTTTAAAGATTCCAAGAAAAATCATTGTAATCCATGTTCATGTAATCCATACCGACCCCAGGTTCTTTCTGTCTCACACCACGCTGTACTCAGAGTTAAAATATTTCAGTTTCAGTCCCAGAGGTTGCATAGATCACGTCATGTTTATTTTTCCACATAACCTACTTGGACATATTGTTTACGATATTCCTCACAGTGTGTATGAGCAGATTATGAAATGTCCCTAATCACAAAAAATGCCTCATCCCAGAATTTGTACTGCTTTGAGAATCAGTGCTGGAGAGGATAAAACCGATTCAACATCCACCCACTAAACTTCAGGATGATGACAAATCCTAAGACATTAATTGAGCCTATAAAAAGACCCATTGCACCACCTCATGCCACTGAAACACAATGTGTGGGAGGCTGTCTGTGTCAAGTTCCAGTATATACCACAGCAACACAGAGGCCCTCAACTTGACAAGATGTTAAATCAGGCGCTACAACTCTGATCTGTGTAGTTTACAACTCTGCATCCTTTCCTTTTTTGCTTGAAAATGTATGCTGTTGTGATATCTCTAGGTCCTCATTTAGGACTAATATACTGTATATCACATTTAAATATGACATTATAATGTAATTGTAAAAGAAATTTGTTATTCCATAAACTTGTTCTTTTCTCCACATCAAGCTGTTTTTTTGTCATACACGTGAAAACGGTGGACTGTTAATTAAAAACAAACTTCTGTGGTATAAGCAGAGATAATGAGTTACATTCTAATAATAAAACACCATAGTGTCTTGAAAAAAATATATTCAAAATTAGAAAAATACTATAGATGTTTCTTTTTATCGCATATGTTATTCTACTGAATGACATTTTAGTGGTATAACAACCACAACATGTCAGGCCATCGATTAGATATTATTAAACCACATTTTTATGTCAATAATTTGTCCTTCGACCATTCCATCTAACAAATGCTTCTGTAATCCTCTGTCCAGTAGGTTAATCAGTGTATTAAATACATTATTGTTATTTTAAATAAAAGGCACAGTTGATAATCTTCTGCTGTTTAAGTTGTTTAACAGGATTAAAATGGAAAATATTCAAGAACAGAGAGGCAGATTAAAGAATGCAGAGCGTATTGTGTCTGTCTTCATAAATAGTCTATACTCAGTGGTTGTGTGAAACATGGCCAGATCCTTAAAATGTTATTCTGGATAAAATCTAACTAAACCCTTCTCTTTGCTTCATAACATACACATCAAAGAGGGCGAGAAAGGGAAAACATTACTAAAAGGCAAACACACATTCAGAGAAAATCTACAGGTTTCACGTTTCACTATCTTTAATAATTCATATGCACATGCTCTTGGGCCAACTTCTTATAAAAAAAAATATCTTCTAAGAAAAGTGAGTTGTATTTCTCAGGGTAAGACTTTTGCTCACTTGATCACATATCTGTGTCTTACTCTGTATCTGCATTTCCTTGTATGAAGCAGTTTAGATACAGTACAGAAATATATCTGTCCTGGACACTAAAGCCAAGCTGAGTTGATTGCACTGAATGAAATAATGACTTTTATTCAACCAATTCACTGCTGTTTGTACGCAGGTCACGAACTTTGCATTGATCAGATTTGATGGCAGCAGATTTTAAACTGATTTCACAGTGGGAAATTCATTGTGAATAAAATGGTTTGAGGTACTAAATCTCATAGTGAGATGAGACTGGTGGATGGAATATTACAGCACCACCATTTATCATTTAACTTTTTGCTTCACTAACTAATAGACATTCTTTTCTCTCTATTCTCTCTCTCAGTCTCTCTATTTCTCCGATGTCCAATTAAATATCTTTCTTCTTCATTTCTCTGCTGCTCCCAGAGGGTTGTGTGGAGGACAATGCAACACAGTGTAAGCTTTTCATTCCTCCTCTTACTTTTACCAAGTCATCTGTCTTGTGGTGTTTTAATCAACCTGCCCATAGAGCTCCACTTCTCTACATTATTCAAAGTTCATATTGATTGCTTGTTTGTGACATGACTGTTTATTTACTAACTGAACTAAGCTGCTGAGGTCGATATTTAAAACTGTCTTTCTCCATTTCTTGGTCTGTCTAGAATCATTTAGACAGGAAGCATGGTGGTTATTAGAAGGTTGTGAGTTTGAATCTATGCCATTGTTCCTCTTGTTTGAATTTAGTGTTTTCTCTTTGGGTTTCCTTTTGATTTTTTACACCATTCAAAGACATGTAGTTTAGGTTGCTTGGAGACTTTAAATAATTTGTCCATGGCTGTGATCAGCACATGTTAGTGTTAACCCTGTGATGACCTTGCAAAGAATCCAGGCTGTTTCTTTGTCTTATTTTCTCGTTCATGCTGGGATAACTCGTGCACCAGCTGTGGCTTTGGGTAGAGAAAAAACAGAAAGCTCTTTTCATTTCTCTATTTTGTGCTACCTTGTCTCCTCCATCCTCCTGCCTGTGACCCGGAAATCAATCTATGCACGCCATCTTGAAGGATGTCTCAATTCCTAAAATGCATCTTGAAGAAAGAGGAGTGAAGAGAGAGGAGGCTTGCCTGAGTAGCTATGAGCGAGGATGCACAGGTGTATCCTTAGCGGAAGTCTTTTCGGGCACCCATAACATGTAAAAGAGGCATGACAATGGACAGATGATGCAGCTGTGCCACACGTCATATTAAATTAATGCCGCTTTAAACTGACGGCTCAGAAGCAAGGATGTCTTATTTTGTTAAATGTCTCTTGCCTCCACTTCTCTCCGTCTTTGCCTTGCTTCCTCTGTTCGCAACTCAGGTGGGAGGGACTGAGATGCAGGGAAAGGAATCGAGGATGTACAAACTGAGAAATGAGAAGAGGTTTGTGGTTGATGTTGCGCATGAATGTTTTGGATTCCATGCATGAATGTAGACGGCTTAAAGCAAATTCTTTAAACCTATCAATTTATTATCATTTAAAAGGAGAATATAAAGGATTTTGTTAACCAGGGTTTCTGACTCACATCTTCAATATGTCTAGAAATGCTGGTCTTTTGCAGTACTTAGTTGATGTACCAAATATCAGCAATGAGTTACATCCGCTTTTGGCAAATGTGCAATCTTAATTGTTTAAGACTATAATAACACAAATTGCAGTGACTGGTTTACATCTTACAACAAGATGCTTGTCACTGCCTATAACTTATATTCAAGGGCAACTCTTTATGTGTTACATGCACAACTACACATGTACAACTTGTGCTTGGTACAGCAATATGCTCCTACTATGGTCAAAATATTTATTTGCATCTTCAAACCTTGGACACAGAAGGCGAGATTTACATACATGAATTCTGTGTCCTCTGTTCAGTTTACACTCACAATGGTCTGCATGTAATTATAGTCTGATTCGGAAAAGCAGCTCCTAATTACATAATCACTGATTAGGACCAGCATCCGTGCACATACTGTGAGTGAAGAAAAGGTCAAAAGGCGCAGTTCAGTGGTGGGATTTGCCTGAGATCAGCTAGTTTGATTAATAACATTGAATGGCTTCAGGCACAGAAACAATGAGCAAAAGGTTTAGTAAATATGCCTGTGATTAGCACTGAGGTTTATGGATGATTGTAAAGCTCTCAGTCCTCATTATTCCATATATATTTATTTTGTACAGTATTTTGTTTTCGGGTGATTTGTGCTAATGTATCTCTAACATCGCAGTCTGTCAATTACGTCTCAGATCAAAACTGAATTAGATACAAGTGCTTACATGCTGTCTAATCCTCTTCCTTTTCCAGCTCACTGCTAAATGATTTAAAGCTGAAAGAGGTCCGTCTTGTTGGGTTTGTATTATTATAGCTGCCCTATGTAAGACTTCTTTACTTCATGCTGGCAGAATTTAGTGTTAATAAATAGTAGCACTGGTTTAAAATCTCGTAGGTTGTGATGTTTAATTTAAAAGGATGCCATTTTTTATGTCAGCTATAAACCTACTGCTGAAAATCCAAACCTTTACTAAACAGGAAAAAAACTGATTGTGCTTACATTTTATATGCTAGTGGCACATGGCTTTAGGAATTGTATTGGCAATTACTCAACAGCCATTGGATGGATGAATGAAACTTTTTACAGGCATTCTCAGTCCCAGAGGACGAAGCCACCTGACTTTGGTGATCCACTGACTTTTCTTCTAGCGCCACCATGATGACCAATTCAAAAACAGTTATACATTATGATGTTTTCTGGACCTTTGCATGAGGAAATTTTCTCTAACTCTGGACAAATTTGAATTTGAATTGAATATCCCTGCCTGGCCTAGTGGCAGAGAGAGTACAGGGTCTGAGGGGTTGTTTACTTGAATATGTTAGTGTAGTCTGCTTGAGTCATTGATCTTTTATCTGACTGAGGTTTGTGCTAGTTAGAATCTATTGCCCCCTACCATGGCTCTGAAATATCAGCAACCTAAACCTAACTGTACTGTGTGTTACTATTTCCATGGTGCTGTCCATGGTGCTGAAGTAGCAGACTATTTGTTGTATCTGTCAGTCCCGCCCCTCTGTTTCAGGTTCATCTTGCATATGTCATATTCTCTAAACTACAACATATAAAGCAGGTTACTTAAAAAAAACATGTCGTCTCATCAATAGGGTGCGCCAATCTGGCCATCACCCCTGTTAAAAATGTACGAACCCCCTGCTGAATATACCTAAAGCTTCACAGGGCTGCTAGCGTGGCTTGTAGCCTTGTTCTACAAAACACAGCTGTTAATTTGACTGATGAATATAATCTAAACACTTCTGTACTTTCAAAATAAGATCCTCTGTCCAACAGGTATAATTTAATAGTGATAGGAAGTAACCTAACTCCTCCCTCTGCTTATCACAGCCTTTGTTGACTGTGAGATAAATGAATAGTATACACATGCATATCTTGTACCGTGTGTTCCACATTCACATTTATATTCTTCATTTATTATGCCAGTGATAAGCAGATGTCTGATGACACAATCTGACAGAAATGATTTAGTTCTCTGACAGCTTAAACTCACATTGCTGACAGGACATGACTGTCAATTTCTTCATTACAGAAATGCTTGCAGAAAAAATGTGATGGATGTCCTGAGGAGATTCCATTATTGATTTATTTGACCAATTTCTAAATATTTTGAGCCTCCCTAATGGGTTGTTTGTTGTTGAGCACTGTTGAAATGGGGATGCAGTTGGAAAGAAAGTAAATCAGTCATTAGCAATGGCCAGGCCGTTCTCCACGCTCCATTTGACGTTTGAGCAGAGTGCCAGGGCCAGGAAACGATCTGGCAACGACCATTTTTCTCAGGAAGGAAAAAGTGTAAAATAAATGATCAGTGTTTTATTTCTTCAATCAATCACAATAATCCAGTGTTGATGGGCACCACATATCTATACTTTAGTGTGCTTTTGTTATTGTACGCACACTATACTGAGAGGACTAAAGGGTTTTATGGAGATTTAGGGGAACACGCTGTGAATCTGAATTCATGGAAGCTGAACATCCTTCAGCTTCTGAATGGGGTTAGAAATCACTATTCCCACATGAAAGTTTCTTCCTGCCAGAGTAATCAGTCACTGAGAAATCACTCCGCCCAATGCAATTGCAGACACAACTGCCAATTATGGCCGATGGTAACACGGCCAAATTGGTGAAATCCATGAGTCACGCCATAAAATGGATCCAGTTACAGCTCTAATGAAATTCTGGCATGTACTGCAGATCTGCTCTCTACGGTTTTTCTGTTTAATAGCCATGATTTCTGAGCAGATCAGCAGGCAAAAAAAGAACAAGTGTTAAGACCAGTTAATCGTACTGGAATGCTAATTCAGAATACTGGGCATGCTGAGCTAATGTTTTAGCAGCACTAACAACCACAGGGTGTAAGTGCTGCTGGAGATCCTATACTCTATTTTACATTATGCTGACAAAGATCTGGGGAAATAAAAGGTGTGTACTTTATGGAGTCAGAACTTCAATTTTAAATACAGTGTAAGTGAACTTGGTACTTATGAAACCTGTGATTAAAAAAGGTTATGTTTTGTGCTAAACCTTTTCCTAAATGCCTTTTACTATATATATATATATAT
>NW_023339663.1:10908825-10915383 GCF_004916995.1 Morone saxatilis | reverse complement strand
ATGCCTTTTACTATATATATATATATATATATATATATATATATATATATATTTGCTCTACATATATACCGTTTCTGTCTGCCTTTAGTAACTGTTAAAGACCAAGATGTTCACAACTGTTTCAGATAGGGATGTGAACTAATAGGCTTTGGCCTGAGAGAACTGAGAGCTAGAGATTGTGCTTCACTGCTATAGTATTGTGTGTATAAGAAGTGCAACTACACAGTCACAAACTGGACGTATATTTCTGTCTGTTAGGTGGCTTTGGTGGCCATAGAAGGGAGAAAACATGTTGTTAAGGCTTTGTTCATACAATGTTCCAATAAATGAATGACTGTTCAGTGTAAATTCAATTAAAAATTGAGCTGGAGAACCTATAATCATTTTAACATTTTGCTGGGCTATTTTAAATCTTCATTTGGTATCTATTAATGGCGAGTTTAAAATAATGGGATGGTGTGAAATGGGTTGTCTCAGTATTCACCTCCATGGCTTAATAGAGGGTGATGAATCCATCTGTCCAGAGGTAATTCTGTCTGTCAAAAGAGATGGAAATCTGACAGAGACTGATGTGTAATCAGCCGCGCTCATTCAACAGAGACCTGTCTCTGAAAATGAATTAGGATTAATGTACGTGGACAGACACAACAGATCAATGTGGCCACCTTCTAACACCTCCATTTTTAAAGGCAGCTTCATCACTTTACTTATTATTACATCCACGCCTCCCCCCACCTGCTTTACTTCCTCACAGTTTTCTTGGAGTAGTTTTTATATCTTTTACATGTTTGTACAATTCACATTAAATAGAGTGTTTGCCAGTACTTTCATGCTTCACTAAGTTCGCAGTGCACACACTAACTGATGCATTACAGACGATGCATTAAGTAGTAAAATAGTCTTCATGGATGTGGTTGTTGGGAATTTTTAATGCTCTAATCTCTCGGAAAAACACATAATCTAACAAAAAATGTAGGTTTAAAGGAAGGCCAACTCGCAGTACTCTGCCAGTGTACCTGTTTCTGCTGAAAACCAAAAAATAAGGCCAGACAGCTATTGTGGTGGACAGCTGTTTGGGAGATGTGCACAGTATGGTTCATGTTGCAGGAAAATGTGCTGGTGAATTGCGAAACCATGGTGAGATTTTGTTGTATGGTAGTTTCCAGTTCCTCTGCCTGTTTTCTTTTGATGCTCACTCTTCTGGGATCTTGTCTTTACAAATCTTACACTACAAGAGTGCTTCTTGATTTTATACTGACAAAATCAACAGTGTTCGAAAATGTCTGGCTGAGATGGCACAGAGACTTCCTATCAGATTTTCAGGCTCACCCGCTAAAGCTTAATGAGCGTCAATGACAGCATTTCACACCTAGACATCTCAAACATGTAGACTCCAAATTTCAGTTTCAAATTTCAAAAAGCTGTTTGAGACTACAAACCCTGAGTTGTGAAGTGTGCATCTCCCTGTGCAACATAATTTACCATAATCCTCGCCAGACTAGATGATAGAGACGTACAACAGTGGTTATTTAAATCATTGTTGATTGTTAGCAGGTCGCTGCAGCTTGCATTTGGGATTAAAAGTAGAGGACAGAATGATTTTGTGTTTCCACATAAATGTAATGATGAACAATAAACCTGGCAACCAAGGGGAGAGGTGATGGAGACATGTCATTATAAAATGTCTTTTGGGCCAGCAAAGTATAGTGAGTGTGAACATCAATGCATTTCATCACACACCTTTCCCTTGTAGCTCATATAAATGTCCTGCTTATGCAGGAAAAAGAGGTTAATATGAATTTCTTTATTTGAACAGGGACAATGTACAAAGAACATTAACCTTATAGAAAACAAGGGATGTACCAGGTTTTAGCAAATTGCTATTTTCTGCCCATAGTCCCTGGGCAGGTAAGTAAAATAGTAAGAAAATTACACAATAAAAGAGTATAAAATACTGTGGTAGTCAATAATAGTATACAAAACATATTCATCCCCACATGCCCAACCTTATTAGCATCCTGCTGCATTTAAATACCAACAGTATTGCCAGTATGCATTATGATTCTGTATACAAACTGTGTACTGTAGCATTTGCAGTGTGCTGGCCTCGAGACAGTCTGATTAATTAACCAATCACTAGTCTCTGTCATGTAACAGTGAGTGAAATTTTCCTTGTTAAATCAAAAACAGACAGGATCTAATCATCTCTGTTGCCATTATTCGCAGCCGGTACCCTCAAAGAAAACCTGAACCTGCAAATACATCCATGAGGTAAACAAGGAAACATCATTCAGTTGCAGTGCAGATGAGAGTCATTTCCCACCTCAAGCTAAATTTGGGCCTAAAGTGGTCCACCAAACCTGGCTGCTTTACCCTCTGAGCAGCTTGTCAGTAGATGCTGCCAGAAAGCAACAAAATGTACTGGAATCTCAGCTCCTGCTTCGCTGCTCATCACCAGGCTACTTAGCCCACTACTGCTACACATGACATTGTGTGGTTAGCACATCTGCCTAAAGGTAGAAGGGTGTTTACCTTACTTTAACACAGCAGAGCCTTGTGAGCTAAACTCATCTATGTGGGTAGGCAGGCAAGCTGAAATAAACCACAGTGTGTCCAAGGAAATCCTATTTAGTGCATTATTCAGAGCACTGAATCACAAAACGCAGGGCCATTGTGTCCGAGGTAAGCTAACCCAATTGCTATGAGCATAACAAGGAACTGACCATTTTGTGCTGCTTCCCTTTGGAGATTTTCCTACTTTTTAAAATACGTCTTAGCCACGCTTTATATAATTTAAATCCCCCAGTGCAGAAAGACTGGTTCAATCCATGATACCACGGAGTGGTTTCTGTTGGTCTCCATGTGACCTAGAAACTAGAGGACTTTTAGTGATCCTGCAGTCTATCTTTGCCTTTTTATCAAGGAAAGATAACTAATTTTTGGTTGAGATTGATGAATACAGACATTCTTTTCAGCAAAATTATTTCCTGCTCCGTATATGTCATGTTTTTGCTTTGGTCCATAACATTTGTGCTATCATGGTCTAAGCTTACTTTGCTGAATGTGCTAATAGTGCTTCAATACTGATGCTAGAACAGTGTAGGGGTCTATTCTGTCTCACTTTTGTGATCAAGTTTGTTAGAAGTCACAGAGGATGTATTTCTAATGCAGTGTCACTGTATGGTGATTCAATCAATTCAATTCAATTTTATTTCTATAGCGCCAATTCATAACAAAAGTTATCTCAGGACACTCATCTCAGGTCAGATAGAGTAGGTCTAGAATGTACTCCTTATAAAATTATTATGATAATGCTGGGCACTAAAGAAGGAATCCAAAGGAACAAATGACGCTCAGTTCTGTTGTTTTTGTGCCTATAACTAGCCCAAGGTCAATCAATACTGATGCCAACCCCACTGTAAATTATTCATTAATTTCCATCCCTGCTTATTACTGTTGCACTGATGAAGGGGTTTGAGTCTTTTCCAGTATGCACTGGACATTTCAATAGTCAATTTATAACTAACACATGAACACATTTGCATTTTTGACATTTCATGTCTCCTGACTTAATAAAAAATCTAATTAACACCAATATGTAAGGGCTTATTTTATTTCATTTTAATCCTATTTTATTTATTTATTAACTGATGTGTTATTTGTATTTATTCCTTTGATATTTTTGCAAGACTGAGCATCCCCTTCATTTCGGTGTACCTTGTATCTCTGTGCATGTGACAAATGAACCTTGTTTAAACTCATTTATACTATGAATTATAAATGTGTGGAATACAATGTTCTTATCATTTAAGGGTTTGGGATTTAATGTTGCTGTGTAATGTTGGATACATTCCAATGTCATGCAGAACACTTCTGAATAATTAAACAGATTTTATTATTTATTTCACCTGTAAGTCCAGATGTTAATGCATGCATTCATTCCGATGCTATTTGTCAAAACGGTAACCAACTTTTATTTGTAAAGTTGCTTTATTAACTTTACCTTTCAGAGAAGCATCTGTTTATAAAGGCTTTTTCCCCAAACAGTATGTTTACCCTTGGAATGGGACGCAAAACCAGCTGTGTATGAAACTTCCATCTGTGCTTACATTAATCAGGTCATGGTTTGTTTAGCATGAATGTGCTGTACTAAAACTGCTCAGTAGCCTTACCATTTGAGGTCCAATTTTACTGCTTTAATAGTTTTGTCCAATAGGAAAGTAAACATACTTTATCAAAGACAAAAAGTATATATAATTTAGGTTTAGCTAGCGTCTTCTATGCAAATGTAATGAAGCACAACTTTATTATTTTTTTTCTTAAGCTCTGCAGATGCCTCATACATATATTATTAAACTGTCTAAGCACATTCATTCAGTTGGAGACAGCTAAAGTTTGGGCAAGTGCATATACAACATATTTTATACTTTATATATTTTTCATATTATTATATTTTATTTATATTTTGTGTAAATCCATACATATTGGTTTCTATTAGACTATTGAAGAGATAAAAATGTCTTCTAAGCGAAGTTTTTTGTCTCGACAGGTGACTACCCTATAAAAACTGTGTACTGTGTGTGTGTGTGTGTGTGTGTGTGTGTGTAATTCATCAAGACAGTGTGTTGGTACTGAGGTGCTAGAAATGTTGCCATGTATTTTGTTTGCCTGTAGTTCATCCTAGGACCTAATTGAATCGTTATCACAGTGTTGACCCTTCTGTTATCCATCTTTGATTTTTGCATGAATAATTAATCATTTACAGATTTGGACTCTCTCAGCAGCAACATATTTCCAGCTTTTACTTCCAAAGGCTTCTAAAGGGACAGGTGCTTAAATGGGCACAAGTGGTTTAAACTTAACTTTCCAAACTGCTTTTTTTTTTTTATTTCACAATTTTTGCATCATGAGGGCTAAGTAGATCCATTTCAGATTCATTAAGATAAACAAACTATTGCTGACTAAAACATATGTACTATAGAACATTAAGGCAGTTATTTCAAAGAATTAGGCAAAGCTATTTGAATAGCACTTTTAAACAACAAGGCCATTCAAAGTGCATTGCATTCTTGTTTCCAGTGTAAAGTCACCAACTCAAGAGATCTTTGGTTTTGTGATACTAAATGGGTAAAAATTCTCTAAACTTCATTGGAATCAAGTGAGAGATTTCAGCCCACTCACAGTTTTATCCAGTTGCTGCGAGAACAAAACCATTTTAAATGGTATTATATTATATTATATGCCCATAATAATTTACAGGAATAATGTTGTCAAAGTTATTTTTGCAGTGCAAAGGCCGTATCATCTTTGTGTTTACTTTTTATTCAGTAATGAATTGTTTCTTTCAACTTTACATATTTGAACACAAATTGACAAATTGAAAAAAGTCACCTTTCACTGATCTACAATTTCACAATATCTACATTCCTTTGATGTTTCACAGTGTATTTATTGTTAAAATATAGCAAAGGTAAACACTTCAAATCTGAATGCCTTTTAGTAGTTCATGTTTAGCCAGAGCAGAACAAAACAGCTAAGGTCCACCAGGCTCTAGTTGGTTTCCCTGAGTGGACGTTAGTGTCCTTTCTTTCATACTTTCTTTCCAGTCACAATTTAGAAGGCTTTGTGTTTTTTAATGTCTTCCTCTTGTGTGAAATCTAATGCTATTGCTTTGTTAAAAAAAATCAAGACACAAAGAGTTTTTTTTTTTGTCATGGTTTTCATGAGAGGAAATTTCAATACTTTTTATTTACAGTTTGTAAAAGCAGCCGGCTAAAATGATTGTGATGATTAGATTCCTTGTTTTGCACAAACGTGGGTCCATCGCTCTTCTCATTTCTGTGCTCCCATTGAAGCTGCATGTCTAAAGATCTAGTTTAAACTGTAAGATCCTATTAACAGATACACCAGTAAATACTGTGTAATATGAGCATATCCTTTTATGACTATATTGCAGATGTAATTACAGGGAACAAGTACACACAAACACATGCACACAGACACAGACAGACAGACACGCACATAGTGCTGTAGAAATCGTGAAGGTTATTGTATAAAGCAGTTGTCATGGGGACAGGTTGTGAATTGCATACTAACTATACCTACTGCCTGTTGTTGGAATTAACAGTGTGTGGGACATAGTATTATGGTTGCAGAACCTCACTAATTATGTAATTAGCTGTAGACATGATCAGGCAAAAGGCAAATATTGCATTAATCAGTTAATCTGTTGTGAGAGCAGTAATAAACTTTGGCTGTGCAAATGAGTATTCCCTTTACAGCCCCTGAAAATTATTTATACATTTACTTATATACCGCCTATAATGCCACATCAGGGAGATGCATTAAAAGTTGAGGTGGCAGCTGTAGACCTCATGTGTAAGTTCCTGCAAACTGCTCCTTATGCAGCATTCACACAAAAAAAAACATGAAACACGCATGACGTTATGTTGCTAGTAATGTTGTATCGTTTACAAAGAGTGGAACAAAATATGTTAAAGGGGAACTTGGCAACTCTAGCCATTTCTTCGCTGGTTTTCATTTTTGTCATCGCATGTT
>NW_023339663.1:10896825-10908725 GCF_004916995.1 Morone saxatilis | reverse complement strand
ACAATTTTCACCGGAACAGGCCATTTAACCATCCAAATGATTTCTAAACGGGTTTATTAAGCTGAAAAAGTTGCCAAGTTCCCCTTTAACTAAAATTATATTGTGTTTATGGTTTTATGTAATTTACTAATTATTAGTATCTTGTTGTCCAGATTTCCCATGTTTTCTTCTTGTGTGAGCGACCTATCTAACATCCAGCTTTTTGTCATCATGGAGGATGGCAAAAAGTTAAAATATTTTAACTTTGGACGGCAATGCCATTTACCGTTGCAGTATTCTCTGCCAGACTCACCTAATTGTACCATCCTGCTCCCATCTACTAACATGACATTCGATTTGCTGCCTACTGGAATCCACCTTAAAAGAACTTGTACCAGCCTAAGCTTTTTATTTCCCATGTCAGCCATTGCTCCCCACAACTTGACATCTGGATGTGATAACTGCTCTCGTCTATGTGAAGCGAAGTACTAAAGCTCCTGCACTCTCTTGGTCCTGTCATACAACACTACAGCAGCAGGGCAGGACTCTCTTCTCCATCCCTTTTCATGTCTAACTGCAAAACATATTTAATATTCTTGAGGCCAGAGAGTTGCAGGCTTCTGAGCTCTTAGATTTCTCTCTGTGCATATTACCTTGGTTCTCGCTGCTACCTTGTACATGTCATCGGATGAGCCAGTTAGAAAATTCTGCCTCTGAGCACTGTGGTTAGCACCAAAGCATCTCCCTCGTCCCATCAGCTCTGATTCATCAGTGATTCCAGCATTAGAGCATTATATCCCCGTAGAAAAACACATATTCCATCTCAGAAATAAACACCCAGGAGCGTCTCTCTTTGAAAGACACCAGAATGCAAAAAGGGCAATAGTCCTTGCTGAAATAATAACCCTTAATTTACTAATAATAGATTTTTAATGCACTACAGAATAGCCATGCAGTCCAGATTTTATCCCATACTTAGTATGCTATTAAACCTACATCTGGCTATTGTCCTTACTTACAATAGGCCTATCTATTCTGGGGTCTTTCTGTCAAAAAGCATGGCCTTGATCTCGTTCAAGATATATGAATACTAAAGGCCAAAATACTGTTGACCATCAATATGTTGCTTTATCCATTCAACAACGATGCCCATGAAAATATCATTGCCATGTGCTTTACAAATATTAACAGCTATTGCTAGAAGAAATCACGTAAATTCTGATTGCTGCATAGAAGTAACTGACATCACCCTTGTCTAACTGAGCCCGTCCCACTGCAAACCAGAAAGAGACACACACATTACACAAATCTCTCAACCAAAACTTAAATATATTGTTTATTTTCCTTTAAATATTCAATACACTATCATATGTGTCTTCATATCACCCTGTCTTGATTGTTTTCACAGCGTTCATGTTTTAAAGTGGGATTTCATGGTGGGAAACTTGTTGGATCTCTGTGAATAATATTTATAAGGAGTACAGTCTAGACCTGATCTATTTGAAACGTGCTAAGATAAAATTTGCCGTTATACAAATAAAATTGAATTGAATTGAAAAGTAGTGGAGTATTTCTAGATTGCAACTATAGTCGTAAAAGCTGCAGGCAGACTTCTTACTGGGTCTGAAATGAGGAAACACATTATCTCCATTTTGGCCTTCCGACACTGGCTTCCTCTGAAAATCTGTATTGATTTTAATTCTATTGTTAGTATTTAAACCACGTTCTGGGCTTTTAAATCAACATGAGCCTGAACACACCTTGAGATCGTCTTGCCAGGCCCGTATGGCTGTTGCACTGTCTAGACTCAGATCAGAGGGGCATTGGGCTTTTTCTATTAGGGAGCCTGTCAAGTGAAGGTAGAGTTGTCTCCCAGTATCCCCCCTTTTATGAAAAAGTAACGTGCATTGCATTTCACCACTTTGCCATCTGCTTCTTTTTTGTGTTTTAGAAGACGTTGTTTTATTTAAAATGAAATTAATCTTATTATTATTCATTCTTCCCAAAATCAGGTTTTGTATGAGTCATTTGACAGGACTGACAAGCTAGCGGTGCGTGCTTTGGTTGCGATTAATGCTTTCTTCTCAAACACAGTGAGTCATAGGGGATCACATTGTTTTTGTGAAATTGATTAAGATTGGCTTTGTTAATGGCCCAAGTGTGCTCTTGGGTAGAGAAACACTGCAGTTAACTGAGACGTAAGCAGGGGCCAATCACAGTGTTTAATCCTTGCTTCAGTGAGCTATAGCTCCACTTCCACTCTATTTACAACTATAACAGTGACAACCAGGCAGTTTAAAGACTGACAGAAAGTATGTTTATATACTTACAACGTTCAAATAATAAAAGGACTTCCCAATAAGAGAAATAAAAAAAGATTAGAATGAGAAGCTGGACTTGGATAAGTTGATTCAGTTCTTTCCGCTTTGTTTAACTGTCTCTGTGTTTAATAAGGTTAGATCACTGCTCTCTAGAGTCAACTGTATGACTGTTATTTGAAAATGAAGGAGGTGGATCTGACCTGTGAAAGTGCTAATTAGAGTTACTGGACCTACATTAACATGCATTGCTCGAGGGTGCTCTACATGCTCTGATAGATCAACAACCACTTGACACCACTTCCAGGACTCAGCAAGGAGGCAAGTTGGGGTAAAGATTTGTTTGAATAAAATCTTTAATTCAGGCAGTACACGGAGGAAAGTTTGGAATATATTAGAATGGTTGAAGTCCATTCATAGGTTTTGTTGTATTTTGGCTATTGAAACTAAAGGTTTTGAGGACCTTGTTTTGTGTTGTCACAAGGTGCTGTTTGTTATTTGGTGTTAGTTCATTGTATAGATCACCCCGAGTGAGTAGTATTTTAAAATGTACTGTAAGGGTGAGCTCACCAAAATCTGATTTTCAGCATATCTTCAACAGAAAATGCTAGCAGTGAAAACTCTGAAAAGAGAGGTTCAGATTTTTCAAGTATCATAATACAACACTCACAGTGCCATATGTCTGTTGAAAGAATTAGGGGTCACTATTAGCATCATTCCTCTCCACATAGCCTGTTAAGAGATGCCTTTGTAGAGCAATTACCTATACAGCCAATATGAAGAGGAGAAATGTTTACAAGGGGGCCAGACTTGAAAGCTCAGTGCAGGCACAGGAACCTTTGCCCACTGGCTAATCATAAATCTGCAGCTAACTTATTAGATAAATTACCTTATCTTGCAATAAAGGCACTGGCCATGTGTGAGTGTAGTTATTGGGTTATGATAATGCTAGTGTTATTCAGGCTAATTTGTCAACAAACAACATTGCATAAGATGACTACACGCAAATTGCATTTCTTTTATAAATCCATAACCTGTATAAACCGTTTAACATCATATCTGTTTTGCAGATTATGACATACCTTATAAACTGACAACTGTGTGTATAATCTTAAATTTGAAATCTAACAGGTATAATGTCTCCAACTGAGAAAAAATTGTATCACTGTGCTATTTTTACCAATGAACCTGTGGTTGATATTATCAGTTATTTGGAGGTAAAGCAGTGCAGCAGTGAACTCAGGGCTACCAGTGAGACGAAGAGAGACACTGAAGGTTCAGCAGTAACTATTCTAGATGGAGTCAGACTCACCGCTCTGGGCGCTCATGTAAAGACTCATCGTAAGATTTTCACAATTCACCCGCAGTACAGTGTGTGTATGTGTTCTTTTTTGTTTATCTGTGTGTGTTTGCATTTATTTATGAACAAGTGTTTGTTTACTGTGGATACTGAACTCTTGACACTGTTTATGTGGACTGCACATTATGTTATACAGAATACACCACATAATACTTTCATAGGCATAAATTTCCAAATAAATCACTAATGGATTTATTTATCTGTATGTTTATGACTTATCCTTCCTTCCTTACCTTCTTCCTTCCTTTCTTCCTGCCTCCATGCAGTTTACCTAGAAATATTCCTGTTTGCAGAGACTTGGTTGTCAGAATGGACCATGTCAATGTCACATTACTGTGGTTAAATTTTAAAATGCAAGCAAAATAACCAAGCAAGTTCTGATCTGATCCATATTTTGTTGTCAGTGCCAGTGTGCTGCAGGCCATCATGAATCAGAGCCACACCAGTGTGTGTTAAACCTAACCAGCTTTGGTGTACCCATGACAGGATTACCACATCAAATGTGAGGGCAGTCTCCTGCAGTGGCATCCTGTTGGTGCAGGCCCTTTCATGTCCTGTTAAGACCCGAGGCTTCACTGTATGCACTCTCCCAATCCCCAGTGTAACTAGGACATGATGAGGGCTTGTGTGTATGTGCGTGCACGTCTGTGTGTGTGTGTGTGTGTGTGTGTGTGTGTGTGCATGAATGCATGTGTCCACTTATAAATGTATGCGCTTAATATGTTTCTTTTATGTTTTCTTTTTTCAGGGAAGCTATACTGGTGTCCATGTGCATTTGTAACAGGGGCTTCAACTTTCCAAGCCCAGGGTCAAGAATAAATAAGCAGTTGTTTTTAATTGATTTTAGAATAATCATTTTTTATTCCTGAAAAAAAGAACAAAGCATCCAAGTGCATGTATAACAACACAGAATACAGTAAACAGACCTACTGCCCTTTTATACTCTTTTATCAAAAATAACCACCCTCCCAACACCAATAATGCTAATATGAACACAGCGTCAGGCTGAATAATTTTATGAGTGACAAAATGGCAGTTCAGTCTGATTATCTGGCTAGATTCATTTAGAATAGTGGCTAAACTGTTAACTGGAACTATATTTGAGGTGTTTAGAAACAGTAAACAAGCTAGCCAATCAAAAACAAGTGTTTTCTGTGACTTTGTATTCAAAATAGACATATACAATGGAGCTAAAGATGTCTGTATCATTAACCATGAAACATATCACATTATCTATGGAGCAACATACTATATGACTTGCAGTCAAATCAGGTTTGTTTGTTTATCCCAGCATCACACACATTGTCTCAATACGCTGTCTAAGCCCACAACAGCAAGTTCCTGACCCAGTATAAGCTCTCTATTAAAGCAGGGGGGAGAAAATCCCCAAACCCCCCTCAAAAAAAAGTTTTTGGAGGACAAATTTAAAGGAAGATCTTTCCTCGTCATATGGCAGGGAGTGCAGTAGCTGTAGGTAGGAAGTGAAGATTGCAAAACATGGACAGAAAGTTGTAACAGTTAGTAGAAATACAAAGTACAGCAATGGGATTATAATTCTACAATAGGATTATAACGGATCCAATACTAATGTAGCAAATCCGGTATAAGAAGTCCAATAAAATAAGTCTAAGAAATTGGTACAGAGAGATGAATCCATTAAAATATGTAAATCCAGTGAAACAATTTCAAAATCAGTTTGCCACGTCATTCAGAATGCCAGGTATAGCTGGAATAGGGAATAGGAGAAGGCCTGAATGGTCCTTCATGAGTAGTGTTTTTATTAGATAACCACAAAGTTGACCTCTCTATTTCCTACTCTTTCCTAAATTAAATTTTGAGTCTCAGTGAGGGATAATTTTCAGAACAACAGCTGGCACATGCAGATGTGTAACACTGTTAAATATTTAGTGTAATGAGAAGTGGTTATATAACTTGTCAAATTCTTGGCACCCTCAAGAAGCAGAGTTAATTTATACTGTATGAGGTGTTTACTCTATTCAGCAAAGGCTTTATTGAATGAACCACAGGCTACTGTGAGCCAAAGCCAAGATAAAGAAATGTTGCCGCTCACTGGGTTAATACCTCAGGCTTGAAAGAGCTAATGCGATAGCTCCCACTCGACTGTCTCTCCACCCGCCTCAAACAGCAAAGCAGTCAGTCTCACATCCTAAACTGACCGCCAACCACAACGTACGCTTCCTCAACATACAGCCCACACCCATGATTAAAAGCTGACATGATTGACAGATTTGAACTCCTTACCAACTAGTGATTCTGTTTATGGGTCATCAATCTTTGGTGTGTATATGGATGTAGTGAGGGCAATATTTGGCAATGAGTTTGGAGCAAACGTGTAAGGATCAAACAGTGTGTTTGTCCCCACTAACATAAACTGCAAACATTAGCATGCCAGGCTAACTAGATTACAACCTACAGTAGTTTGTTACTTCCAAAGCCTACATTATTTTGGTATTTTTGGATACCGGACTGACAAATCCACTGTGTGGGAGCCAAGATGCTACAACAGTAGAGTTTAGGGTAATGTTAGTAGCTCTTTCCCTGCTCATTTTTTGGTTTGGGGCCTGGCCAGCATTACAACAATAACTATACGTAATTTAGAAAAGGGTGAATTGCAAATTACTGATAACTGAAAAACTAATTTAGTTGTTTTATTCCTTTTGACACACTCTGCACTAGTACAACTAAGCTTTGCTATGTATTTGAGTGAATCTGCTGTAGATATTTACTTCCAAATGTATCATAAAACAGGAGCTTAAGTGCAACCCTTACCCTTACCTCAAAGAAGTGTAGCATTAACACATTGTGCCAATCTATTAATAGGTTGCATGTGTAAAAAGATGCACAGAACAGTTACCACTGGGGAAAGAATTAAATGAAACCTGATCAGCTATCAATGCGGCAAAATGATGACATTTATTAATCCCAGTACACTTATGCAGTACATCTGGCAAAGTTAAGGGGGTAGGAGTATATAGATTAATGTGATAGACTGCAGGTGTTAAACACAGATCTGTCAGAATTTGCTAATACAAATTCTCTGATACAATAATAATATAATAATTTTGCTGTATAGTCTCAACTCTTTTCTGCTTTGTTATTATAGACTAGTTTTGTAATTGATTATTGCTAAGTACAAAGTAATTGTATTCACACATACAGTTCATAGTATTATTGACAAAAGTGTTTTATGAATGTGTCACTAATTATTTCTTTTCATTTCTTTCTTTTTTAATTGAATAAATAGTTGTTTGACCAAATAACCTTATCTCTAGATCCACTTAGTAGCTTTTTAGGGAACTTTCCATGTTATCATAAGTTCTTCATTCTCGGATGAAGTTTGTTTAGTTGTCATAGAGATGGCTCTGTTGACATACAAGCTCAGTAGCTGTTATGATTTCATCTATCGCACCTTTTAGGACTCTTTTCCATGTTAGCTTAAAAGTAAAGCAAACAAACCTTTTCTGGAGCTTTCAATCATAACACCGGGTTTATATTTTATGACTACTGAACTCATATAAGGTTAAAATATCCAGAAAAGGGCAGTAAGTCGATCTTGAGTTGAGGTTGTTTTGTCAAATAGTCACTTACTTTTTAAATTATATCTGCAGTAGGTACATTTATTGTATTAACATGTATTTACAAATAAGTGAAAGGTTTTAGCCAGGGCAGATAACTTCTACACAGAGCAACAATTATTAATATCACAGAGTTTCATCTAAGGTAAAATATATCCATCCACATATACTTTGGCATCTCTGCTTTAATATAACTAAGAATAAAAATAGAGGCACTGGGCTTTGCATTAAATCAGATGTTGTTTGTGAAATATATGGGAATAAATTGTTTGAGACAGATATTTTACTCTCTATGCTTTTCAGAGCCTTGAAGAATTCAGCCGCTGAAATTGGTTCAAGTCCAAAACAATTTACAGAAAAAATTGCGACACTGTTGAAAGCAATAGAATTTCACAGAGAAGGTCGTGACCCATGAACAACGCTGTTTCTTGCCAAAATGTATTTTAACAAACACACACACACACACACAATGAATACATCACCTGTCTGAAACAGGGTTCAGTTTGTGGCTTCAGTTTGTTTTATGGATGCAGGATATAATATCATTTTCGGTTTGTTTTGAGTTTAAATCAGAAGATCACCTGTGTTCCTCATCTCACTATGGCATTTTTTGTGTAGATGTACTAATCCTCCACGCTGCACCTAAATGTGCCTGCAGTTTTGGACTTTTTTGTAATCTGGAAAGAGCATATTATTTATCATTGAACTTATGCTGCCTCTACATTGTGTGTCATCCTGCTCTCCTGTGAGCATATTCCTTTCCAATATATTTACACATGCATACTTGAAAAAGGAAACCCCTTATATCTTACCACTTCAGATTTATTAGGCTTCCGTGTTCTCTGTCTTCATGATTGTTACCAACTATATCAAAATGACAAAAGAAATACAATGTGCTTCTGTACAAGTTTTTTTATTCACCCGCTCAAACGTCTTGCTGAGTCCAGATGGAATCAGTCGGGGGGTGACCGCTCATGCCAAATATCAAATTCGAAACCCCAAGTCTGTCTTGTATGAATCACAATATGGATGGAAGTGGACAAGAAGCAAAATGGAAAGAAAAAGAACTCTAGGCAGTCCAATAATACTTCTCTCCCGATGGAATAAATGAACAGAAGGGAATGTGCAACTACACAAACTTCTGTTGCCACATTAATGACACAATCACCACAATCGTCATAGGCAGAGGTGGAACTATTGGAGCTTTCTGAATTCAAGTTTGTTTTTTTATGTTTTGTTTTCCCCCCTTTTTTATATATAGTAAAATACAATATTAAACAAATATTTGAATATATTTTTCTTTGATTGTGTTTTTGTAAGTTGTTTTATTTGAAAATATGAAAATCAATTCAATATTAATTCTGACAACTACATAAGTAGTGTGTACTTTTTTGTTACAGGCACAACTACTTTACAGTCGATTCACTTCTCACCATCACTTGTCAGCTTTTAAAATAGAAAATTATCAACCTAATATATTTCTGTTCTCTGTTTTGGCCCATGGCAGGTGATTGACATCAAAGAGAAATTGAAGGAGTCCAAGAGGTTCTGGTCCAACCTGCCAGATGACATCTGTGCCAAGGGCAAGCTCGCAGAGTCTGACGAGGAGCAGTGCTGGAACAGCCACACTAAGGGCAGGTGAGGACTCCTGCTACTCTTTATAACCACAGCAAAGTCACCCCCACTCTACGGTTATCACATTTTGCCTGCCAGGGATTAAAATAACCACACTGTGTTCCCAGATTAACACACTGTCTGTAAGTACAATGGTTACTGCTTATATGGAGAACTTCTATATAAGCTCTGAGGCTCTAATTCCCAGAGGACTGGAGTTTCCAGCACCTCTTATCACCACTGCAGCGTGTAGAGTATCGCTGAGCTGTACAGTAGATTGGACAGTGAGTTGTTTTCTGTGACAGTGAACCAGAGACGCTGGCAGAGAAAATATATCACCCTCTCACTTTGGCCTTCTCCAAGTAGCAAAATCACCAGATGGTGCAATAAAAGGCATGTTAATTCTCTTGTTGGTGCCAGTACCATTTTTAAGCATCGCTCTAAATCTGGTAGGTAAATTGAATGCCCAGAGATAATAAAACGTCAGTAAAAGTCCCACCATGTTAGGAGTGTATTATGAAATCACTGGATTCCCCTGTTAATTAAACACAAACTATGCACACTCTTTACTTCACTTTGTATGAAACGTTTGAAATTAAATACAAAACGAATGGGTAAAGTGTGTCATTAACACACATGCACAATTTTAATTTAATTAAATGATACACTCCGACCTTTGCGAGCGCATGTTGCCTTTCTCATGCAGTTCATTATTTTCATTGCACAGCAGTTAAATTGTTTTGGAATTATTATGTTAAAAAAAGCAGGCATGTTAAGGGCTCTCTGTAGCAAAGTGCCGCCACTCCCAACATGAAATAGACTATTAAGCCTGATTACACACTTGTGTTTTGTCTGATTTAAGCAGCTGACTAGCTCTTATAATTCTGTCTTTCAGTTAGTCTACTTTGTGAGTTCTCAGCCGGTTCCCTATGAGATATTTACACAGGTTCCACAATTTCTAGAGAAGAGACCAATGTGTGGTATTGTGGAGAAAGCAAATACACAAAGTGCTGGTCCAAAAGATATGGAAACAATGGCTACATAAGAGGTTAACAATGCAAACACAATGGCAAATGAAAACAACTGGGTCAGCTCTGTAACCTCTGTAATTTGACTGCATGACTTTGGGGGCAGAGATGCTCAATCCACAGAAATTTAAGAAAATAACTAAATAACCGAAGAAAACCTCCTCACTAATTTGACTACCGGTACATTAAAAAAACCACTGCAGACAAATTAGCACAAACAAATTGAAAGACACATTCACCAGTTTCTCCACAGATATGCAGCGTAAACAAACATTTCATTAATTTGCAGCTATTTGTGTTTGAAATGTGAGATGTGTGTTGCCTTTTTATATTTGCATGTGTGTTGATTTCTGTCAGCCATCATCATCCTATCACAGCAGATAGCTTTGCAGATAGTGTGACTCATGCTGCATTTAAATAATTTGTAGAGACTGTACTATTTTTATTTCTCACAGTTTTGGGATTGCACACTATAGTGAAATCAAGCAAATATGGACGATAACATTGTTATCGTCTAAACCCTATGGTCAACCAGAGGTTTTGTCATACTGCATGGAGATATTTGGTGAGTTTAGTTTTTGGTGTGTCATTGTGTCCAGATATTTCCCTGAAGTGGTGAAGGAGGGTCTAACCAACCAGGTGAACAACCCAGAGGTGGATGTGGATATCACCAGGCCCGACACACTGATACGACAGCAGATCATGGCTCTTCGTGTCATGACCAACAAGCTAAAAAATGCCTACAATGGCAATGACATCTACTTCCAGGACTCAAGTAAGTTCTTTAGTCTCTCAGGTGTTTGGATGTGCAGGTGGAGACGAAGAGTGAAAAAGTGTCTTTATTGATTCATTGCCCTGCATCTTGGTTTTGATTTGGACAACATCACACACACATATACTCACAGAAATATAAACTGGTATTACTGAAATAAGATCCCAGGTTTCATTCATATAGCAACTCATCATATAAGTCCACAGGATGCTTCAGTGTTGCACTGCAGCAAGACTGACATTATTAGCAGAATAAATAGCTTTAGGTATGGTGACACAGACAATGATAGACAGCCAAGGCTATGTTTAGGAAGATGTACATCTCCAATGCTGCAATGACAGAAACCATTCAGCTGACAAGATGGAAGATTCTCTGGTATTGACTATGAACACTAAATTTTTTGCCTCAACTACATTTTTACTGCTGTCATGTTTGCTTTTCTGTTTGTAGTGGTGTCCTCATCATCAGAAACTTGGTACTGGAGCAACTATAATTGTTGCATAGGTTAATAAATCTCAGAAGCAGGCTAAATAATAAAAATAAAAAAATAAAAACATTTTTTGGTCACCTGTAGGCATGGTCACACCAGCATTTATGACGATAAGGAATTGTACAGTGGAATTAATTAATTTCAATAAAACCTCCCACGAAATTCACGAGGGCTAAGTAAATTCCTGCAAGTCTTTCACATTGAGGTCTGTGGTGAACTTTTAACCTTGCTCTGCCAAAATATGAACTGCTCCAAGAGGCATGGTTTGCGGACAAATATGAGGCAGGACTGCATGGTACAAAACTATTTTCATGACTGAGCTTGCTTGCTTGCTGACAGACAGCAATCTAGCTGTAAAAACTATTGTGACTGACTAGAGCAGGGGTTAGCAGCCTTTACTTACTTTACAAGAGCCATTTTCTGCCATGTTTATTAAGTGTGTAATGGCTACAATCTTTTTTACAATTGGGGAATGTAGCAATCACTACAAGCATGATGTATAAAATGTAAAAAAATAATAGTTATTTCAATCTATAATTTTCTTTTGCAAAGCCACAGGGAGCCACTGGAGGGGGGCTAAAAAGCCACATGTGCCTCTGCGTTGCCTACCCCTAGAGTAGAACTCAGTAGCTCACCAGCTACAGTAGCCATGCGAGTAGGTACTAATGGAGTTGTTCAGTTCATGACAAACACCAGTTATTCAAACTGAATTGACCATAATGAATCACTATTATCAGTGGGAG
>NW_023339663.1:10890841-10896725 GCF_004916995.1 Morone saxatilis | reverse complement strand
CACCACCAATATCACTACTAGAATGCATGGATGAGTTTCATTGTGCTGCTTTCTGGTGACCAGTGCTTGATTCTATATTATACTCTTCTATTTCTTATACTATAATCTCACTTCCACATTGCCATGGACCAAACTAATAGCTGCTTGTGATGGTATTGTTTTTAATGTAAATTTTAATTTGTGTGATTTTGTTGCTTCAGGTGACGAGGGCAGCAGTTCTGGCAGTGGCAGCGGCTGCTCTGACGGCTGCACAACAGAGTTTGTTTTTGTTGGAACAGAGGCTCCTGTGATCGGAGCCGACAGAAGTGATGAACGTGCAGCAGCAGCAGCCGCAGGCAAGTCACTTTCTCGCGGACCTTCCCTAATGTTGGTGATAGTCGCCCTCACAATCCCACTCTGGGCAATGAAGACTCAATGGAGATAATATATGGGTGTGGCCTGATCACTGACTTTTATACTGTTACATACAGTATGTTCAACAGCAAGTTCTACTGCTGTTCCCTCACTGGACATGTAGAACCTTCTGGAAACCTGTCGAGAACTTACTGTGTGGTATGGTAGGACTGGAAGTTTGTGCAGTGCTGCATCCTGCTCGTCCCCCAAAGAATGCTTGGTGCCATCAATGAACCAGCTTTCACATCTCTGAAAAAAGATAATGTGGTATTTTCGCATTATTCTAAAGTGGGGTTTGAAGAACATGCTTCTGTTTTAGACAGTGAAAACCACTGGATCTGATTTTTCAGATAAAAGGGGAATCTATTTTTCTTTTCCTTTGTATGATGAAGTTGTGAAAACGAGACAAAATCCATTTTATCCTATTAGTCTTGTCCCCCTCAAACAAAAAGGAGAAAGTCTTACTGTGTGCATGCATGGAAATGATGTTAACTGACAAAAAACATTATTTTTTTTTTTTTTTTAAATGCAGGCTACACAGTTTTGGATTGGTTGGTACAGGATTGTAAAGTGCTAGCAGTTCACCTGGTTTCCCGTTTGGTCATATCAGTGTGGCTTCAGGAAGCAGCAGTTCTTACAGCCACTTTATAGTTGCACATTTAATTATCTCTAAAAAAGTGCTAATGTACTGCACTAAGAGAACTACTTTGCACAGATTATTTTTGTTGGCTTCATAAGTTTATAAAGCTACAGGAAACATCCACCCCATAGAGAAAGAAGATCTATATTTTCAGATCATTTAACTGATTGTATTGTACTTATAAACAGTTGCAGTATGTATTTCACTGGAAGGTACTGTAATGTAATCTTACTGGTTTAGTTAATCGCTTAATTTTTTTAAATAAATGTAATATTTGTTTTTACAAACAATTTGATCATGTGTAAAATGAAAAAAAGAGAGTTTTTGCAACAACACTAAGCCATTATACTACAATTGCCTGCTAACAATATTCAGTTACCTGATTTACTCTTTTCAGTTTGGATACTCAACATCCTTTTTATTTCTCAGAGGACTATTAGTAATATTAGGTAAGTGTTAACATTTTGACTTATTTTCCTGGCTCCCTTGCTTTAATAATTTATGATTATGATTTATTGTGTTTGTTTATGTCATTTGTTTATATAACACATAAGAAAGGTTACCCATTCATTGTAACCCTAGTCCTGTGAGCTCACATGCAGCCCTCTGACTGGGGCTGCAGGTTTACCTAATTCCAACCTAAGATTTGGCCAATCAGAACCACCCCTAAAACCTAAAAACTACAGGTTGTATGAGTGGTAATTTTTCTTAAGAGCATGTACCAAGCCAGCAAAAGAAGCAAGGTGCCAAGGTTTGAGGGCTCTGACTGTACTCTCATAACTAGGGTTACTATTCATTCACCTTCATTCCATCTCCTACAGGTTTTGACCTCAAACAGGCTCTAGAGGTTTCAAGGAGCAAAGCCAATAGTTTGCACCCCACCAACATAACTTGATGGCTGTGACCTCTTGTTACACAGAAAAGACAGGTCCCAGAAATGTTGCAGGGATATTATAGAAACAAACAAAGGGGCAAATGTTCACTGTTCCACAAAAGAGGGCTGTTGAGGCAGCCACCCTCATGCTGGAGTGTGGCTGGAGGATCCAATCCCATCAGCTCATAAGCACCTGAAATGCTTTCATATAGCCAATAAGCACGGCTCTTGTCTTAATAGGGGCCTTCCCCCAAATCCATCGCTGTGACAAAGTGACAGCAGCTGTGAGCATCTCAGACCACACACTTCCTGTAGCATAAGCCAGCATGAGGCGAGAGAGAAAATAGCATTAATCTGCACCCTCCAAAACCTGAAAAAATATCTGATGTTCTTAGGCACAAATGACAGGTGCGGGTGAAGTGCAGTGCTTTTGTGGTCCCTTCAAATGAGCACACAACTAGAGTAGACTGATATCCACATTGCCACATTTTGCATCAGCAATCTGGTTGTCTTCACAGACAGCACCTTAAGGGAAATCTTGCCTCAGTGGGCTCACATGACTCAGAAGAGAGACCCCCCCCGAGCACCACAGGCAGCTCCCACTGCAGAACAGATGGACAACCATTTGACCTCTGCTGCCTCACTCCCTGCAGAAACTGCTTTAGGAGAAGGTGACTAAACAGCAGCCTTCCACCAAAACTAGCATGATACAATTAAACCAATGATGCGTAAACTTTAATTGCAAAATGCGGCAGGCTTCTATCCAACCGAAGCCTGAGGAAAGACAACATTGAGGTCCTCCCCACTGTCAAACTGCCCAGTGTAGTAAACCAATGCATGGACAGACAGTGTGTTTCCATCAACCAGTTTTTTGTATATTTTCAATTAAAAACTGAAAACACCAGATATTGTTAAAACATTTTTACTCTGTGCTGAGGTCAAAAGTTGGCGTATAGATTAAAACAAAATGCAATGAAAGTGCAATGGAAAGAGAGTCGAAAAACAAAAACCTTCCTAAAAATGCATGAAACAAACATAAATGCCCATTTCCATCACATTTTCCACATGGTTTCCATCGTTTAAAAGTTTGACTGCTGCTCTTTTACGTCATCTCAACATCTTGACTAGAGTAGACTCGAGCTAGTATTAAGATATTGTGAAAACCATCACTACCAACATATTAATATCAGTATCACAACCAAGACATAGTCACTGAAGAGGAAGACATCGGTAATAAAATTATAAAGGAATAAAGGAATTACTTTACACACAGTCCAGGATGCTAAAAGGAAACCAAGATAGTCTTAGGAATGGATGCGAAAAAAGTGAACCAGTACTCAACAGTAAAGCCAGGCAGCAGAATTGAGAGATGACAACTAAGAACATAATCTGCTGAGAAGTGGTTACCAGCGGAAAAGTGGGAGACCTCCTCAACATAAGTTGAGGTGTGGAAAGAGCTAAAATGGGGCCATGTACCATTCATCCAGCCACATACTCCACTACACAGTGATACTTGAGGGGAAGGAGGCCATCTTCATCTCATCAAATTCATATTGTTGTCCCTGTTACTCATTCAGTCTATATGAAAGTAGATGCTTGGTTAGAAGGCAATAAGTATTTTTAAGATCTGGGTCAGTGAATTGGCTGATTGGCTAAAAAAAGTACATACAGATATCTGTGCATACAGCAGGGGTGACTAAGCAAGCCTTTTGAGCCCATTCAAGGTCAAAGCCTGTATGAGATAAGATGAACAGGAGGAGGTGCAGGGGAAACTAAACACACAAACACATTTTACTCACCTCTCAAAATCTAAAATGGTGTTTATACAGAAGTTATATGGGTTACAGTCTAGTGCCATTTTCTCTTGGATATTTTTGGTTTGCCCATGTGGCCTCTGCCAGATCATGGTATCTTAACATGAGCACAGAGAGCCCACCACCAACTGTGTTCAATTCATTAGCAAAAGCACTGACTGGTGCTGTTTCAGGGGGTCAGACAGATGAGACAGATGGGAGGTAGTTAAACAGGATGGATGTCCAGCAGTAACTATTTATAACTTGCTGAATATTGAATAAAATACAATTAAAGTAACTAGCTGTCAGTGCTGATGTGCAGCAACGGTTATCCTGATCGGTTAGGATTCCCCCACCCAGGAGTACAGTCCTGGATAGCAGATAATTGCACTGAAGGAGGTTTCATGTAAAAATCATGCTCTGTTACATGGGACCGTGATATTTAAATTTTAGGTTTAAACGTTTACATTGCTCAGAGAATATATCTACACCTGTTGCAGAACGCTCTGACTTTTAGAACTAAAACACAAATAGATGTTTTGTCAGCACTTTTATTTTGGCATAAAGTGCATTGTCGTATTGATTTAATTGGGCAGTAACAGAGTTGCATTCATCTCACCTTTGTGTCACCATTCTGTAATTGGTAAATGAAATAAATATACAACAGGATGAGAAAAGTTGATTAGAAGTGCAAGTTACTGTGTTATATTGCTGCAGTCAAATATATAAACTCAGTTTACAAGTATTAAAGAACATTGTGGAAGCAGATATTTCTGAGTCAGGGTTGGAAGTGAGGCGGAACAATCAGTACAGTGTGTGTGTTCAATAACAAGGCAGGAAGTTAGCCGTCTGGCTTCAGATACTGGCATTGTTTAAGCTTTGGCACGGCTGCCTCCTCACTGAGGCTTAACGACTACATTTTTGAAAGTGTAAAAACTCAGTCAGCATCTGCAGCCATACAAAAGGTCCAATGCACCCGTAAGCGCCTCTACACGATTTGTGATTTCAACAAGAGTTTTGGATGAGTAAGGCTAAGGCAGGTCTTTACTGGTGTTCCTGAAAGAAAGTACATTAAAAAAATTCTGTTTCAGAAGTAGGTTGAATTTTTCCAAAGAGCTTGTATCGGTACAAACAACAGTCTCCTCTCATTACAACGAGAGGAATGTTCATGCCATTTTCCACTGCCTTGTGTATTCCTCTGTCTCTCCTGACAAGCTACATTATCCTGGTCAGACATACAGTATCACTGTCTGAGATGCTTCAGTGCTTAAGTTAATTTGTCGGTGAGCCATATGTATTTTTTCTTTTGTCTCGTTCATTCTCTTTGGCATTTGAAAAAATTGAAAAAAAAAAAAGAATAAAATCCTGGTTGACTGAAGTTTTTTTACAGAATGTTTAGAACAAAATGTGTTATGCAAGGTCATTTTGATGTTAATCGTTTGCTGCACTTTTGCTAAAACATATGCTGTGAGTGTGGTACTGTTGTGATTTGCAAAATCAGATAACTATGGAGCACATTAAGATATTTGGAGCTGTCGGTGCACGGTGTTTGAAGTGTTTTGGGGGAACTGAAGTTGATGGTTATACAAGCAGACATGCCTTACCATTTTTAAAAGACTAAAATGGATTGCTTATTTGGCTTTTGTTACACATTCTTGTATACAGAAAATAATACAAAGGTAATAATAAACATTTTATTAAAAAAATCACTTTGTTTACTGTAGTTTTCTTTATTATGTCTCCATTTATCAGTGCTGTACTGTGAAAACTATGTATCTCCATTGTTCAGGAACTAAGAAAAAACAATCTCTTTCTGTTTAGTTCGCTTATTTTTACAATATCTTGCAAACCTCTGGGAAAAATGCTGGGGTGTCTACAGTGAAGTTGTGGCATGGAAACACGACCACTACCTTGCATATGGGAAAAAAACAATAACTTTTAATGCACTCTAGAAGTAGAGAAGGTCAGAGAAGGTCAGCTCAGAAAAAGAGGTGTTTTCTGAGCTGACCTTTCAAAACCGTTCAAAATCAATGTTGAAAAATAAATCACGTATATAATGTGACAACGCTATAGTTAAAGTTTAGTTCAGTCAGACAACTCACGTTTGAAATGTTAATTACAGCAGTATAGTATAGTTATATTATGTCTAGGCTCCGACCTCATCACTCCCCACAGATATGTTTA
>NW_023339663.1:10884189-10890816 GCF_004916995.1 Morone saxatilis | reverse complement strand
TGAAGAAGGTTAAAGGCTCCATCAGATGGTGTTCGATGTTAGGGTTTGGAAGGACTGTAAGTGGTAAGACTCACACACTGGATGGAGAGGGGGAAGCCTTCTCACTTATCCTTCTACAGCACAGGGAATAGGCTGTCTGCAGGGATACATAGTGCTGGAATATGAAGGATGTTGCCTCTCTCAATCTTCGTGTGCCATTCTTGGTACGCAGACTTTTGGAGTTGAAGGATGATCAGGTATGGACGGACAACTGCTGTGACCGAGGGCTTCAGCTCTGGCCCGGTCAAAAGCAGCGTGGTGGAGACCTGTGTGATCTGCGTCACCTGCAGCCTGGAGATCATGAATATGTGAGATCAGGACAGAACGTCTTCATTTTAGACTGAACTTGTCAAGCATACACCACACATAGCAAACACCACACAGGACACAACGTAAACCCTTCATAAGGATGTTGAGCACACTTGGAATTAGATTAAGGTAAATATTCAGATGAAAGATGTTACCTGTGACAGACAAAAGTGACTCCAGGTGGAACCGAGGTATATTTTCCCATCATAGTTGGTTTGTTGTATGAATCTGAACTTGTACTCAGCTGAGGTCGCTCTCTCTTCAGGTCGTGTGATGGGGGGTGGGGTCTCGAGAGTGCAGTAGTTGTGTACCCACAGAGTGATAGCTGGCACACGGACCTGAATACCTCTGGGGTAAGTTTTTAGTATCCCACCATATGTCCATGATTACTCACTCTCGTAAACCAGATTCTTCTCAATTTTTGGGTACTTAATTGCCATTGTATCCATGGGATGGTGTCTGTAGGGGTGCCAAGTTTATGTCCACTGGTTGAGTCCTTTTAAGGCACAGATCGTGTAGAGGTGTAAGGCTTCACTCCCAGCCATTCTGACCTGCTAGCCACTGTAACACACGAGCCACATCAGGGGGCAGCACAGATCACAATTAACAATCAGTTTATAAAAGATGGGAAACGGATCACAAGACCAATTATTGGATTTGGGGGGAAAAGAAAACCTGGAAAAGGCTTCAAAAGTCCTCAATTATTTGATTAATTAATTGAAGTAACCCGTTCCTAATCGGCAAGTCTATCTAATTATGAACTGAAGTGGAAGTATAACAGTTTTAGCCCTTTAGGATGCTTAGTTCAGGGCAGTCAACTTGGGAAGGTTAAATCTCCATGAATCCATAATCAATAACCATTACACCCTTCCAATCTGGCAGATCTATTTAACTGCACAAGGGTTTCCCAGCTCTCCCCTCTGCTCTGGTCAATTGCTGCTGCTGCTCTGTAAGGCCCCCCCACCAGCCAGGCATCCAGCCCTGGTAGGCTCGGTTAGGGGGTTTAAGATACTCCCCCAATATCTCTATGTAGAACATTATCTGCGGGGAAATCGGTCTGTCCAGTGCTGAAGGTGCAGGTGGAAGGGTGGAACAGGAAACTATTTGCACTGAAGCTATGATAGAAAGTCAAAAACTGTAGGTGGAACCACAATGATGTAGCATGGGAAATATCACACTGAGGGGTTCGGGGTATAAAAAGAACTAAGGCAGTATAGTGTGGGTGTCGCAGTAGATGTGGGGTGTGAACAAGGAAGAGACCGACCTCATCATTCCCCACAAATGTTTACATAGAGATATTGGGGAGTGATGAGCAAATACCTTAAACCCCCTAGCCGGAGCCTACAGGTGGATGCTGGGGTGGTGGTGGGGCTTACAGAGCAGCAGGCAGCAATACTGATGCAGAGGGAGAGCTGTGAAATTTTGCAACTTAAATAGACCGCCAGATTGGAAGGGTTAGTGCTTGGTTATTATTATTATTATTATTATTATGATTATGGAGTGTGTGAGACATGTTGTGTGTGTATAACAGTGCAGCTCGAGTTGACTCCCTGAACTAGCTCGCAGGCTTCGCTCCATTTATGTTGAGGCACGAAAACAACTTGGTTCGGTTTAGGGAAAAATCATGGATTGACTTAAAAAAAGGAACTTTTTTAAGAAGATTAGGGGAGCTTTGTTGTCATGGAAACAATAATAAACACATGGTTAAGGTTAGGGTACATGCTTTAAAAAAATAACACTGACTGACAGTTAAAAACAAGAAACAAAGAGACCCACCCATCCACCCCGACCTCCTTCCTACACTTTCTTTGTTGCTGTATAACAACATAATTTCTTCCTTTTTCCTTGTCATAACTACTATGTTCAAGTGACAGATTACTTTGTCACATAAACATGTTGACTTTATCATACAAGGTGGTAAAATTTAGCCTGTGCATGTCAACAACCCTGTTTTGGGGAACATTGTTAAGATAACCCAGTGGCATTTTTTTGGGGGGGGGGAGGTGGAGCTCTTCATTGCCTTTATTTTGACAGAGCAGCTAAAGAGTGACAGGAAAGTGGGGAGAGAGGGGGGATGACATGCAGCAGAGGTCTCAAACGCACGCCGCTACATGAGGTACATGGGGTGCAAGCTCAACCAGGTGAGCTACCGATGTGCCCTTATCCAATGGATTTTTAAAGGGTTTAAATGAGTTAAACGTGTTGGAGAACTTCCTTGATACATAAAAGAACATGCACTCCTTCAACATATATGCCTGTTTACACAACTGTGACGTGAAAATGTATTCATTGAAAAAGCCTTATCACTTAACTAGGAGATACATGGTTTTCATGTCCATACAAAGTGGCTCTGAGTAACCCTAAAGTGATAATATAAAGTAGCTGCATGTTTGAATTTTCCTCACTCAATTAGCATCTTTACACAGCTATTCAAGTTTATCTTTGGTTGACATTTGAAGAACCTTCCCAAGAATGTCAATACATTTCATAGCTTTTATATATGAGAACTCACTAGGAAGGAACATTTATTTTAAATTTACTTTGGAAGTTATTGAGAACTGCTCAGTGAGAGAGGTGAAATGAGTTCTATTTGAGATGCATGAGATCTTTTGTATGACTTTAACTTGTGATTAAACCTAAGACTGCAGATTTGTGTGAAAATATTTACACAATCTACAGTCGATGTATGAGGCAAAGCTATAATGTACAACACCACAGACTTATTCTCTCCTCTAAAACTGAAGATTATAGTGACGGCCCAATTTTAGATGCTAATGCATTTCAGACAGCTTGATGAGAAGCTGAGCTAATACAGTTCCAGGCTAAATTACAGACCGCTGCTCATGAAATGGATCCCTTTCTTGAAGAGAATTATTACAGCATGAGAACTAATGAACTCTAATGAATCCTAGTTTTGTGTCTTTTCTCTGAGCTAATTTACATCATGTTAATACAAATTCTCCCCTTTTCTCACCATTTTTGGTCTTCCCTTCTCGACACAGAGCAATATTCATTCTCAAGTTACTTTCAACCTTAAAAATAAAAAAACAAATCAGTGGTGATATATTTTGAAACTTAGTGTGACAGAGTTTAGATAGTCAAATATATTATCTGTAAATATAAATATTGTTGTTGATACTTCAGCTCTCATTTAAAAATGACTGTATATGTAGGTAATTACATTTATTGCATCTGCTTGGCCATCATTGTATTTTACATGCATGTTTACATTGTGTTACAATATTTCCAGCTGATTGCGGGACCTGGATTTTAGAAAATTAATGAAATGAAATTCCCTCCTCCAGCAAAAGATTAAGTGAAAGAGAAACAGAAAGAGGCAAGAAACAGGTAGTGTTGAGCTCTGTTGAGCAGAGTTGAGATTAATGTATTAACTGCTACCTGTAATCTATCAGTAGTCAAACTTGGCTCGGTGTCACACTTCGTCAGTCAGGGGAGGCAGCAGAACGTCTGGCAGACAGAAAAGACAGAAAAGACAGAAACAAAAAAAATGCTTACTGCATTGACACATTCAATACATCTTAGTAGCTACTCCAACATCAATTTATTCATTTTCACATGACAACAGCAAGGGGGACAACACGAAACAGCTTCACATATGAACTAGAATTATTCATCATAATCTCTCTCTGTACAATTATTTATGTGCTTCAATTATGGAAAAGCTGAGTGAAAGGGCCAAACTTCAGACGAAATACAAAAACTTTATGGATTTCAAAGACAGAGCACAGAGTTTTTCTGTGGGATCCACGTGATAATTTTGGATTGCTTTTGGCAATACCCCTGTTTCTGTAAAGAGAATTAATTTTACTTCACTGTAGTGCTGGAGAAATACAGTATGAGTGCTATAATACCATCTGATCTGCTGGCATAATTTAAAAAAAAGATGTATCTTAAATTTTAGTGATTAGTATTTTATGTTGCTGTCTCATCAAATGGCTGTTAAGGCATGCAGGCCATAATGTTAAGGTTTAATATAAAATATATACACTTAAAATATTTTACTGCATACTGCATATAGATTCAAGATTCAAGAGGTGTACACATGATAATAAACCTCTTGAATAGCGTATAACTAAAAATTAAACTGTAAACTATACCTTGTAATTTGCAATATAGTTTGTTTTTTTTTTTCCCCAGGTTTTTTTCTAATGAACTGAATAATTTGAACTCTTCAGGCATTTACAAATGAAGCACAACATTAGCGTGCTTTATTCAAATGCACATGCATAAAATGAAAGCTAGTTGTATTATATTGTGAAGACTGGACTAATTATCAGTTTTTAGTTTTTTCTACATACATTTTCTACAATGTTAATGTTAATATTCAATTCATATTCTATAAACATATCCTGTTGAATAAATATTGTTTGTTTATACCTCATTCTGCTCTGTATAGATTTACTAATTCTTAGGCAGACAGATGGAGCAAACTGTTTTAATGAGGGAGGATTGTAGTGGGAGCACTGGAATGTCAGGTAGGCAATGGCAAATAGTTAACATGGTTTACGAGTCAGATAGGAGGACCACCTTGCAGAATTTTGCTTAGGGCCCTAGGGAGGTCAGTATCAGCTCTGGTAAACACACAATAGCTGATAGCTCAATTGGCAAATGTCAGTCAGGGTGCCTTATTCAAGCTGGTTTAGCCTGCCCACCTTTGCTGCCTCCTCTGCAAGCCACATTGCAATCTGCCTTCACTCCAGCTCTTCCTTTTATGATCTGATTTTTATATTTTCTGATTTAATCCCTGTCAATTTTGTTGTCACTGATGCCTGCTCCGTTCTGTAACCCGGAGGTCTTTTGCTGCTGCTCTCCTTGTCCTAAGCTTTTCATATATGCATGGGTAAGGGAAAGAAGGTCCCAGAACAGAACCATGCCACCAAATATAACATTCTGAATTTGGAAATAAAGTTTTCTTTTGACAAAAGTGGTCCTGACTGAAATCGGGATGTAATAATATATCAAAAGACAGTAAAATTGCGATGCAAATATGTGAAGATTCAAATTGGTGAGAAGGAAATTGAATCGTGATAATCTTTTAAACAGCATGAGAGACATGGCGCCTGCAGGTGAAGACTTTGAAATTGAACATGCACTATCCAGTTTGGAGGTGTGGCAGCTTTTTTGGCTTTCCTCAGTCACACAAATGAAAAAGGTAAGAACATAACAGACAGGACATGGCAAGAGACATGAGACTGCTTTCCATAGTGGATAGGGTTATATTTTCGGTTGCACTGTTTTGCACAGTTTATGCCCTATCTGAGAAAAGAAAAAAACTTGAATAAAGTAGATTTTTGTCTAAGAAATAAAATAATATTTTTCAGTCATAATTTTGAAAATCTTATTTTATTGTAATCGTACAGTATTATACAGTATGTTGTTTGGTGAGTTGAGTGAATCGTTAAATCCCTATCTACAAAATAATGCAATAAAACAATTGGAGAAGGGATATGGAGAAAACCCATAGACAAGTAGATTGTAATGACAAGGTGCGCCAGGCCAAAAACTAGTGATTTAAGACACCAAGGTCATGTCTGTATTTTTTCTAGGAATTTTTGACACCCTGAGGAGGAGTTAATATTCTAGAGTCACATACAAATTGCACATGTTGAGTGTTTTATGCCTGATTCTGAAATTTTTTGGAGCAGAGATTTGTGAGGCACATCTCCCCCGGGCTTAGGTGAGGCAGGCAGTAGAGAAACAGGAGACAAGCCTTATTTGAGTGGGAAAAAGGGCTTCGACACAAGACCTGTGTCCTAAAAACACTAGGAAGTTTTTGTATTTGGTACTGCTAACATGGTCAGCAGTTGGAGCAGTTGGTACCTAACTACTTATTTTAAGCTAAAGCTAACTGGCTGCTGGCTATAGCTTCATACTTAACAATCAGCTTAAAGGTCCAGTGTGCAGGATTTATTGGCATCTAGCATTGTTGTAGTAACACCCTCGCCTTCCCGTCCCAAGCGTGTAAGAGAAACTACAGTGGCTGCGAAGCTCATGAAAAACGCTTAAGGCCCTATCTAGAGCTGATGAACTGAAACATGATGGTTCAACAGTAGAAGGGGATCAGCTCCCCCTCGTAGATTAAAAACGGCTCATTCTAAGGTACATGGTAACTTATACATGACACAATTTATTAAGACAACAACCACCAAAGTAAGTTAAGGGAACAAAGCAACAATTGTAAAGTCCTCGTGAATTTCCACAAGGTTACTCAAAAACAAAATTTTCCTACATAGTCCAACTTAGATAGATAGATAGATA
>NW_023339663.1:10870750-10884092 GCF_004916995.1 Morone saxatilis | reverse complement strand
ATAGAATAAAATACAATACAATACAATACAATAAAATACAACAATAGAATAAAATACTTAGTAAAATAAGTAGAAAAGATAAAAAAAGATAAATAAATAAAATGTCCCAAACAAATTTAAAAGGAATATACGTCTCTTCAGTAGATTTACAGTTCCCTGCTAATTGTTATGGTCCTCAAATCTCACTGAGTACCTTTTCACTTCCCATGGATGAGGTACTAGTATAAAAAAGAGCTAAATGCCTTTTCCCATATTGATTGTAACTCCTCTTGTCTATCTCTAAAAGCATTTACTTTTTTCCTCGCTACAATTCCCTAGACTTCCTTTGTCTCCAGGCCATGCTCCCTTACACCAGTGATCTTGGAGCCACTGTTGACCTGACCAGCATTAGCTATACACAACTATACATAGCAAACAAGTAGAGTTAACCAAAGGTTTAAACTTGCAAGGTTTTATTTAATATTAGACCATTTGATTTATATATACACCCCCCCTCACTCTTGTCACAGTAAAGACATGAGAGTGGAGATCTTATTGTCCAACGCCTGACAAGAACACGAATAAGTGATGAACTGTTCCTTTGGGATTGAGCTTACTATAAGCCTGTCCATATTGAATTTTATTTGTATTGGTTATTGTTTAAGAGAGAAAACCGTAATGTTGTTTTCCCTTCACTTATTTTTAAAGGCTTTTTTTTTACTGCATCAACACAGTTATAGTAGCACTAGTTTAATTAGGCAACTGCAAAGTATGAGCAAAAGGTGTTCTTAGTGTCAGATACAAGGCTTGGACACAACGGTAACACTTGTATAATTTAATTTAATACAACAGCACTGCAATAAATACCTTTGTGAACCCATAATTGCCCCAGATAGACTGCCTAACAAAACAGATCTGACAATGAGACCACTGCCTTTTAATTGTCCTTCAAAACTCATAAAACTCAGTGTTGCCTCTGAAAGTAGGGTGGTGACTGTAAATATTAAGGTCTGAGGACATTGTTAATGGATTCTCCGATGACACATTTCACCCAAGCACTGATTGTAATTGCTTTTTACATGACAAGTAATAGTGTGAGGGCTTTAGAGACGGTGAAAAATCCCTTGAAAATAGAGACCTATGAAATTAAACCTTGGTTTTCAATTTTCACTCCCACAAGAGTTGAGCAATTAAATGGATTTAACCCAGTACTGCATAATAAGACATAAATACGTTTCAAAGTGAATCTCAAGTATCATAACTCAAGTATCATATTTTCTTTTGGACAGGCTTCAATAAAACATTAAAAACATTTTATTTTGTACTTCATAATTTCACAAGTAAGACCAGAGGCTGATGTTCCTCCACCCACTCTCTTGTGTATTTATGCTTCACCTCAAAACCAATTTTGCCACCAACACCAACACACTCAACCTGGTTGCTGTGATATTGGCATGACCTTAGTCGGCAGTGTTTATTGTCTTTGAAGGGCTCCTTTAACACCTGAAATACAGAATGATAAGAGAGCAGGAATAATTAAATTAAAACAATTTATTTGAAATATTATTTTCGTTGTGCACTGCTTCATAGGACTAATCAATATCATCATCATATCAACAGCAACACCAAGGTTGCCCATCTCCAACTCAGAGGCTTTCTCTCCTTGTCTGACTCAGAGAAACTCATGCATGCATTTGTTATTAGCAGACTGAACTATTGTCATTCTCTGTTTATGGGTCTTACAAACAAAACAATCCATAAATTACAACTGCTGCTTACTTACTGCTTACAACTGAGTACTAACCAGGACAAACTCCAGTCATCCAAAGCCTTCACTGACTACCTGTTGTTTTCAGAAAACAATTCAAAATCCTCCTCTTGGTTTTTGAAGCACTTGCTGGTCTGGCTCCACAGTACATTTCAGACATGCTGTCAGTTACAATCCTCTCCGGTCACAAGTTGGGAATCACCTCCATGTGCCAAGGACTCAAAGTCTGGTGAGACGGCTTTCAACATTCAACATTTATGCATGCAAGGAATGGAACAGTTTGTCTGCTGATCTTAGACTTTGTTCTGACACTCATTTTCAGCATATTCTTAAATGAACACACCATATGTGAACAGTATGTGCGTATTTATACATGGATGTTTCTTTTTTGTTTTATTTTGTTTTCATGTAAAACACTTTAAACTGCTTTTGTATGAGATGGTGCTATACAAATACAATTTGAATTTTATCCATGAAAAGAGCCTTTGTGAATATGTATTTCCATCAAACCACATCTCAAAAAGTGTCCCCTTGTGAATGCCCTAACCCCTTTACAATCATGTTACCTTTGCAAATGTGCTTCTTTTCTTTTTTCTGGTTGTGTGCATTGGAGGTTTTCAAAAAAAATTCTCTCTATCTATCTCCCTCCCTTTCTCTGGTGTCTTTCTCCCTCCGGATTTAGGATAAAGACTGAATTACACAGCAGAACAGTCCTGGATAGCAGAGACAGAGATTACCCTCCCTGATCTTTCTACAGACAAGAAATAGTTCAGTGCAAAACCCTCCCTGAGGGCCTTGCCACCTTAGTACTGACAGACTGCGTATTAGCATGCATCAGAGAATAGAAAGGAAACGGTTTTATCCCTTTTGACCCACCACTTGACTTGAGAAAGAGAGAAATCTAGGGAGCCCCTGCAGTGGATATTAGGCCTGTCACCACACTGATCTGTTCTCTGAAAAAAAGAAAAAGAAAAAGAAACAAGGTTTTGCATACTGTCATGTCAGAGGCATGGCAGAGTCAGTGCCAACAGGTACAGCATGCTGCCTTTCGTTTTTTTTTTTTTTTTGTTTTTTACTGATGAGAGGAAACTAAAAGGCTTAACTCCCAGAGCAGCCCAGATTTGTTGCTGTGAAAATACAACATTTGCAGCCGGTGTTCAGCTGGTTTGTTGGATATGTTCATGGATAAATACATTTTATGAAAATACAGACTGAGAGCTGATTGCTCTCTCTGAAGTTTAATCAGCTAATAGTTAACGATGATTAATATGACCTAATGCAATGTTACACAGAAAAACATTCATTCCCCTCCTCACAATAACCAATTACCAATTATATTTCTAAACAATATTAAAATCAGAGCAGAAATTTTTTGATTAATTAATTAATTGAAAGGCAGAAAATCATTAATCACTTTTCAAGCTTTTCAAACACTTCTTTCTTTCTTCATTCTCTGGTTCCAGCTTCTAAAATGTTTACTCTGTTTTATACTATAATATCTTGGTATTTTGGACAGATAAAATGAAACATTTTAGAATGTCAGGTTGGCTTCTGCAAATATTATAAATATTTCTTAACATTTCATTGCCTGATGATTAATCGTGTTCTTGTTCAAATAGCCTAATTTAAGTTTAATTCTAATGACTGATGGAGGCCAATTAGACTGACACTAAGGTGTGAAATGTGAATATCTAAAATATCCTGTGGTGTTTGATTTAACACAAACTCCAAAGTGTCACAGTTGGTGCTGTGACACTTGGGAGTGTTTCCTTTTTTTTCCCTGTGTTCTGTGTGTGGGTGTGTCTGTATGCCTGGTAGTGAGCTGATCACCTGGTGAAGTTGCACACCTGCTGGCAATCCTCATCAGTGCCTGGCCTTAAGAAGTGGGGTTTCCTGAGACTCGTTGCCAGATTATTCCTTACCTTCCCATGGTTGAGTACTTCAGGCCAATTTAGTCTCCAGAGTATTTGGTTAGTTTCGAGAGAGATTCTTTGTCCGGACCAGGACTAACGTTTTGTGTTTCTCTCCTCTTTTCAAAGATTCCCGCACCCGGTGTGTTTTTGTGTTGCCCGGAGGATCTATTGGAACACTGGTTGCCACTGTCCAGGACTGCCTGCCCCTGCTCTCACCTCACCCTTTGCCACATAGTTCTACTGGTTACTCAGTTCTTTGTGATTAAACTCTTGACCTTAACCCGCCTCAAGTGTTCCGCACGACAGTCCACGTTCCTACCACACCAAACCAAAGTCTAAATGTCGGTTGTGTTTTCTATTGTTTCCTCTTACTAAATTGACTCTTTTCATGTAGCGGTCCATTATGAACAATACATGCTAACTAACTGTATATTGTGAGACAGAAAAACATAAATTTTACTTTTCAGCTACACCATTTTTAGCTGATGCTTTTTCTGATTTGGCACCATTAAGAGCAATTATTCAGTCAGTTTATATAAACCTGTTTATATTCAGGTGTACCTAATGCCCTCTATAATATTTACAATCTTCTATGTGAGTTTCTCTCTCTGTGCACTGGTACTGATTACTTTGTGCTCATTTGCACTTTTCTTAAAATGTTCACGATATCATTGCTTGTAGCCAAATTTATCACATCCTCTCCAACCTCTGTCACACTGCCATTTCTTATCATGTTTGCTTTTGTATGCAGTGACAAAGTCATGATGAAAGTGCCATCCAAGAACCTGATCTGCTAAATGTCTCACCAGTATAAGCTGCCGCTTCACTACCTAATTAAGAAGCATGAATAATGTATCGGCTTGTGTCATAAATGGAACTGGCAGTACGTCCGCCCTGGATGCGGTAAGAGGATGTGTCAGACCTCAGTCAGGAGCTGATGTTAAACGGGACACCCACCTTAAACCAGAGAACTATGGGAAAAGAAAGTGGGTGGGAATTGGAAGAGGGGGATATTAGGTGGTGGTGTGTAGCAGAGGAGAAATATTAGGGAGAGGAGGAGATTTAAGCATGACTTATTTGATCTAAAAATTTGAAATTATCGAAGGTTGGCTTGTCTGGCAAATGGGTCAGTGGCCATGGGGATGGTCTTAGTAGATGCAACCATGCCTGTGGGAGCTGTGATAAGTAGGTCAGTAAATAAAATGGAACTCTTCTCCCAAAACATAATTAAAAGTGATTATGCAAAAGCTGATAACATTGTAAGATTTTGATTAATACAAAGAAATAAATAAGCTTTTAGTGACTTTTTTTTAAAAATATGTACTTATTTTGAGTTTTAGGGTAAACAAGGGGAAGTTTCCTCCCTCCTTAATCAGAAAGCATTTACTGCATATGTGATTTTTCACATTTCAGAGATTAGCAGCTGCATAGCTCATGTCTCATCGTGAGCCAAATTAGCTCTCTGTTGTGTGCCACACACACTGCAATATTGCGTTGTGTGGCAACTGACTTTCCAAGAGAAGATATGTGGATAAAGACTATCCAGGAAGGAATCTTTTTCTAATATTATCTGTCACAACCTCTTAGGTTATTTAGAAAAAGTGAAAAAGAAATGTTGTTGCTTTTGCGCAGAATGGTAAAAATTCTTATTAAGTGCACTAAAAAATCACAAACTGAGTTTTGTGCTATTTACTCCTATTTGTAAAGTTTCCAGTCTTGCCACCATTAGAGATCTGATACTAATTTAATATATTTGTATTTGTTCCATGTTCTTTGATTTTGTCCTTTTCTCTCATCTGCTGGTGTTTCTCACTGTCCTACATTTTTATTTTTTTTAGTAGACAGCAGGTTCACTTGACACCACCGCAGTACATCAAATAACATTTTCATAAATGCTAGACTCCTGCACACATATTTCAAGCTTATTTATGGTCACTTATCCTCACACCTGATCCCAGTTCTCAGCTCACGGAGAAAAAACCCAGCACTCAAGGCTCACATCGCAGCAAGTCTGCCAATTTTAGATTTTAGGTCGAATTGGCAGACACCTACTGATAGTGTGGCAGCGGATTTAAATTAAATACATGCATAATATAAGTAATAATGTAAATATACGTAATTTATATAAGCTTTTTATCAAATTGTTCCATGTTATATGCAACCTTCATTTATGTGCTGTAGATGCATGTTTGTGAAAAGGAAAGATTGAAAATGATTACTGAAATAGTAAAATATTATATTGTGAAACTAAACCTTAGTAGAGGGTGAAAGAGCAAGGAGGAAAGTCAGAGTGATGAAACAGAAGATGAGTGAAGAGGAAAGCCAGGGAGGAAAGGGACGGGAGGATTTATTGTGAAACCTGTGCTGTAGTCCTGTCTGATAATCTGGAAGCAGTGGGTGGGTAGACAGCGGGAAAACACTATATTGATGGGACTGTTTACTCCATTCTCAGAGGAAAAAAAAGCTTGAATACAGAAAACAAGAGAGTGAGAAGGCAGAGGCTGCTATCTCCAGGTGGTGGGAGGTGTGTGTGTGTGTCTGTGTGTCCCGTTGGGTGACGTTAATGTCTGAGAACACAAGAAATGTAAAAAGTACCTATGGGGCAGCATGGTGGCTCAGTTTGGTGTTCGTTGATGTGGCTGTTCTCTTTCGGTCTGAAAATGAAAAATGAAATAAATAAATAATAGAAATCATACAGTGCAGTCATGAATAAATGCAGGTTCTTAACCTTACTGTTGGATCCAAGCCGTGGTTGTTCAGTAAAATATACCTGTGATTATCCATAATATCTCTGTATTTTTACACTGAGCGGGTCAACAGCAGCACTTGACCTGAGCTACCCCTGTTGGCATCAGTATTACTGTTCCCTACTTCAGTTTGTGACAGTAACTGTATTTGTAAATGTGCTCACCTGTACATGGTCACAGTTGTCTGTTTAGGTTTATGTAGGAGGGATTTAACCAAAAGTTCATTTTATTGAAATCCATTCAATAGATGTAAAAATATTTCACTCAAAATGACAAATACCAACCTTGTGGTAACACTGGATGAAAATTCAAGGAATTTCCAAAGTCATAGGATTCAGTAGGATTCATCTGAATGTCTTTACAAGCCAATTTATTGAGTAGATGTAATGATATTTCACTGGATAATGTGAAAACTCTGACCTGGCGGTGGAGAAAGAACCAAGTCAGAACATTATTAGGATTCATCCTCTGTGGAATATAAATTCTTTGACTAAATGAAATGAGCTTCCATCAGATAGTAGTTGAATAGTTGTGGTGGACCGACTGAATGGAGAAATGTAGCAAGCCAAGGGGGAAAACTATTAAAAGAAATATAATTAATATGAATTTGCTTATAATACTATTTAGACATTGTATAATACAAAAATCCTTAGTCCAAAACAACTTGTTTGGGAAATGCAGCGTTACTGAAGCAATAAGCCTTCCTTAGTTAAAAATGACCTCACTCCTATTTCACAACAATTTATCTCCTTGACTCATTGGAAGGCATGTCCTGTGTGCAGAGTTAAGCTTCTGAAAACACTGGCTTTACCATTAACAACTTTAGGAATGATACAAAGCTCTGTCTGGGTCTGCACTGTGATGATTAAAGCTCCCGTCTACATTGAGGCTAAACGTTAGCTGTTGTCAAGGTCACAGTAATAATTTTGAGTGAAACAGAAACCTCGATGGGAATATGAAATTAATCTCTGTATACATTTAAGCAGTGCTCAGCACTATTCTCCTTAGAATGTCCCAGGAGCCCCTCTTCAGTATGCGGAGATAAAAGACTCCAAAGACAACGGTTCATACTATCTGAGGCTTTACCTCTGAGTAATTTTGAAGACACCAAAGTGTATTGTAATTGGACTCACTCCTGCGCAGAGAAACTACTGCAATGAGAGCTATTCAAAAAATACTGTCTTCAACTGTTTTAAAATGCAGGAGTTCATTAATATCTCTATTCATTTCTTGGTCTTGGTGTAGAAAGTGAACACTGTTACTGTCCAGGTTTTTCAACTCCCAATTACCAGTAATGAAAAATGCCAATGGCCGAGTTTTTACAAAAGAATAAATACATTCTTTAAAAATATTTCAATATTTCATTTCACTTTTAAGCTTACCTTTTTGGTAAGCTAAATACTGCACAATTACTATGAAGGGTAACTCTAACTTGTCCTGCTGCTATTTTAATATGTATTTCTATTTACATTACATTCCTTATTTGTGCCAGTTTGGTTTCATTTATTGGTTAACAAAAGGCAAACTGTTTCCATGCATGCAACACGTTATACTAAGTTAGGTAAAGGTAGACAGATCACTTTGTGGAAAACCAGCATTTGAGAAGGGAGGAGCTGGACTTCAAGTATCGTGGGGTCTTTTTTGCCAGTGGGACCGACTGCCAGTTAGGGAAACTGGCTGTGCATTGGCTGTGAGGACAGAGCTGAGCTTTAAATCAAAGATCTCAATTTATTACTCAACCTTGTTCCAACTCTCACGTGTAGTCATGACTGACCAAAGAGTGAGATCACAGATCCAAGGTGTGGAGATGAAGGAACAGCGTGGCATACCTGAAATCAGCACTGAAAGAAACGGGATCAGGAATTGTTGTATAATCTTTATTTTTCATGATTTTATTAAAAAATGGTCAACCTGTCCACTAATATATATTAAAGAACTGGCAGAAGATAAGTACATACCATTTTCTTATTTCTAATCCGTATGCTTTTGAAATCAAATTTCAGTGAAGGCGAGAACTCTGCATTTCCAAGGTAAAGCAGTGGAAGAAATCCTTTTAAAGCTGAAGGCCTGGGGAACACTTGGTGTTGTTTAGTAAAAGGACAGTTGGGCTGCTCTGCTTGCCACTTGAAGTTAATGTGAGCCTAACCCTTAACAAGCAAGACAAAAAGGATGGATGACAACCCAAAGCCTTGGGATATCGCTAGAACACAGTCTTAAAGTTATTTCATGGAATTATTATATGACAAAAATAAACCTAAACTCAAGTACAGACCAATACAACCATGTTTGTTGAACTACTCACCTAAACAATTGCTGAGATCTGGGAATGTAGTGACATTGCTAAAAATACAAAAACACAAGCAAGGCAGAAAATCAGGTTGTAAACATGCCAACACTTTATTCGGAGGTAAAACCAAAGGCAGTAATGTCTCTAATAATCATTGCAAAGTAAAACAGTGTGCACAACTACAGCAAGAATGGTAGGTCAAAGTTTAAGTAGGTCAGTGGAAGTCCCTTAACTGTTTACAATGGACTGTTTGGATAATCATTTTTCTGTTTGCCTTTATTTTCTCTTCCGAACAAGTTTTACTAACCCGGGGGTTTGTTTACAACCTGTCTGAACGTTTGACTACTCATGTTTGTTGCAACGCCTGACCTATTTTCAGCAATGCTGTTGAGTTCTCAGCACTTACTTTGGCAAGTACAATGTTATAAAAAGCAGTTTTCCTTTAAAGACCATTGTATCAAAAAAAAAAAAAACCCTTGCAGGATAAATTACAGTCCCAAAATAGAGCTGCGTGTATTACAAGAATTTCTTGTTCAGATGACACAGTCACTCTCTAAACATAATATCAGAGGGTAAACATGTTATTCAAGAGTTTCTGACACATTGCAATGCCTGCAGGATGACACCTGTCTGGAGGTGGGTGCATCGGCATCTGGCCCTTTCTTTCTGTCCTCCTCTGGATAACTGCCAATATGTAGCGATAAGAATCACCTTCGATATCAAACTGAACTTTTTCCTTTAAGTAGAGGAGAATGAGTGCAACCTGACATCTATATTTAGCCTGAAGGCACCTTTGGCTCTGTGCCTGCTGCCTGTTATCTAGTTAGAGACACTTTAATAATGTCATTAACACAGTTGTTGAGATGACAATAGCACTGACTTTGATGGTGCCAACCTGTGATATAAATGCTTTGGGGGGGCAGTCGTGACTTGTTAGGTAGTTAAACAACTGTATTAAAGCCGTTAAGCAGTGACTATTGTCAGTTGGGAATCTCACCTCAAAAAGCCTAATATACAGACATTAAAGTTAAAGCACAGTAAGAAATGATGACTATAATTAATCTCAAAGTTATCATTTCTAAACCTTGAAAGTGTCATTGGAAACGGTCCAAGCTACTCAAGTGGTTCAGATGCTCAAACAGCCTTGGCTTTATATCATGATAAAAGTCTAACCTGGTACATTAAAAGAGAAAATGACTAATGACAAAATTTCTATGCATGCTTTAGGACAACAGCAGCGAGAGGAAGGTCGCAGGCTTTTAAAATATGATCATATACGATCAAACAAGGACCTGAGGAGATTGTACCTTTGGCTGGAAAATAAAAAGCTGTTCCCGAGCCGTAATTAAATGTTTCAGTAAATGTTTACATTGTCTTCTATTTACAGTAGCAGCTTTAATGTTTTTCTTGTTCATTTCTGTGTTTTTTATACAGAATATATATATATATATATATATATATGAATAGTGAAATTTAATTATAAAGAGTATAATTTTAGCTTCTGCAGCATCTCATAAGATTATTTTTTCTTAGCTCTATAAGAAGTTCCCCAGCATATGTGAGCCAAAGAACCAATTTTCGGCACCGCTGAGTACTTTTCTCTCTCAGCCATTGACCAGACATGCATGGCGTATGTGAAACAAATCATTTTCCTTTTCTCTGCACAGAAACCTGCCAGCAACACACCAGCAGTATGCAGTCAGGTATCAGGTAGAAGCAACTGGATTCTTCCTCACCAGTGGCTCCAAGAGCTATCAGCTCCCATCCAGGCATACATGAAGGCAGAGGAGGATTGAGTTTGAAAGATGATAATAGATTCCTAAGGAAACTAATCTATTTCTAAAGAAGAAAGAAGTGTGGATTCCCTCACTTGCCCCCAATGTCCTCCTGCCCACCCCTCTCCTTTCACCATTTCTCTCAGCACTAGCATCACAGGTCAATTTTGCAATTGAAATATACCGATTAAATGGATTCTGCATGGCAGCTATTAAAAGTGAAGGGAAGCAGATACCTTGAATAATTTCTTGTTCCTTTTAGCAGAATGTATAAGGACATATAGTACATATCTGAGAGCCTTCAATTATCTGAAGCACAATCTTAAGCACATTTGTATAAAAATGTCTTTAAAAAAACATAGTTTTATACATATAGGTGATTCCTAGGATGGTATAAGACAAACAGGCCATTTTCATTTGGCCAAAAATATTTAAATTGCAAAAGCTGTGGAGACTGTGTACAATTAAATACAATTAAATTAATACCAAATGTTTACAACTTATGCTGTATTTAGTTTTAACATCGGCTGTTATAAATAAGTCATTTTTAGTGTTAATGAATGCCAGGTAACTGATAAAAAATAATTAATATTCGCAAAACTGAACCAAAGGCTGTCTTACATATAAGCCAGAGTGTCTTGTAATTTTCCACATAAACATTAGTGTTCACTCCTACCGTGTCCTGCACTGTGTGGAAGTGGTGCTCCATTACATACTGGAGCTCTTTACGTCCACTGGCCATTTCACTTCTGGATTAATAAGCTTGAAATCAAGTCTTGAAAGTTTCATGCTGCAAAAAGGCAGCTGTTACAAGGCCAGGAGCATATGTAAACAAGGCAAAATCAAGACCCAGATGGCTCCAGTCAGTCCAAGGCTCCTGGATCTGCCCTCCATTTCTGAATCCTTGGCAGGTGGATAATGATGATGATGATGATGATGATGTTTGTGATCACTGGTCACATCTGGACTCACTGATGAGAGAGCAGAAACCGAAAATTGTCAGTCAGACGGATTCTCGTTATCAATATAACATTGGAGGCAGAATTACTGTTTGCCATGTTAACATGAAGGACAAGGCTGATTTATTGTATGTTGGTCTTCTTTTTGAACTAATCCAATGAAAACATTAAAACCAAAACCACAATGTGTTAGTCAGTCGCTCAATACTTTCCAACTTCCCTCCACTGTCTGTGGTAGTCAGCTTTTGGTATTTGGTCCTATAGAAGAGGTAAATCTTCAAAAATGGTTAAGAAAAAATTGTTTCATTTTAAAAGTCAGTTAAGAAATTTTTCCTACAGCAGCTAGGTATTGTAGTTTTTAGTAAACTTAACCCCATATACCTGTTGAAGACTATTTTCAGTGGTAAAATAATACACATTTGGTGCTTTAATGACAATGGCATCAGGACACTCAAAATAAACTACAGTGCCCTTCACTCAGAAAAAAAACAAAAACATAAAACCTTGACTACAAACTGAATCAAGCTGCGTATTAACCTTAAGTGCCTCAAAGATTTAGACAATTACCTAAACTAATTTGTCTAACTTGATATGTATTTGCAGTTTGGTGTTTTGTGGTAAGGTATCAATATTTAAGGTTAAAGGTATCTCAGATTCTGGTAGAATAAAAGCTATGGTTCTCATTAACTCCTTTTCAAGATGTTCTGTTTATTTGCTTTTAAAGGACCAGAGGACTTAGCTAGTTATCAGGATTCCAAAATTATGGAATGAGCTTTTGAAAAGCTAAAACAATCCCGCTATTTTAGAATATAATTTTGATTACGCAGAAGTCAAATTGTGCTATTATTTTACCATATTTTGCTAACAGATGAATACTATAGTATCTAAATTACTCTGGTTGTTCATGCTGGTTTTACTGTTTCTGAGACATGCATCACTAAAACCCATTTGAAAATAATACTGATACAAGTAAGTTGCTGTCAATCCATCACAGCTTTGACACTGTTTGGATAAGGGCAGCAAAAGTAGATAAGGTAATTATCTAGGGAGGTAATTTATTAATTTTGTTTTTGTCATCAATAGAACAGTGTAAGGACAACATTTAACCAAGACAAGATATTGCCTTGATGATGACTTAAAGCTATAAAAATAGAGCAATAGCTGAGCTTTTTTTCCTCTAACCTTCACATTATATACCTCAAATTGCCTGGTCTTGAACTCAAACACACCCAATTTTCTACACCTCTGAAAATTACATCTTAACAGCAACAGATATCAATTCAGACAACTGCACCACACCAGCTGTCAACATCCATCTTACTGTTTACATCTCTTTGGAGGCATCAACAGTTGAAGGGGGAAGTGTCCCCTCCTGAGTGAAATAGAGTGTCCTCTTTAGCCCTGCCTGTGTTACCTCAGTACACCTCAGACTCCATCCTGGTTCATCCCCACAGGGAAGGAGTAAAGCTGAACCCCGATAGATGACCAGCTGCTCCAGGACTTTCGAGTTCCTCACTTAGGCCCAAGGGTCATAAGTCTGTCGTGGGCAGGATTAGTCTAACCCAGACACTTTCAGAGTTTGTAAAGGCTCTGTTATCAAACTTATCTTACTAGCAGAAAAATAAGACCTGCTGCAGAGGCCATTTGTCCTCTGTGGACTTCAATTCCACTTTTTACGGTGCAGCAGAAATAGCCTGTAATTCATTTTCCCCAAAGCGGGTATCACAACAATTACTTGTTGCTGTAATGGCTGAATTTCCCTCAGAGGATCATTAAAATCTAATTTAATCTTATTTCATTTTATCTAATCCAATTTGATATAATTGTATCTTATTTTATTTTATCTAATCTCATTGTTTGTAGTTAAATTCATGTATGAATGTGTATGAATGGCCATTTTTGATTTCTAACTTT
>NW_023339663.1:10869700-10870710 GCF_004916995.1 Morone saxatilis | reverse complement strand
CATGTGGCCTGAAATTAACTACCTATTGATTCACTGCCGAGGAGTCCCCAGGACAGCTATTTGAAGGTCTACAGCTCACAGATAGCCCTCCTGAGTTTTGTACCCAAGAGCACACAACTTCAACACCTCAATCAATTCCTCTTACTGAAGCTTCAAGGTTTCTAATACAGCAACACTCACTCTGTAAACAAAATTACAGAATCTATCTTTCAGATGAACAAATTCAGCATCATTGAAACCACTGTTGTATTTCAATTGCAGAGGAAACACCAAGTAAAGCATGCCGTACGGGTAGACTCTCAAACAAAATCATCAAATCCAACAATATCACTATATTGTACAGGCGTAGACAATAAAGCAGCCACTCAGTGTATCATGCAATGTGGATGAGATAATAATATTACATTACAGACCTTTACTGTTCATTTTATCTCTCTTCCAGTTAATCACAAAGTGTTGTTGTATGTAGCCCACAATGCCGATGGTCAGAAAAAGGGAAGGAATTAAGTCACTTAACATTGCAGAGTTTTGTAGTTGCACACTTGCGGTTTCAGATGCATATACAATCAGACAAGGGAAGGTTGAGACTGAGGGAGGAAAAAATAGTATGCAGAATTACACTGTGCTCTGCTTCATTGGGATTAAAAATTCTGCAATGTAGCATCCAGCAGTGCATTAAAAATAAGCTTTAAAAGCTTAAATCTTTTGAAACTAACATGTAAGTAATGGAGGTCTCTTCATTTGGCACACACATACTTGATTAAAAACACAGACATGTACATGTTACTTAATATCTCACATACACACACAGTATTGACTCTGACTGCATTGCAGCTATTAATAAGCATCATCACTGCTGAATCTTATGACTATAAGTGGGTTCTTTTTATAAATGATAATGAAGGTCCAGGCGAAGGAGTATATTATCCCTCTAAAAGCACAACTGCATCCTCAATATAACAACCCAACAGAGCATAGTTTTTTTGTGCTACTGTGTTTCAAGCCAAAAA
>NW_023339663.1:10858207-10869678 GCF_004916995.1 Morone saxatilis | reverse complement strand
AACAGCTAATAGCTGAAAATAGCTATAATGGCCTCTCCTTTTTATGAATCCAAGTACAAACGATTTTGGAAATTTGCTTGGAAAGTGCTGTAGTAATGACATGTTTTAGTAAACTCTCAGCAGAGAGGTGAAGATGTTTGAAAAGGTGCTTGGGCTGAAAAGAGACATAGGTCAGAAAGAGAGGCTTACAACTGAAGTGAAATCAATAGAAGCTGATTCCTGAGGACTTGGACCAACAATGATCAATACCACACTAAGTGCACCAGGAAAAAACACTGCAAAACAACTGCAGCAAAGGAAAGGAAAGGGCCTTTTGTGTGATTTTAAGGGGGTCGGCAGAGCTTTATGTCCACATCTTCAGCTGGTTATTAATAACAGCTCAAGTTTGTCAAACGTCTTCCATTCCTTTAGTTTAGGAGTTGTATTACTATGGAGAGATAACCTACATGCACTTGTCAGCTCATCCTCTATCACTTTCTGTTGATTCCAGCTTGTACAGAAAACAGTTGTAAAATTCATTACAGATAAAATCTAGCTGCACAAGAGATGACATGAAAAGTGTTTTGCAACAGTTTGAGCTGTTCTGTGTTGTTTTAGATTAGAATATCAGGGTAGCATTAGTGTTCGCAAAAAAATATATCTATTTATTAAAAGGAAAAGTACTTATTACAAAGAATAATCTCTTTTTAAGACTGGCAATTAAATGATGTATTTACCTGTAAACAATATTTCAAAGTAAAACATTCAGGTAGCACTAAATCTAATTATAGTAACTTTATTATATGTTTAAGTGGTTAAAATTATAGTTCAGTCTGACACACTTACAACAAGGAATTGACCATTTATTTAGAAATATTCAGACAAATTTGGTATGGCTATCGGTACATCCGAACAGCAATAAGAATTGTGCTGAGAGAGATGATCCTCTAATACATTATGACATACAATAAGAGATGGATGAAAACATACATGTTCATCCAAGCTTAGAATGTACACTTTTACATCCTTTAGCATGTGGTGGTTTGCAGCCAGTGTTGCACAGGTGAATCAAAAATTGACAATTTATAAAGCCAAGCTAGTACACAAATTTGATTGGATGTGACTCGCTGGAAGCCAAGCAGATGATTCATCAATGAGCCAATAATACAGACCATGAATGTGACTTAGATTAGCTAATGCAAGACTTCAGTGCTCTGTCTGAACTACTGCAAAGCTCCAGCAATGCATAAATATGATTTTCATGCTTTCAAATTAGATAAAGAATTGCATGCTGTTCTGATCATATCAAAGAGGCTGAAACAAAGCTGTTGACATTTTGGCAGTACAATATGTAATAATATATATAATGAAGGCAATTTTGTCTTTATTTGACAGTGCGATAGTATGACTGGAACTGAACTGAAAACATCACGGTTACAGTGGTATGTGCAACCACAAGAATACCCCAATACAAGATGTTTAACTGACAGTGTTTTATTTATTTATTTATTAGCTTGCATCTTATTCTGCATAGCGAGTAAAAACATCCCACCTCTGTTTATTTGACAGATGTATTTGTAACACTTGACAGTATTGTTCCTATTTGTCGTTTTGCATATCAATAAAAAAAAAATGGGTAAAACAACAAATATCAGTCAATGTAAACAGGCTTCCTTTGGGGTTATTTTTGTTTTCCGAATTAAACAGTCACTTTGTGAAAGAGCTGGGACCCTTCAGCTTGCTGTCGACTCCTGCCTGAGGTGGGAGCTTCACCACCATTTAACCACATTGATTTCTGTGTTATTTGACAGTGTTATTAGACTGCCTGCTGCCAGAACCTGAGAAGTGAACCTGAGAGAAGACGTAGAAATCTTCTTTTCAGTCTGCTGTGAACAAGTAAAGTTAGAGGGATTACAGCAGCATTATATTAAGAAGAAGCGAGAGCAATTCAATTTTCTAATCCCTCTTTTCCTAAATGTTTCAATATAGTTTGATGGTAAGAGGTTGAGTAAATAATACCCATGTATCCAGACTCAAAGGAGATTTTTGGGTACATTTTAATCCTATAAGAATCCAACAATAATACTAAAATGGAAGACAGTAAAAGTTATTGTAGTGGTGAAAGAAGTCTAGAGATACCATTGTAATCCGTCTATGGGAGTGTGAAAATGTCTGTGTGATTGCAAATGCATGCGTCGTGAAAGTCTGTTTGTGTGAAGTGTTTCCCAAAAGCCTCCTTACACCTCCAATAATGATAACACAGTTGCTAAATGTGGTTTGTCTTGGGATTGTGCCACCTTCTTATTCTTCATAAAAAATGTAAATATGTAGCAACAGCTATTTTTCTTTTACCCTTTGTACAAAGTTTAAACATTCAAAACACAACAGACAAAGACACAGGAGAAAGCGTGAATGTAACAGCCTGGGAATCTATTAACATTTGGAGAAAAACACTTGCAGACATTTGATAAATCATGCCTAAAATCCCGAATACGTCTTCTACAAGCAGCTGCTGTTGATAATGATACAAGAACTGGTCTGACTGGGGGATTCATTTCTGACTTATGCGTTGTAATGCTATTGACAAGTTGCATTTTCAGAAATACATAATTTAGTTTTGTGTACCAGTAGTATATTAATACTGTATATCAAGGGTGCTCAAACTTTTTCATCAAAAGGTCCAGTTATAAATGTTCTATATGATCAGAGGTCTGGAACAATGGAGGCAAACACAGAAATATATAAAAGTCAAGAAGTTGTGGAAACTGTAACAAAAACTTCCAACACCCAACAACATACATTCAAACAAACCTGGACAAAAAAGGTGTCATTGCCAGATGGAGACTAATCAAAGTGTTTGACACAAGCAGATGTAGATTTTTTTTCACAATGTTCATTCAGTCCTCTCTAAATGATATAAATCGGGTGGGCAAAATATTGGAAAACTACTCCCAGTATAACACAGTGCAATTCAACAGCACCAAAAACTTCAGCTCCTAAAAGTGTCCACAAGTTGAATCAACACCTCTCTAAAACATATTCAACAAAAAAATTAACTTTATTAAGGTCAGATTTATCAATGTATCTCAACTAAGTTGGTTTTTAGGGGACACACTTTATCTCTATATTTATATTTTGATTCATCTTTTCATGTCTCAGGAACATAAATACAAATCTGCAGGGTGTCATGTGTGACAAAAGATGTGTTGCTGGCGTTTGCTGCATTTCCCCTGCATTTGAACTGGTCCTTCTTATGAAGAGTCTGATACACGCAGCATTAAGGATTTTGACACAAACTCCACAATGTTGTCGCCCTCTCCGATATCTCCATTAATCTTGATGGTAAGGGCTCCCAAAAAAGGAGCCTATTTCTAGAAACTGTCTATCATTTGCCACAAATAGAAAAATCAAAACAGATGCTTCTGTCCCCTATCCTGTTCATCAAATCAGACAGCATAAAACGGTGTAGGCAGTTGTCATGTCTCTGACAAAGACGTTTATGTCTTGTTTTAACTGCTTGTGTGGTTGCAGATTTTCACTGAAGAAGTGCTACATCATCTGCCAAACCAATGTCTTTGTCCTGAACCATCACTTCAGAAGGCTGTAACAGCAAGAGGACACAACAGCTCTGCTAGAAACCCTACACTTTATGACCCTGTAGGCGACAATACAGAAGGCCTTGAGAAAAGGATGGGTTTATTCTCACTCACTGCACCTGCATACTTGTGGTGCATGCAGTTAAGCTTCTTAAAATGAATTTTAATGATCATTTTATAGCACAATCTAAGTATGGTATATAGAGCATGACAAGCAGGATAAGTGTAAATAAAAAGACATGCATATTTCTCAGCCAGTTGTTTTCCTCCAGAATTGTTTTGTTTACACAAGAACGAGATCAACTGAGGAAAGAAGCTAAATGAAGAGAAACCACCTGAGACCCTCTTAGAGAGAAGGCTGAGTGCTCCCATTCTCAAACAGAACAATTGAATATAGCTCTGTGCTGGAGACGGCATCCCCTTTCAATTAGATTCAGACGCCCAGAGAAAACGGAATAAATTAACTCTTTATCCACAAAAATAATTTCATTTTGCACGATTTCATTCATTTACATCGTCTGTACAATTATAGTGTTAATGAATAGCCAGTTTATATTGATTGATCTGCCATAAATGTTCTCTTTCTCAGTGTTGACATAATCATGAAGTGTCACATCTGAATTTTTCAACTGCCACATATGTTTACTGTGTAGCAGTGCTAGAAGAGGAGGCAATATTAGTTGCAAAACACTTGAATCTGACTCTGAAGTTCAGAGTCAGATTCCGACACAAATGCATCACATGCACGGTATACAGCTGTAATCTTGAAGGATAAGGCCAGTGCACAGCTAATGACATGGCTTTTGGCATGGCAAAGATGGTCTCTTAGTCAGGCAACTACTACCACTTTAGTCCAGGCTGAAATATATTGACAGCTATTTGATGGATTGCTAAGGAATCTTTTTTAGACAATCATGGTCCTTAGAGGATGAAGTCTAATAACTTAGGGGAAGTGCCATAATCAGTACAACATTTCAGTTTGTCCAATACTTTGGTAATGACGAATGACTTGCTTAAATAATAAGATCCTTAAAAAAGAACATTATTTACACCGTTTCAACTTACAACAGGTTTAGCTAGTGAGTTACTACTACCACTGAGATGATCATTTACGTTTTCTACAGAGCAACCTAACATCTATTTTCCATACAGTGTTTTTTTTAGAGAATCACTCCACTTGTGGTGAGTTTTGCAGGCTGGCTAGTTTGATAGCTAACATATGTCTACATAAAACTGCATGAGTTGCAATGGTTTATGGGAGTTTCTTCACTCAAAAATAATTCATAATTATTGTACCTTTGCCTTATTTTCCATTTTCCTTATTTTCTTTTTTCTTTTTCTGAATCAAATGTTCGATTGTCACGAATTAATTCTTACTTGGTTGGCTTGGTTCCAGACTTAAACCTCTTTATGTAAGGATTTTCTGAAACATCAAAGGAGTGAATGAAAGAGAAATTCACTTCCAGAACCAGAGCAATTCGAAAAGTAGGAGGTCACTGTTGAGCTCTGCTGCTGCACAACTATTTCCCCCTGGAAAAATAAAGTTCTATCTTATTTGATCTTATTTTAAAGGAAGCAGGGACCAGAACCAACAGTCTTTAGTCTCTCAATAGCCTACTTTCTTTTCCTGTCGGTAAGACTCACAAAGAGTGTTCAAAACAGGTGACACATCTATATAAAAGTATAAGTAAAGAAAAAAGCTCAGTAATTGCCTTAAACAACTAGGCACTGAAGTTCTTAGCATACATTTTTCAAACAAGAGCACAAAGTGCCTTTGTTGGTGACTATTTTCAGTGGCTGATGAATACACATCAGGTGCATTAGTGAGTATTTGTGGCAGCAGGCCAGAGTATATGTGATTGACTCAAAATAGATTACAAGGAACATGCCACCTACAGTCATACAACAATGAACAAAGAAGCTCTATGGCACAGCGAATTAAGCTATATCAGGATTAAGATACACAGGCATTCATTCTTAGTAGATTTTTTTAGCAATAAGCAAAATATCAGACATCACCAAGCTGATCTTTTAAATCAAACAAATATGTTGTTTATCAGATCAAAAAGTCAAAAAGTATAAACATATATGTAACAGCAGAGTGACAGCTCTGTCCAGAGACAGCCGGACTCTTTTATGGTACATTTACTGCATTTCTTGTCCTCTTACTGAAAAGCAATCATAGACTGGCCAGGTTGGTAAACACAAACATACTGTGTTTACTGACAACACATCACATGACTGAGTAGAGAAGATTAAACAAACATATATATTGCTGCCTTTTGTGGCTGCCATCATGTAAAGTTAGCTACCACAGTTAAGTAACTACATTGTGTTAAACAGATAAAACATTGGAGTAATTACGTTAACAATAAATCAGTGCAGTAAAGTGAAACGATCAGTGAATGTTTGTACAGTAAGAGTTTGAATAACTAAAACAAAGACACAAGTGTGGTCTCCTCCGACAAACATTGTCTGACAGCCCCTTAATAGTCCAATCACCTTGAATCAGGTCAACCTGCCTTTTGTCTGATTTAATTTACCTCCTGTACTTAAAGATAAAGTATTTCAAATGTCTGGTCTGACCCCCAATAAAACCAGCATCCATCCTGTTTGTGCAATTATAGAGAAAAGCAGGATCAATGGAATCTAATTTAAGGCAGAAGCATTATTCTAAAACACAGGGCCCTGTGCATCTCTGCATGGAGCTAGCAGGATGATTAAGTGCCTTGGCTATATCCTGTATAGCTCTGCTGCACATGCCACAGTAAGAGTGTTCATGTCCTGGATCCCATCACCCCAGCCTCTATTACATCCTCAGAGCAGTCAATACTGGGCTCTGACCGCCAGTCAGTCACTCTCAGGTTGCACACACAGGCAGAATACAAATCAGCTTGGAAAACTCAAAGCTCTGCGTCGGCTCTGTGTCCACACCTTTTCTTAGCAGGCTGCTGTTTGGACAAACTTGCCTGTTTCCAAAAATGTGCTGTGTTACAGAGAAAACTATATATATATATATATATATATATGTGCAAATCACTGAACACATGAGCTGTTCATATTAGAAAGAAGTCACATTTTAGGTAATATACAAATCAATTAATTGCGTTGGCCATTTTTCAAGCAAACATTCACTAGTTCCAGCTTCTCAGATGTGAGGGTTTGGGTTATTGAGTGACGGTTGAATAAAACAGGTAATTTCACCTTGTGCCGTGGGAATTTTTCTGACATTTTGTAACCTTACTGACTAATCAATTAATCAATAATGAAAATAGTTACAACCTATAAGATTGGGATGTACTGGCATGTAGAGGCATTGGCAAAATAAACTTTTGTCATTGTTGTTTGTTGTTTCAATCTAATTGGAATATTTTAACTGTCAAAAACAACACCAAAATTCCTGGCGAGTGATAAAAAAAAACCAGACTCAAAACAACCCTGTTAATATTGTATCAGATGGAGTCAGAGTGTGTTAACAAAAGGAGGGGATGTGTTCAATTTTTCATGCGCAGTTCCTTTTTTCTCTGTGGAAAACAAAGCATATGGGCCTGATCAAATTGACTGCACTGGTAAAGGTCTCTGCAAACCTGCCCTTCTCCTTCTCCTCCTTGTTCTTTACTGGCAGCACCTCATATCCTCAGAGTTAACTCTCACTGAAGTCAACTTCATGCAACAGCCAACTAACAACCTTTTGCGCCACATAAACAGGACAAGGTCATATGTCTATTTCATCTCTGTTTCAGAAAGATATCCAACAATGAATGGTAGCATTAAAGGCCCTGAAAATCTATTTTCTCAGTCACCTTCTTCTTCTAAGCGATGGAGTCCCACATGAACACTAAATGTTCTGTCAAAGTTATAACAATTTTAAAATGTGTTTTGTCTGAGCTTGAGTGACTGGTTTGAAAGCAGGGCTTGGTTGGAAAATCACTGTCAATCTGTCAAACTGTGAAATCTGATCACACCACTTTTACACAGTCTTGATGAAGCAGATTATCTGAGATTTTGATTGTTTAACTCTAAACTAAGGATATTTGCTAATTAATTTCAGAACTTTTTTTTCCAAGATTTTATTTTGAAACCTTTCTTAATGCAATGATAATAATCAATAAAAACAAATAAACAAACCTAGACATTTGCAGTGGAAAAAAACACAATACATACATGTATACAGTATATATTATACAGTAAATATACAAATAAAGTAAAAGTGAAAGGCTACCAGTTCTACAGAATGCTTGTTGCAGAGAAATATTTCATAATTGAAACCAACCAGGATTTAAAAATATTTTCTGCGTGGTTAGAAATGTCTTTTGCAAATGGAGCGAAGCCTGTGAGCTAGTTTGAGCCAGGTCCAACTCGAACCTGCGCTGATACACCACATGACATGCCTTATTCCATCAATCACTAACCAAAGCGCTCCCTTCCAATCTGGCGGTCTATTTAAACTGCAAAAATTCCCAGCTTTCTCCTCTGCTTCTGTCAATGCCCGCTGTTCCCCTGCATCCGTATTGCTGCTGCCCGCTGCTGCTCTGTAAGCTATTGCCTGCCTGCGCGCTGTAAGCCCACCACCACCCCAGCATAAACCTGTAGGGCTCCCGACTGGGGGTTTGAGGTATTTGCGCATCACTGCCCAATAATCTCTACTGTAAAACATACTGCGGGGAGTGATGAGGTCGGAGCCTGGAAGCCTAAATCTAAATATGCTATACTGCTTAATAAACATTCGAAACGTGAGTTGGCTGACTGAACTGTTAATCAAATTGAACAGAACAGTTTCATGTGATGATGGTGTGGAAAGGTTGTTTTTTTATTTTATTTTTTGGTAAATTTCCCATCTGGCTCTATTTGTGGGGATTGCTGACTGTGAATGAGAATCAGAGGGAAGTATTGCACTCCATTCCAGCCTCGCAGTGTTGTATGGGGTAGATGCTGAGCTCAGCATGACGTTAACCGCATCAGCAACCAATTGGAACGCACCAGTGTAGGTTGTGTGCATAATAAAGCATGCACACACAGTCAAAAAAAGAGTTGATTAAATAAAGGAGATTGCTAAGCCAAGCAGCTCACCATCAGTACGACAGGTTATAATGAAACACCTCGATCAAGAATTATTATTTCACAGTTTGAGTAATCAGCTCATGTCAGCTTCATAAATAATGGAGATCTTTTTTCTTAAATTATACCTAAAAGTTGGTTCTTTTTTAACCAGTGCAGAGATAATTAGCACGACCACATCACAACCAGATATTACTCTATTCGGAAAACACAATTTGCATAATAAGGTTTTTGAATTTGCACTGTTCCCTGTCTTATTAACCTTCCATTAACCTTTAGATAAACATAGGCAGCTTTAAACATTATTCCCTGGGATCACACACCAAAAGGCTTGGCCCAAATTCAACAGACCAGCTGTGGAATTGCTTATGGGTGATTAGACCACTGATAGCTGCTCGCCTCACCGAAGAGGAAGATCTTTTAGAAGCTACTTGGGAGCGAGGAGGTTACAAAACAGCTAGACCTTTTTTAGAGTCTGCATGTCTTCTTTCACACAGGTAATATAAGGGACATACTGATGATTGGTAAATCAATACGAGAGGTAACACCAACGGTGACAACTTTGAAAGCTGTGTTTATAAACTGAAGCCTTGATATTATTTTGTCTGAGATGCATTCAGTGGAATTAAATTGTATCTTCTGATATAAAAGTGCTGAAGAAAAAAGTGAAGAAAAAAAAAACAAGCAAAACACAACATGTGCAATTTCTCTAAAGTTTCAAAAAGAAGTGAAAATGTGACATTTTTGTAACTGCTTGTTTTTTGTAAAGGGAAGGGACGAATGGCAGAAACATTTGAGAGAAGAAAATCATGAAATTTATAGTTATCCACAGACAGATTGACATGCATGTCTTGGACCTTATTCAGCAGCTCTTATTTAGAGAATTGACAAGAATAATGACATTTCAAAGCTCAAAGAAACACTGAAAGACTGTAAACAACAAACGCAAACAAAGAGACCTTCTGGAGCTCCAGGAAGAATCAGAATTAGATTTCTTAGAGGAGAAAAGTATTAGCTCACTATTTCAGTTTTCAATAGATCAAAAGAACTAAGTACTCACTGGTGGCCATCTCACAGAAAATGAAAAAAAGTTTTCACTTATTCTGATACAACAGAGGCATTGATTTGACTGCCAAAACTGTTACATACAACCGTTACATAATGATGCATATAACTGCTGATCTGTCATCGCTATGGTTGAGGTTTAGTTATGTTTAGGCATAAAAACTTAAAACTTGGTTATGGTCAGAAATCAATCATAGTCATGTTTGAAGAAGATCACAGTCATGGTTTAGATAATATGACTGTCAGTTGGAAATAGTAATTAAGCAGTGGTTTCTTGTGTCCAAGTTACAAGTTGCTATTTTGACCCATCTAACCACGCTGACCTCGTATCTCAGACCTGTTTGGGACTGTCTCATCCATTGCTCCAGTTTTCATAGCGTAGACATGTTTGTAGCGGGCTACTAAAATTCACTGCTACTTGACAGAACTACAGTTGTAGTGGATCTTGTTTTCCCCGAACGACCACAAGGGGCAACACAAATGTGTGATTTATGCTTTACCAACTGTCTTCTAACAGTATTTTTTCAGTTTACAAAAGACACATATAGAGAAAGAGAAGGATGAGTGATGAGCTAACTAGTTGGTTTGGCAAATATACGTCTGGTTAACTTCCCAACCTCAGATAAGGCAACTTCCCTAAGCTTTTCTATGGCATTTTTACTGTGTCCCCACAGGGAAGTGACACATATGACTCAACTGCTACTGGGAAAACCTGCTAAAGAAAAAGACAGCCAAGGTGTCTGGTACTAAAGCATGCAAAAACAATAAGTAAGTAAATAAATAAATAATTAAAGAAGAAAAGAAGAGAGCATGTTGGTCCCATGTGAGCTTCTTTTCATAGAGTAACAAATTTCATGCTTGATAGAACAGATGTGCACCTCTTTTCAGCTACTATTATAGCAATTATATGCAAATCCTACAGCTTTGAATGCAAATAAGTATTTACTTGAATTGCATTTCATGTCTTAGCACATACGGATAACCACTCTTGCAACACCATAAGCCTGCAAACACTTCACCACTAAGTGCACACACGACTGTCATGGAGTGCCTACAGGGTCACGTGTTTCAGTATAAATTTCACCCTGTGAAGCTGCAGTGGAATTAAGACAGAAAGTTTTTTCTGTTTGTCCAAGTCTTTGATATAACTGATGTATGGCTTCTACAATGACATTTAATTAACATTTAAAAAAAACATTATTATTATATTAGCATAATGTTATGACATGCCATTGTAGCTAAAACTAATGCAAAATTTATTTTAGCAAGGTGTACCAAATATACTGACAACTGCTTGTTTGTTATTTACTGGGTTTGCAGAGCATGATGTGATGTGATGTGTATGTGTGTGTCCCAGAGGACTCCAGTCTAATGGTTCAACCTATTCCTCCAGTTCAGTCAGGCTCTCCCTGCGGTTGATTAACTTTGTGATCCATTAAGTGGCTTCATCCCCTCAGCAGGGAGAAAGTGCCCTCCACCCTACCCTCCGAGGATCAGGGGAATCCCTTAGACATCATCAAAGGGACTCCAAGGTGAGTGTCAGTAAAGAAAGAGTATGCTCAAATCCAAGGCTGGTCAAGTACATGTCTTGTTCACACCAAAGGTTTTCATGTTTATATAGTAGTATTATATAGTTTTTATAGGTTTTTTGTTTTCCAGCTTAAGTAATTGTATGCACAATATTGGAAATGTAGCAAAAGGTATTTATCTACAAAAAAATATATTTTAGAAGTTAAGGTAGTCCCCCTCTGCATTGTCTGCATAATAATAAGG
>NW_023339663.1:10854650-10858107 GCF_004916995.1 Morone saxatilis | reverse complement strand
AACACAGATTAGCGCCGCCTGCTGCTTTAAGCTCTTTATAAGGATAAAAGTGTGAATGTTAATGTAGACTCTGACTCCTAATTTTGTTGTGCCCATTTTTGGAAATATGAAAAACACTCTGGGATCATACTGCTAATAAGCTTTTCCAAATGCACTTAATTGTTTTTTTCTAATACATGAAGTCTGACATCCTGCACAGACGTCACATGGAGGTGGCTGGGTGAACAAAACATACTGGAGACTGGTGTTTACATCCCGTGTCCCTCACCTTGTTATGTTTAAGCTGCTAAAACACTTGGTCAAGGTTAGGTAAAGATTGTGGTTTTGGTTAAATAATAAATGTTGCTTTGCTTCAAGTCATCATTGACGTCTTCAATATTTAGCCAAGACAAAGTCAGAGTGAAACAGACGTTAGAGCGTCTTTATCTTCTGTATTGTGACATATTTACGTGTGGAACAGAATATGTGGTTTAAGAGGCATTTAAAAACAATGCTACAGATGTGATTGGGTTGTTTAATCGTAGGGCTTATCTAAACAGCGATATGGATCTCAGGAGCTCAGAAGACTTTTGGCTCCCCCACACCTCTCTGGGCTGCATTGTTATATCAGAAGAAGGATAAGGGTGAAATGGATAAAATGGAACTTGGAAAGTTTATTTTTGATTTTACTGTGTCTTTAACCAAGTGCTTAAACAAAATCCTAAAATGCTTAATTATGCTTTTGATTCCAGTAGCAGATATTGTAGGGGAAACAAAAACATTATGTTGAGATAAAATGTCTTATTAAGTTTTCAGTATCAAAGTTTCCCTCATTATTTTGATTATTTATAAAATAAAATATCTATATGTGATATGTATTTGCTAATGCATGAAATCTTTAGACAGGGTTGTTTAAGTTGACCTTTTCATCCAAAAGAAAAGTAATTAACTCACAATTCTTTTGTTACAGCCAGTAACACTGAAACCTTGTTTTCAACTTCAGCCTCAACTTTAACTCTGTTATTCCCAAGAGAAAACTGATCTTGCAGCCAAGTGAAACACAGAACACACAGGCTTGAATACAAAACTAAGATAATAAATTCCATAAAAAGACATATGCTTAAACCAATAAAATGTACAACAGTAACAGCAAAACCCCCAAAAATCTAACCATCGTAAGCCCACCTAGTTCTCAGTGGTTAAAAGAACACCATTATCAGCCAAGAATATTATATGGCTTGACCATCAAATGGTTCATGAGAATTTGCCTCAAGTTTAAATTCAATTTGATATTTTTGATATCTACTGTCAACCCTTAATAGCCCAGTATGAACAAAACAATGCTTTAGGCTAAAGAAATAAATAATTAGACAAAAATACATCAAGAACCTGAACCATGTAACCTAGCAAAACATCAGCAGTGGTTTGGAGGAATACCTTTAAACACATCAATTTCCTCAATCATGAAACACTCAAGCTTTTAGTTGATTTGACATTCTGGGAACTCAATCTGTATTTTGAGTGTTGTGGAAACATTACTTACTGTGGCACTAACAGCCAAGTAATACTCTCTAAATTTCAGGAAAAAAGACATCATCCTCGTAGAGCGTGCTCAGCCCATAATAATAGCAGTCGTTGAGTTACTATGAATTTCAAACAGTTTAAACATACCATCCTGTAAACGTGGAATCTGTAAAATCTTATTTTAGTACAGACTGCACCAGATTTATCTTTATAGAGCATATTCATTTATAAAACAGGAGGGTTTAAAAAAGAAAAGGTGTCCTCTGCAACTTAGTGCTTCCCACAACAGCAAAGGTGTTTATATTTTGCTTTGCTTATAAATATTTCAAATGAAATTACAAAGGCCTTTTAACATAAACCTTCATTTCATCCTGATATAGAAAGATTGAACAAAACACAGTTCAAGCACTTTGACATTTCATTGTATTTAGTGCTCTCAGATATGTTTGATCTTATGCATAAAATATGCTGCATGTTGGCATAGTCCACATTGCATTTGTCAAGATTTACAGAGTGTTGCTGCAGAATACTTGCTTCCTCTGTGTGCTGGCTGTGTACACCACTTCACATTGATGCTCCTTATTGCGTGGAAAGTTTGCTGTGGCAAGAAGCCCGCTTGTAAATCATGCATATTGGATGAGACACGCAGCAGATGAGCCTGGGCCCTCCAGTCAGGCCTAGCATTAATTAAATATCAATTGGCCCTGCTTCCGTACCTCATTTCATGCCACATTCACACCTTGTCTGGGCTTGTTGAGGAAAAGTTAAAATGAAAGTTGTGGCCTTGCAGCATCATATAATTCATAGCACTGCTCGGCTCGAGCATCATGGTCTTAACACTATGAATTCTGACTTGATTTCTACAGGGAGTAAACTTTGGGGTTGGAATGAAACCTAAATGCAGTCATATTTTCTTCTCTAAAATATGAGAAATGATTGAAACTGATTGCTAGTTTAAAACCAGATTCTGTTGATAAAATGAAACATTGTGTGAGATGGTAAACAAATAATATCTGATATAAATGATTGTGTCACTATTCTGAAAGACCAATTTGATATGTAGTTTATATTTGTGACTAAACATTATTTCTTATTATAAAAGAATTCTGCATAGATGCTTAGTGGTGACAAATTAGCCTCCTGTCATAAGCTGTGGCTGTGTTTTGCCCCGAGGTTTTCTATATTTATACAATGCTGAGAGGTACTGTACATGATGGCTGAATATATAAAGGGGTTGCAGATGTAAAATTTAACATTATGTTGGGCAAGTGTCCCTTACGAATAATCCACATTTCATTTCATTGAAGTATTAATGCCTGGATTATGAATTTACTAAAATTAACATAATTACAGTTAATTTTAGTGTCCTCCTAATAATAACACAGATTAAAGGATTTGTCTTCTTACAATATTGGTACCTTAATCTTCTAATCTGTGGGCTTATTGTTTTTCTGGGTTTGATTGCAAGAGCAGCTCATAAATGCAATGCACTTTAATTGCTGACTCCCAAACCCAATGTTAAAACAGCCTTGAAAAGATAGACGACAAAGGCAAAACAAATAATGACTGTGATGGATTACTTGTTTCAAGAAACTTTTTGTATGCTGACTTTTATAGTGTACTGAAATACCTGGAAAATAATAGTTTTGGAAAAGATTCAACACTAATGTTAAAGGTTCAGTGTGTAGAATTTAGTAGCATTAACGGTGTAGTTGCAGATTGCAACTCCCTCGCTTCACCCTCCCCTTCCAAGTACAATGGAGAAACTAGCCAGTGTTTGGTTTGTCCCTTCTGGGCTACTGAAGAAACATTGTAGTTTCCGCATGGCGGACTACATGGAAGGTGACCGGTGGTGTCTGTAGATTTAAACAGCTATTCTAAGGTAACAAAACTGATTAAATTCATGTGGAGGAATTCAGGATGCAGGACCCCTTATTATTATGCAGACAATGCA
>NW_023339663.1:10839654-10854550 GCF_004916995.1 Morone saxatilis | reverse complement strand
GCCAACTGATGACGGCACGGGACACACGGAACCGATTCGAGTTACCGACCTCGCCCGACTGTCCGACGGCCGATAATCGGGTTGGTGTGCAGAGGCCTTAAGGCAGCACATTTGTTGCCAGGCTTCTGTCTTATACGAATTCCGCAGGAAGTGGTAACAGGACATCATTTTTCCTGCCTGGGCCATCTGTCAGCCCCCCAACATTGCCCATGTTACATTAAATAAATGCCTGGCTTTTCTCAGGAGTCCACAGCAGCGTTATTAAACTGCCTACCTGTGTTACGATGATAGATCTCCTCCAAACTATGGACCCCCTGCAAGCCCAGGTTACCCATAAATGCAGAACATAAAGAGATTGCTTGTGCGGACAACCGGTATAAGCAGTAAAAACAGGCTGCACACAGCTGACTGGGTCTCTATTTGGACAGAAGGCAACTGGAGGTGAAAGAATGATAAGCTATGCAAGCTGACTGTGTTTGACTTTGATAGGGACATGACAATGGTAAAAAACAATAAAATAATACATCCTAATAATAATATATGTTAGTGATGTCTTGAAGTTCTAAAGGAAAAATCTGCTACAAGAGATTTAAAATATTGCCCCTTAAACTACAGAATCCATATATCTCACTTACATTTATCATGATCAAAGTAGTTCAAACTCGTTAGGACTATTTAACATCAACCATTGTGTGGACTGAATTTCTAACTAGGGGAATTACTGGGTGTAAAAAAAAAAATGGTATGCCTTTTATGGTATTCATTTATTTCAGCAATAGCAATTTAATATATTTACATTTAGTATTTGCCACTCCAATAGTTTTCATTATCAGTGGTGGATTCTGCTATTCCCAGCGTTATTGTGAATACTAACTGTAATTGTTTTTCAGTAATACTAGCTACTAGCTAGCTACTCAGTAATAATACTGTTTACTCTTCTACAGTCAAATCTCCTACAGTACTGCTGTTGTTTCACTTTAAAAGCATTCAACCCACAAAACATGGGAGTGAATTTTACTTTGAAGCAGTCACAGGAAGTGAGATGTAGTATTCAATGTCACAGAGGTTAGCACTGACAAGCCTCTTCAAAACAAGACACAGTCATTTTCAGATTTTTTTTGACAGCAGAAGAGTTATAAACCAGTGTCTTGTTTGTTGCATTTCTGATAAAGTAGTTCCTCAAGAAGTGTTTGGTGTCTCCAGATATTAGTATTAAATCACACCTGCGGTTGATACGAGTACCTGCTGTTGCCACGAGTAACCACACACACAGATATATGGAAACGCATGCCCTTTAGGAAGTTATTAAATCAATATATGGAATGAAACTTGAATATACAACAACACAACAACTGACAATATAGCATAATCCAGTCATGACCACTGCAAATACGTATGATGTTCATGAGGGAGACATATACATATTGTATATAGGCTAAAGATCAATGTTTCAATCCCTTTCTAAGTGGCAATGTAAGAAACATTACACAAGACGCACAACAAGACTCAACACTTAACGCTTAATCCACAAGCTTAATGCATACTGTAAAATGTTCATATTGTGGCTGACACAAAACAAAACAACAGGCTAACTCAAACACATAAAACAAAACTCATACATATTCTAAGCTCCAACAAACCCATACAACAGGCTATAATTGATTAATTATGCAATAGCTTGCTGACAGAAACTAGAGAACCTAAATCTGCTTTTGCCTCACAGTCACAATCATGTCTGCCTGCCAATTTCCCACCAGGCCTTAGTGACAAGCCTGTGGATGGCGAGCGTGATAATGGATGGTTCTAATGGTCAAGCCTGGACCGCACATTAAGAATCCGGTCGATTCTCAGTATTGCACACAGGAAGTGCTGCCAGCAATCAATGCTAGGCTAATGTGCGAAAGGGAGTAAGTTGAATGTCAGTGTTGCTAATCAATAACTATTCATTTTCAGCAACCACATTTCCACAAATAGGACACTTAATATTGTGTGATTGGATAATTACCATGCCCAATTAAGGATGTGTGACACTAAGCGATGGAAGGTGGATGAAAAACATCTGCCACAAGGTGCTAATGGAGACACGCGCCAGACTCTGATCGACAGTTGAGAGATGGATCTTGATGTCTGCAAACTGTGGGATGCCAGCTAAACCTGCAGGAGTCAGATAATCCTCTCTCTACCTCCACGGCACCGGAGATAATGGATGTCCATCCTCTCAGATTCTGCTCTAACAGGAATACACTGCTCCAAAGGGAAAAGGACACAACCACTTTACACCACTACATTTGTTGCTAATCCTTCACATTTTTCATGGTTTTAAAATTGTCTCCTCTTGCTGACTTTTTTAGATAAATAATAGATGATGTTGTCATCTGCAACAAATTAGTCGTATCCTTTATTTTCACTATTATAGGAAAGATTAGGTAATTCCTCCACTTTCAGCCTCTTTTGGCTACAGAGTCTGAGCTGACTCAAACACATTTTGGGACCAAAGCGACAGAAGGTCAGTACAGATTATCTTGTAGTGGGATGGAGTGACATCTCAATCTCATTCCCTCCAATCCAGCTGAATCCAGTTCGGCCCCCGCTGATAATGTCAACATATTTAATTTTTATGACTCAACATGCACACAAAGTCCAGTACTGTTGGCCGGCATTGCATTCAAGCATTTCAAACAACATTTAGCCCACACTAGCCCCAAGGTAGACTGGACTTTCTTACACTAGTTGCAGTGAAGTCCTCGCATATCATGTCTCGCCAATAACCCTCAGAAAAGAAGATTCTTATCAGGTAAATCAACAGCACATGTTATATTTCAACTGCTTTGTCTTATGCTGCAATTTCCAACATAGTAATTTAAACTCTAACTCTTTGACTTATCAGGGTACACATACAAGTTAAATAACAAGAAAGTTGGCTCTCACAGAAATCAAACTGAGCCTGGAGAGACACATTACAATTATGATAAAGGCTAATTACCATTACCTTGTCATTATAGTGATTTCATCATTTTGGTAAAGCAACTCCTGGTTGTTTACTCTCAACTGAAATGTAATAATTGGATTAGATGCATGATGTGATAGGGATGAGGCACTTTAATGCATCATCACCGAGTCATTCCCTACTGAGAACACTGTTACCAAATAACATGTTTAACATTACAGAACACTAATTGTTGTCCATCAATATTGGAAGCATAGGTGCAGATTAAAACAATATATGTGTTGTTTTAGAATATGAATTCATTAGGTTTATTCAAGGTTATTCACAGTAAGCCATGTGATTGAGCCAGTGTGCGCATTGCAAGGATGCTGGAACTTGCTAAACTAAATTGTATTCATGTTTATGGTATTAATTACACCTGCTAAGACATGTAAAAATGTCTGCTGAGAAAAAGGTCTACAAAGTCAAGAATAAAATGTGGTAAAAAAGAGGCAATTTCTGATTGTACTAACTTAAATTCAATAGGTCACCTCCTATGTTTAACCCAAGACCCTTGTTAGTCTGGATGGAATAGCCCTAATAAATCTCCATGAAGCAATTGGCAAAAACAGACCAAATCAGCAAATAGTTTAATTAATCCAAACCTATACTCAATCCTATCCACTCAACTGGATATGATTGATACATACGAAAATTAAGAAGCAGATAAAACACACTAGAACATATAAAAAGTGCTGCTGATGGTGTATAGAGTGGCATAATACTGACTTTGATTGCCAAACCTTGTTGGAGCACTCAATTCATTTTCATCTTCCTTTTAGTAATGTCACTATGTCATATTGAATTTGGATGTTACTTTCTAAACTTTGTGAAGCAATACTCACAGGATCCACAAAAATGATTTTTTTTCATTCATTTCCTGACAGAAATGTGAAATGTAATGAAACCTCCTCTGCAATATAGTGCTTTAGGAGGCGATATCCAGGAGATACATAATAAAGGCAATGTCAGCTTTCTACAGTATAATTCAAATAGCAATTGGAGAGATAATAGACACTTTCAACATGAGTCTTAATGGATAATTTAATTGCTTAAAACCCACCCACAACATTATCTTTGACTTTATTTCACTTTACAAGAAAGTGTTACTGAATGGCAATGAAATCAATTTCGAGCAAAATGTTGAGGTCATGTGGAATTACTTTGATGATTTCAAGCATTTAGGATGATAAGTGATGAAAAAAAAATATTTATACAGTTCTACTGAATTGTGTTTGCCAAAAGCACATAAATATACACAATAGATGTACGGTTCTGACAGCCAAAGAGAGACATTTCTTTTTTTAATTCAACTTAAAATGTGTTTAAGTCAGAACATTAGCCTCTCATGTTTGATGGAACAATTACTGGTGAGTAAATGTTCATCATTCATTGGCAGCAAACAAACTGAGACCATTAAACAGCTTGCAAACGCTGACCCTATTAACAGGTTTTTACTGCATATAAAACACCTAGAGCATTTGTTTTATTACTGTGCTTTTTCCTTGTATGGCTTTGGCAAAGGTGGACACGTGTCCACTAATACTGCATTCTGTGATTCAGGTCTTTAGGAAAATAAGGATATGCTATTCCAAAAATGTTTTATGTCTCTCTCATTGTTAGGCGCAGCCTGAACCCCTCAAAGTTAATTGAAAAGGAATAAAGAAAACCTATTGCAGAAACCACAAAAACATCTCCTGTGTATGCCAACTGCTCCAGTTTTGGCATCTGTGCCTTTTACTGCACAATCATTCATTCATTGGAGGCATTCAAATGAAAATATGAAATTTGGCCTGAGATGGAAAACATTTTCTCCTGCTCCAAGAAGAAGCACAAAAGCCAGTTAAACTGTTTGCTTTAATAAGGCTCTTACTCTGCTGGGCGGCTCAGCTTTGGGGTCTACCAACTTCCTCTATGTGTTGTTTGTGTGGTGCAGGTGACAACATGGTACAATACTGAGGCTGAAACCTACAATTATGTTTCATCAAAACCTAAACTACTGAAGTATTTACAACACTGTCTTATTTCATATTTCAATAAGGGAACTGATAAAAAATCTTTTCTGGGCGCCTGGTTAGCTCAGTTGGTAGAGCTGGCGACCCATATACGGAGTTGCTGCAGCGGCCTGGGTTCGAATCTGACCTGTGGCCCTTTGCTGCTTGTCATGCCCTCTCTCTCTGTCCCCCTTTCCTGTCTATCTTCAGTTGTCACTATCAATAAAAAGGCCAAAAAAAAAATTACTTTTAAAAATCTTATCAATTCCTGTAGTGACTAACCTTTTTTCCAAATCTTTAGGAGTAACTTTTTGCACTTCAAGCATCAAATCCAGTAGGAAGCTGTAATTTAAAACAATTCCTTTGCATTGCATTGTTTGCATTGCCAGCTACTATACCACCCTCTGTAGTATATTTTAGCAGCAAGATTATGAGAGTAACATGCAAAGCAATTCCACCAGTTGACGTTTAACCGAAGTAAATAGTGCTGTGTGGATTATATGCATGCCAAATGGAATAGCAGCTTAAATGACAGCAGAGCAGGCACAGGATGGGTACATGTGTCTGTCACACATGTACCCAGGTTTGACATATGTGTGACTAGATGTGTTTTTGCACACTAGTCACACGTTTTGCTTGATTTCACATTAACAACTGTAAAGCTCTACTGTTGCATGTGATTTATTCTGTATTGTTGTTTTTGTTACAGCTTGAATTGTAGCCTACAAGATGTTTTGCTTGAGCACAACCTCTGTGTTCACTATAACCCTCTGATTTAATCTGGAGGAAATAGAAAATAAATTAGGCTACTTAATCTTGGTAGAAACTGTAAGTTTTTATACATTTTGTGTTATCTAATACTACAGTTGAATTCTCCTTTCTGCATGGCCTACGTTTTGGCCACGATTTTGTCCATTCATAATTCCAATAAGGTTTATTAAAAGAAGATAACCACGTCCTCGAAATTGTTGACAAAAAAGAGAAAAGCAGCATTATTACAATTACTTTGTGAAATTCTAAAAGAGACCAGACAAATTTACCATGCAAGAAATCCATCTAATGGTGCAACAGCCAGATGTGTTAATGAAGCATTGTGACCGATCAAATGACAACCGATTCTGCAGAAATTTAGCCCGGGGGCAGACTAATTCAGGGTTAAAATCTTAATTACTTCCCTCCATTAAAGTAATGATTTGTCTGTTATCACCAAATTCATTCAGCCTTGCAACAGGTGAGGATATCGCTCCTGTTAGGCAATACATGTTGACACGCCCTGTACAATTAGCAAAGTATTCTGACATTTTTCTTATTTTTTTACTCTTGCTGCAGGCTATAATTCTGTTTTCAGAGTAGTGGCTGAATTTGAAAGCATCTATGAACATGATATATCTATATTCCGGGTTTGCAAATTGTGACAAGAGTGAGTGTGAAGCCTTGTGTATATAATGGATGGCAGTCATAAATCATTAATTAGTTCGACAACGTAAAACGATAGCGGTAAGGTGTGTATTCTGTAATATTGAATGCTTAATTTTTATTTATTGCTGTTGTTTATCACAGTTGGTGTGGAAGCAGGCACTTGTTACAGAGAGTAAGTCCTAATAAAGCTAAAACTAAACATGAATATTATTTTTTATTTTTGCAACTTCAAAACAAAACAAAAGTCTAATACTAAATTACACCTATTAAATATATATATAAATATTAAATCAAATTTGAGTTAAACTGAGTTAAAACTGAAGTTGAGCTGAATTGTACAGCTTTGAATCACAGTGTATTGTACTGTACTTTATGCATCTTAATAGTATATAGTACAGAAAATGCTGTAATACTTTATACTAACTTGCAATTATGTTTTATTTCATTCTAATAATTTATTTTGTTTAGTTTCCAAACACTAGATTCAACCTAATGTTGCTCAGAGAAAAGCTTGCAGGTGTACCTATTTATACATTTCTGGTGTATTCTGTGTGTGTGTGTGTGTGTGTGTGTGTGTGTGTGTGTGTGTGTGTCTTGCATATTAAGTGATTGTGATTTGAGAGAAGTGAAAGTGTTTGAGAGCACACAGTGTTGTGACATTCAATCACTCTGACTTGGAAAATGAGTAATTGTGGGTCTTGAGGAGGAAAACCCAGGAAAAATGTGACTCCCACAGGGGGATCACAGATCACTGACACATATCAGCTCTCTGATATCTGACTGATATGATCGTGTGGTTGCAGCACTGTTGACACTGGTACATTTTCTGTTCCAGATGGTTATCACTGTCAAATGCTCTGTCTTGTTCTTAGTCTCTGCAGTTCAAGAAGTTGCATTCAAGTCTGATAATATTATTTAGCTTGTTTCTGAGTTTCTGGTTTATAATTTTTTGAGAGAGTTTTTGCTACTAAACTGATGGAGTCGTGTTCTGCCAGAGGAGCAACATCTAATCCACATTATTATTAAAAGTACACATAAACAGCCATGTACTCTGAATTTCAAATGATGTGGTTGAAAATCAACATAAAAGTGTATCAACACAGAGTCAAGAGGTCAGCTGTGTTAGATTTATCAGAAGAATGGGAAGGACATTTGGTGCCAAATCCAGTAGCCATCCCCCTGACAGTTTAAAGCAATTGTAATACTAAAGAGCAATATGCAGAAGCAATTTTGTGGGCCAAAACATCTCATCATGGAGAGAGGTCAAATGAAATTGGCTAGAGTTGTTCAGGCTAACAGGAAGGCCACAAGTACATGAACAAAAGTGAAGCACAACAGCAAGGTGCAGTTTCAGTGCCACATCTTGCTGAACCTTGAAAATGTGTGGATTGCAGCATCAAAGGACCCTACAAGGTTCCACTGTTGTCAGATAATGAGAAGGAAATGAGGCTACAGAGGGCATATGTTCACCAAACCTGATGACTGAATAACTGAAAGCCTTTGTCGTGTTCAAAAACTTGGATTTCTGTTTCAACATGTTGATGTAGTGTGAGAATTTGTTATAAATAGTGTCCTGTGTCGAAGGACCAAACATGTCTGATGGTGGTGTAGTTCTGTGAGTAGAGTTTCTTGGCACACATTAGCCCCCTTAATGCCAACTGAGCATAATTTAAATGCTACACCATTCTCAGCTGCTGACCAGGAACGTCCCTCCATGGTCACAGTCTACCCTTTTTCAAAAGGAAACTTCCAGCAGGATAATGGACCATGTTACAAAACACTCATTTTCTCTAGAAGCTTCCAAGAAAATGACAATGACTTCAGTCTACTCCACTGGCCTTCACAGTCACCAGAGTTCAACATGATGTTCTAACATGAATGAATGCATTGCCAAAACCAAAGTTCCTATCAAAACAACTTGTGAATTCATGTCTGGAAAGTGCTTTTTTTCCCCACAAAAAGCTAATAGAATAGAATAGAATAATAGAATAATAATGTAGAGCAATCCAACAATAGTGTGATGGTCTGAGTTATGCTGAATGGTCTCTGTTCTCTTCCGAAATTTAAAAAAGTCTTGTAGGAGTATTTTGTGTGATTGGCTGATTATGGGAAGATATAGGCCTGCAAATAACAACTATTTACTTTATTTACGTTAATAATGATTTTTTTTAATCAATGGATTTGTTTGAATTGTTTTTTTCTACAAAATACAAACAATAGTGGAAATATTTCCATCACAGGTGAAGTCTTCATATTGCTTTTTTGTCAGACCAAAACTCTATAAAGATATATAATTTATAGTGACTTTAAACCAGTGAATGTTAGGCTTTTTTTTTTTAAATGCCCATCAAGTAATCAATTATCCAAATAGTTTGTAGACTTTGGGTCGACTAATTAATTATAACCTAATAATTTCAGCACTGGAAAGGCTAACTAACTCATACTAACTTTTATTACAATTAATATATCACAAAATGGAAAGAACCAATGTGCCTGAATGCAAACTGCATGTAAATGTTTTTTAAAGAATACATTAACTGTTTATGTATCATTTACATTTTTGTATTTAATCAGAATGTGTTAGCCTGTATTTCATCAACAACAAAATCATTAGTTTAATTTAAAACAGTAGTAAAAAATATTGTTGTTTACGGTCACGATAGGAGTGACCAGGTTTGAGTAGAATGGAGAGTTTTATAAATCATCTAGCACTTATTCCAGTGCACTGAGGCAGACATGGAACATGGCAACCAAACGCAGATTATTTAAGCTGAATCATTCTGTAAGCATTTATTTGAAGCCAGACAAGGGTCCATTGAGAAACCATGCTTTTAATGATAATGTAACAGCTGTAGTGCAATAAATCACAAACACAATTTAACCTCAAAATGTAACATCATCAACCCTGTCCTCTTCTTCTGTGACCATGACAAACATCAAGCTGCTGCAGCAATGTTTCCTGCCTCGATATCAGCCTTTTCCATTATTTCTCATCCATTATCACAGAAGGTCAACACAGAACCTCAGTCTGAGTAGATTCCGACACCTTGTTCCTGTTGGGCGACTCAAGATTTTCACCGGTTCACCTGACGTGTTTCTGTCAACGAGTGTGTATGTGAGAGTGTGTGTCCATGCATGCTGGTGTATAGATGTGGCTGTGGGTGTGCATACTATTGAGGAAAGGGTGCGCTGAGGGCTTTTGCAGCAGACATACAGTAGATAGGTTTTTTCTGCCTGGCAGGGCAGGCAGACAGAGAGGAGGGATGATGGGAGAGCAGCGCATGGGTCTGCCAGGGCTGCTGATGCACATCTAAGGATGACCTTGGAGGTCTGAGGATGAAGGCTGAGTGAAATTTTAGGAGGACATGAAGAGGAAAGAGACAAAAACCTGCCTGTCATATGTCACCTTGCTGACAAGTGGTGTGGGTCATGCAAAGTCTACTTTCATGTCGCCACAAGCTGCAATACACAATTCTGTCAGAATTTCAGTGGTAATAATTTTTATTCCAGAGAAAAACTACATTTATGACCTTGTTGATTTTTTTTTGACACAAGGGAAAAGTGAAGTGGGTTTTAGAACATTTACAACCACTCTCAAACATGAAATGGTGCTGTAAGGCAGCAGAACTGAATTTCAGAATTGAATATCACTGAGGCTACACCACAATTTTTTTAAAGCGGTGCTAACTGTGTGGCTCACTGGATGGAAATATTGTTTGGCCGGTCAGTCTGCCTGAAATATCTTAACTATTGGGTGGATTGCTATGAAACTTTGTATAGACATTCATGACATTTATGATGACTATACCTCTAGCACCACCACAAGCTTTAGTCATTAGAAATATCTCCACAAATACAGTAGAATAGATTGCCCTGTTTTTTACATTTACATTCACCCAGGGATGAATTGTGATGTCTCCTGACTCTTCATGTAGCACCACAATCAAAGTTTTGATTTATCATTTCTGACCAAACACCTGCAAATCTAATGGTATTCCAATCAGCCTCAGCTGTACTTTGTGTTTAGTGCTAATTAGCAAATGTTAGCATGGTAACACACCAAACTAAACTGTGTTTAGTGTTGTCATATTGAGCACATTAGCATTTAGTTTAAAGCACACCTGTGCCTAAGTACAGCTTCACAGAGCTTCTAGCATGGCTATAGTCTTGTTTTTACTTTTAAGGTAAAATTATACCTAGTGTGACTTTAAGGGCAACCTAATGAGAAACTAAGAATGTCAATTATTACCTAATGCAAAATCAAAATATAAAATGGGGCCCACTATGTAAAAAAAGAAATTATATGCACAACTGATACATCCTAGCAGTCTACATCAGAGTAAAGCTCATTGTGATTTGGTCTCATAATACAAGATTTTTATTAGATTTTTCATCACAGCATGTCATAGGAAAGCTATTGCATTATTTTAAGATCACATCAAAGCTCACAACAGCCAGTCAAATATGGCCTTGAAAGCATCTACTTGGTGGCACACAGTCAGTGAGTAAAAGCTGGAGAGACATGGAGGGGAGAGGTGGTAAGAAGAGGGTCAGCGTCGACTGGTTGCCGGGACATCACAGAATAAGCTGTCTTAATAAAACGTTCAGCATCTGTGCTTAGTGATACAGCAGACTTTTGGTAGATGGACTGTGTGTCTGACACCAAGCTGATTATTAAAACAGTTCACACAGTGATGTGTGCTTGCCCTTTTCATGGTTCATTAACACAATGAGATGTCCTTCCACATGCAAGCCACAGCTCATTAAGCCAGCCATTAAATCATCCACGGTACGAGAAAATGATTGAAAAACAGGAATGTGTCGTTGAAGATAATGACAACTTACTGTGGTTAAAACGCTTTGCTTAAACAAACAAAAACACCTGGATGGGAAATGATAAAGAAAATGCAAGGTTTCTATTATCTTACAATAAAAATGTCATTATGTTTGCTGTGGCAAATCAAAAAGCAATTGCATTTTGTTTTCATCCAAGCATGGTTAGAGTTAGAGCAGGCAATGATGTTCAAAGCACATACGTAAGGTGTGTATTTCATCTGAAACAGAATCCAATCTAAGCCATGACCATATGTTAATACACAGCAGATATTAATCTGTATGCTTTCATCTGCCTGCTTAGTGGCTTACTTATGTGAAAGGGTACAAATATTCTTATTCGTAAACAGGCAGTGACAAAATCTTTATTTTTTCTGTGTACTTCAAAAAGGACAAAAAGAAATGTATTTTTAAAGTAGAAGGTAACCTGGTCAGTATGTCTGTAATCTGTGAAAAAAGTGTAAATATTGATCCAGACTGTTCAGGGCTCTTATGTCCTTACTGTGGTTTATCAGAAAACCTGCATTAAGGTCATATGTTAATACATATTAGAACACTGTGTCACTCTGTCCTAGATATCTGTGACAAATATAATAACTATTTTAAGTCACTCACATCTATCACTTTCAATAGTTGAAAGCATGTTGAGTTGAAGAAAGGTGCATGATTATCCATATGAGTTAGATAAGCCCACAGTAAACGGGGGAGGCGTTCATGATGAGTCACAAGAGACTGATTACATAAACTAATCCCACAGTGAAGCTAAAACCTCGAACAATCTGTGGATGAGTAGGAGGCAGTAAGGTTAATATGTTGTTTAAGGTGGTTTAGTATCTAGGGCATGTCAAGGTAACCTAAATTCAAACGAGGAAGCAACCTTAGCATAGCGCAAATAGCATATAAGAAGGAAAAACAAACATTGTGAACAACCTGACATTGTGAATTCAATTTTAGGCTTAATCAGTTCCTCTTTAATTTTTCTGGTAATGCTGTAAATTTAAGAGTAGCTGACTTTTAATACCCTGTATTTCCAAATACATAGTTATTAGGGGTTGAGGCCTGTAGGACTGAATCTATACTGTTTGTGTTAAGATTTTTCCTTTTTTCCTCTCAATGTCCATCACTCCCACCGAGACTGCAAGTCTTAGAGCAACCAATCCTGGATCAGTTTCAGAGCTCTCCACTACTAGCAAAGGTTACACAGAGTAGCCAATGGTGTTATGAGAAATAGTGCGTACGTACGTTTGGCCAATAACTTCTGAACTGTTATGTCAAGAATTAAAGATTTTCCCATAGGTTTTTCAGCTCAAGATACATCCATTGGATATAGATGTTTTATTTCTGCTGTCAGAGCATTGAGAATCCAAACTGTTAAAGTATGAAAATGAAATCAACTTGAACGTAATTCCTAAACATTAGACCAGACCATCAGGCCAGTGCAACTTTTTCATCTGCAACATAATTTGTAACTCAGCTTCCTACATCAATGTATCACAACATTTGACTACATAAAAGCATTTGGTTCTGAAGCATTAAAACACAAAGGAAATCCTATTTTATTTCATAGCTAATGAAATATTAACACAGGAAGTTTCCCAGGGGACCAAGAACCTTTTGAGAAATTGATTAGGAACTTAACCTGTGTTTCAACCAAAAGAATCAGGGACTCGTATTTTCTGATGGTTCAGGAACCAGTTTGCAGGGCTGACCATAGCTGATTGTTTCATTGCTGCTTCAAATTGTGCACTCTTTTATTCGTAAAACAAGGAAGTACGCTAGTATTGATATATGGATGACGGGTAGACATTTCTTATTGTTTATTAATGTAAAAAAGAAAGTTAGGCTATGTTGTCCGTTTCCAGGATACTTAAAAATATATATTTAAGGTCACATTGGTGAATACCATCACCAACATGATAAATTGCACCTTTCTGAATGGAAAAAAATTAACTTTTAGATAAAAGCTGAATTAAGACTTTATTCTTGTTATCAAATAATTTGCTCAATCAGTTCTGGACATCCCTAATGGCAGATGGTGTCTTTTTCTGGCAATCCACCTCATCTGTCTGCCGATGACAGGAGCCATTTTACTAATGCACTCATGACTGCTTCATGTTTTACACAGTGTCCTTGATGCTCACCTTGACTGTCTCCAGCTGCACTAGAGCGTGATGGACTTTGGGTGAAATCTGTAAGGATTTTCTTTTTCTTGATATCAAAAGCTTTAATTTTATTTTTTTTCCTTGTAGAACACCAGCTGAATATCAGTAAAGGATACTGTATGTATTGATGTTGACTTTACTTTACCTTTCTTGGGTTCTAGCTGGACTGCCAAGTCTGTCATGTGGCCTTCTGATAGTTCAACCCTTTCAGTTCCAATTATTCTCCCTCCATTTGCATCCACCCAGCTAAATTTTTCTAATCCAAATGGCTTCCCTGTTTCATTACTGTAGATCCTCTGGTCATTCAGGCTGATGGCTTGCATGAAGATGACGTGACAAATCAAAGCCCCCCTCATGAACCTTTATCTCATGCTTTGTTATCTGACTAAAGGGTTAAAGCAGGTTAGTATGCAGCAACAAACGCAAGACAAGCATTCCAAGGATCCATGAGTGCTGCAGTCTTCATGGTTGTTTATTCAAACTACAGCTGAGCAGTATAGTTGGAATCAACATCATGGAAATAGGAATTTCTTTGGAAGATGAAGTTTGTGGTGCTTTTGAACTGTATGGCATCATACAGATAGGTGTTTCTGTCATTTAGCCTACACTCATTGATATAAATAGAGTGGACAAAACAATAGAAAAACTTGTCTATATATAATGCAACACAGTTCAGCAGCACCAAAGCAAGAGCTTCCAAAATGACAATAAGGTTGAGTCAACAACTCTAACACAAAAACTGAACATTATAACCTTCATGAAGGTTTGATTTAATGCAGGACTGGTGTATTGGACTGCATTAGTTTTAGCTAGGAAGACCTAAAAAACTGCGTATTTATATATATATATATATATATATATCTCAATATTTTGACTGTATGCCATTTTACATATAAAGCAATCAAACTAAGGATCACTGCAATGTCATGTTATGAATTCCGTCAAGTACATCAGAAACTCTTCACACCAGTAGAACATACATTTCCATAACTGTTTTTACAATTTCCCTAAAAACATAATTTTGGCAACAGAGTTTGACATTTACTGTATATAAAATAGTATATCGTTCAACTTTAGTATTCTATTTCCGTACTACTTTTGGTTCTACTATATTTTAGAGGCAAATCCTATATGTTTTACTACATTACAGTTATAATTAACTTATAAATACTAATTTAATATGTAGTTAAATTAGTAAATACTTCAGAGAATAATATTTTATACATAAAACATATGATGAACTTTATTTTTATTGATTAAACTACCAACCTATTAAACTGCTAACCCCAGTAATAATCATAACATACAACGATCAGCCATAACATTATGACCACCTGGGCACCCTGGTGGTCATAAGGCTATGCAGCCCCATACGCAACAAAACTGTAATGCACTGTACACCATTATGGAAATGCTCTGACCCAGTTGTCTTGCCATCACAATTTGGTCGCTCAAAACCTTAGGCTTACCCATTTTTCATGCTTCTAACACATCAACTTTGA
>NW_023339663.1:10826567-10839635 GCF_004916995.1 Morone saxatilis | reverse complement strand
AAAATGTTCACTTGCTGCCTAATAGATCCTAACCACTGACATGTGCCATGATAATGAGATAATCAGTGTTTTTCACTTCACTTGTCAGTGGTCATAATGTTATGGCTGATTGGTGTATAACACTCATTTGGGCCTTTTTCTGCATTCTACATACTTTAAGTACATTTTGCTAATAACAGATAAATACCTTTATTAAAGTTATATTTTTAATGCAGGTTTATGAGATGAGACTTTTTACTTAAGTAAAGTGTCCGAATACCACTGTCTTATACAGACTGTGCTCCAGTTCATCTGTTTCAACTTTGTACAGTGACAGCTCCGTCTTCCAGTAGCTGGTGCTTTGGGCCTCTGGTGTTGTTTCCAATCCCCTGCTGAGCTTTGGTCATCTATCGGCACACACCCTTCAAACTTTGATGTCTGACAGGAGTTTCCATGCCGGACAGTAGTTGGATGGCGCTATTCCCTTGTGGCTGTCTTTCATGATCAATACATTCCTGCATTGTGTCAGACAGTCAGTATGGAAATCTCCTGGTGATACATTTGTGGTGTTTGGCTTTAATGCAGCACTATTAGTTTCTTCAACCATTGGGTGTGGTTCATTTCAGGACCCATTTGCTTTTCTAATCGTGACTTCTGCTCCGGAAGATTGCAATAGTCTGGTTTTGGGTCGATTAGCCACTGAGCATTGGTTTTACTTCATTACTCTTTCACTGAAACATGTATTTGCGCATGTCTACAGTTCAGTCCCAAATCTAAACCAATGTCATATTTCAACATTAGCTGCTAAAGGTTTAATTACACTATATAATTACATTATATTCCCCAACAGCTACAGTAGCAGTTTAAGTTACAGGAGCTCCTCAATATCAATGAGACTGACATTCAACACAGCCTGACCTACATGGTTACTACTGTAGCTAAAATTAAGTCTCATCATTTTTACCAATTTTCAATGAAAATAATGATACTATTTTAACATGTGAAGATTGGTGTTTTTGGTCTACTGAAAACAAATCAGTGAGAACAATGGAATATGGTTTGTGACAGAGCTTTTAATTTTTGTATATTCAAAATAAAGGCTAATAAATTCAGACTTCTTTTCAAAGTACAGTTTAGAGAGTACAGTGAAGTAAATTGAAGAAATATTGTGCATAATACAAATCTAGATGAGTCGAGAATATATATTTATTTATATAGCAACTTACATACAGCATGTGACCATAAAACTGCACTATTTGGAAAGGTGTCTTCCTGAGACATAAAGTCTTTCATGAATAACTTGGTTATTAATTAGTTCAGTGGGCTAATTTAATCGAGTGGCAAACAGATAACCTGGGAGGTCCAACCCAGTAAGGCTCACTGGTCAAAAGCTTATGAGACACACTGCTGTAAATGATTTTGATCCCATTATTACTGGCACAGAGGAGGGCAAGAGTCACAGCAGGTGACCTAATTTGATCTCACACTGTAATGAGGATAAAGATCTTTCTAATAGGCACAGAGTAGTATTTCAGGGCCTGTTAGGAAAACTCGAAATGGCTCCCAGTGTAAAGGCCGAAGTATGCTTGCCACTTGAGACCTGTCGCGCAACACTGACGTCAAAATGACGTAGGCCTCGCTGGCGCGACAGGATTTTGGCCCGCTCGCGCGAGGTCGCGCACCACTCTTTTTTTTTCAGCTGAGCGCGCCAAACCAGAAACAGGAAGCTTTCCGAGCAAGGTTAGCGCTACTACAGGCATCTGGGTACGATCTTTCAATTAAAGGAACACAGGAGATTACCAAACAATTCATTTAGGAGGAAGAAATCAGCATGAATGTTGGTAAAAGGAGGCAAGGCCATATTGCCGGGAAAATTTTAGAAGAACCTCCGCCGACGATTTTGGGAAAATTCAAAAAAAGGGAGGCCGCCATTTGTTTACCTTTTTCTTCTTCTTCTTTAGTGCGCTATAGAAATGCAAAAGGTCGGTAGCCTTTGCTCAGGTTGCACCACCTCTGGTTCAGGGAGAATACTGCAACTAAGTGTCGCGACCACCAGCGCAAAAGTTATAATTTAGTTTACGGCCGCTTCCGTGACGTCACGTTGATTTTCGCGCGAACAGTCGGCAAGTTTGGCGATCTTACCAATACGCTTCGAGTCTACAAGACGCTTTAGGCTTATTACTGTATATGTGCAACAAAGTGGCCACGATGTAATTCCCAATCCCTCAGATCTCTCATTTAGAGCTGGAACATATACACCGTAAATCATGACAGAAAATTAGTTTGTATGCAGATAATACAGCTGAATACTAATTATCGTATGACATTAGAGATTGGAGGCCTTCTACATATCACAGCTACATGCAGTCATTTACCACTAGCCTGCAAGGTATAGGCTCAAACATCAAATACTATCCTGCTGAGACACTACTAATTAATAAGAGTCATGGTAAGGGAGCTTCTCCCCTTCCCTTCATTGTGCTTACTTGCTAGGAATCGATTTGTGTCTCTCCTGCTGCCACTGTGTCTGACAGACGTCTTTTTGCAGTACAACGCTCACACTGCAAGCAGTCACAGTGTCTGCAGCTGAACCACGCCAGGCAAGATAAGAGGCACAGAGCTGTCTTTTGGGGTTAGAGCATGAAAAAACCTCTTTGTTGTTCTCCACTGCAGGCTTTGTTGACAGGTCACAGAAATCCAAGGTTTAGAAATGGATAAAGGGAAGTTGAGAAAAACCTCTGTTTTTCTTCTTCTATTAAATATATGTTGCAACAAGGAAGGTAAGTATGTTTTCTGTGCTAGTGGCACAGGTCTAGGGATAGCAATATCAGTCAAGTGGTCCCCCGTTTTAGTACAGACTGAAATATATTATATAATACTATTGGATGGACTGCAATTTAATTTTGTACAGACATTTGTTTGTTTGCTTTTCATCTAGCGCCACCATCAGGTAAAAATTCTAATTCATCCAATACTTCGCTTTATGAGAACATACCTGCAAAATGAATGACATTCCCCTCATACTCAGCTGTAGCACCATTGTGTTTAGTAATAAATAGCAAATGTTAACAACATAACATGCTAAACTAATATAGTTGACATGGCAAAGATTATACCTTTAACATTGATAACATCTACATGGTAGCATTGTCATTGTGAGCATGTTAGCCCAAAGCAGCACTGAGCTTGAGCATAGCCTCACTACAGCATGGCGGTACTCTTGTTTTTTTTATCTCACAACTGTGTCATGATTACCATAGCTGAAATGGCAAAACTGGATTTATTATATTCAAAGCTGAGCTAAGTTTTTTATGTGATTAAACCAGGTGTATAATTATGTCATTAGGCTCAATCATAAAGTAGGGCCCCAGCAGAGAAACGTCTAATCTGAACTACTTGAGACCAGTTGGCTTCAACTTATTTACTAAAATTAAGTTCTGGATATCACACAATTTCTTTTCTCGCTGTGATTTGGAGTGTAAAATGGTTAAGGGTTCTGAATTTTTGTAATATGTACATACAAGGAGTGTAACACACAGCCACACCAATAGAGCTCTACAGACATGGGATACATTATAGCTTTTCTTAATTAGTATTCCAATTATGTCTATTATAATTAGTCATTTCCATCCTGGTAATGATGCTTTACATGTACTTTAACGGGCTGCAATACACAACTCTGTGATCTTACAATAGGTTAGACATTGAGGTGCTAGTTCTCATCAGTGTTAAATGTTTATTTTATTTATTTTATTAAAATTAAAAGTAGGACGTGTGTTTGTTGAACCAATGCGCAGGTCTGTAAGAACGGAAAAAATAAGACCTGATGTGTGAAGATAATGCATGATAGATCCTGGATACATGCTTCAGTGCATATTGGTCTTCTTTAGTTGGTGTTACCCAATGAACTGTGAGAAAGATTAAATGAATCCATCTTTTTCCATTTTTGCTGTGTGCTTTCAGTAATTCCCACAAAAAAAAATAAAACCTACCAGCCTAATCATATTTTTACAAAGACAGTGACTACATCGGGTAGTTCAGCGATCTGGAGTGCAATAAAATAAATACTACCCTAGTACAATTTCTATACAGTCAAAAATCCTTGAAATATTTCTGAAGGATGAACTTCTCATATTGTTGCTTCTTGTCACATACACATCATTCTCGCATAACAGCAATTCTGCTTAATGAGGATAATCCCTTAAATCAGGCTTGTATTGTCTGTATTGAGCTTCTACCATTTTATTTCCTTATCATCCCGATCTATCGTCACCATGTTCTGCTGATAAACATCAAAGACAGAAAGGAAAGGGATTATGGATAATTGCATAGAAAGAAATCAAATTAAATTATACATGGTGTCTAAGTATCTGGCACTGAGATAGCAATATCACTGTACTCAGTTTACTATGACAGACTGGTATGCTTGTCATAAAATGGCAGCTTATCCTTTCTATATAGTCTGGGATTTAAAAACCCAGACTGTATAGACACTATGAAAAATATCAGAACACAAACCACCACATCAGATATTTTTCTCACTTTGTTTCTCAACACTTCTCTCTCAGTCTTCTTGTGATTTCATTCACTGAAGAACTCCACAGTGACAGTGTTATTTAAATCTCTGTTCATCCCTGTGTGTTGATCATCAGCTTGGTGAGATGTTATTAGCACTTTGGTTTTGATCTCACCTCCATGGATTTTTTTTCCCCAGTTCTGTGGCCACATTTGTTTCTGGTTCTGTAGTTGTATTTAATATTATATTTCTGTCTCGAAGTTTTTGCACACAGACTGAAATAAAAACTAACACAGTTCATTAAAAGTGTATCACCACCACTGTGATTTCACCTCATGGTAGCCAATTTATCAACTCTGTTGCTACAGTGAGATGTAACTTTTAAGAACTCTCATTGTATTTCTAGCAACAAATAAAGCTAAATTAATTAAATTTTCCACCCATGGAAAACAAAGTTAATGTATTGACTGTCAAAGCATTTGGCAACAGCTCAGTGCAGCTGATGCAGATTTGCACCACTTGCTTGTCTGATCTAAACAAACGTGATGATCACAATGCATCCCATATAGAGGAAATCCTCCCCCTGCAATTTGAGCTGTCTGCTGTTGCAAATGAACTTCTGTGTTATTTAGCATCAGGCAACTTCTGACCTCAGATAATGCTTTTATTTAAAAGAAAACCCTGTTGAGGTTGCCTCCTTCTTGAGGAATCATAAGCAATTTCGTTGTGTCATTTTGCTCAGTGCATTGAATCTCATCAATATCTATTTCATACTGAATCAAAGACCTCAAGTTTTCCATCAATGTTAGGGTCACAGCTTATCAGTTTTGATTGGCTGCCATTCTCAAGAGGTCAAGTTTTACCTAATATGAGCTTGTCAGAGAAGTAGAGAGACATGAACCTCCAGAGAATTCCTCTAAATTACGACAAACTGCATCGTTTATACATGAAAGAAAACATCAAACCCGGCTTACTTTCTCACCTCTGCACAGCTGGCCAATGATGGCATGAAGTAGGTGTGAATGTTAAATTATCCAATGTGGAAAGTTACAGAAACAGTCACACACAGCTTCCCAGTGTCGGAAAGGTGTGGAGGAAGGTGCTTTCCATAGCCATTTGACCATCTAACAAGCATTTCTGAAGGAGCATACCGGCAACCTATGCTCCCTTGAGGGCAAAGTTATCAACACTCCCTTCTCCTAGCTGTGCTGAGCTTGGTGCTTTATTGTGGCATGTGACAAGGTCAGACACCAAATATCAATGTTGTACACATGCAATATTCACATACTAATCCATTCCATGTAAGTTGACTGACCTGAATAGAGGATGATTATTTGGCAATACAGAATTGCTATCTGTGTAACAGATATTTGTGCCAATTTTGACTCCTCTCAGCCATAAATGTATCTCTTATCAACCCTTAGCAGATATATACAAAAACTTACATTAGCAGGCAGAGTCTTGGCAATGCAAATGGCAATGACCAAGTGTTTATTGGCAACTAAGAGTCTCATAGAATTGGTCATATAGGGGTTTAACATGTGTGTATTAACCTGGGTCATACACCAGTTAGTGTCTGAAGGTGTTCCATGTCTATGTTGGTTACAAACAATGACGATGAAGTATGATTCAGAGGACAGTGGGTTGAGTTTATCTGTGACCTTTATTCACTCCTACAGGTTGAAGAGGTGTTTTGGATTAAACCTCCTGTATTATACTTTCTATTTAAACTGTGCCTACAGATGAAGACAAAAATTAGATGGACTGATTTTATTTGTTTTTAAGGTAAGGTTCAATTAAGACTGTAGCCCAGTGCAGTATTTTCCTCCAGTATGATTTTAAAAAAAATTTAGGATTTGCTGTACTTTCAATCTGCTAAGAGAGAGCAATAAAACATTATGTTTTTAATGCTGCTGAGTCCTTGGCTTGCAAATTCTATGGATTAATTAAATTATATTATAACAATAAAACCCACAGAAAAATACCTACACCAAACTGCCACTAAAAAATTTTTTGTAGCAATAAATGCAAAAAACAGCACAATACTACAGGGACTGACCAGAGAGTTTTGGATCAGGTGGGGAATCCTCAGTATTTGTGCGAGGGTCAGGCAGCAGGACACATGCTCGACAGAGGTCACAACAGACACTGGGTCATAAATATGGGAGACAGGCTGATCTGGCCTATGACAAGGAAAGGGCGGCTCTACTGTAATGGGTGATAAATGTCAAAGCCTCCCTACAGCCTCAGATGAGCGATTGTTAAGCAGCTTCCCTGAGCCTGAGCTGCAAAAGCCTCTAGACAGACTGACAAGCAGTAAAGGAAACATTTACACGGATTGAACGGCTTGTTTGGATGACCCCTCCCCCTTCCTTGCTGTCGCCGTAGGCAAAATGAGAGAGGTGATTAATCAGGTTGTTAGCATGTTTGATGGAGAGTAGAGGAGAGAGGAGAGGAAGAATCCATGTGCTGAGAGGAGAGGAGAGGAGAGTGTGAAAGGTAGTAGAATGAAGAGGAGAGCTCCAACACTGTGATTCATCAGGGGTTACTGATCCTCTGGGGAGCCATCATTTTTAAAGTAACGGGCCATGATTGCAATAATGTCCCCATAGCAACTATTATCTTTAATGACTATTATTATGGCTGTCATAAAATGAAGACTGGAGCAAGTCTTATTAAAATATAGTCTTCACTGATCAAAAACTAATTCTGCAACTTTAAAAAGGTAGAAGGGTAAAAGGCACAATTTAACGCATGTAAATGTAATGTAAATGCAAATGTATAACTTGTTATTGCGTATTTATTGCTGTTATTTTATCAATCTTGCTTCATTGTTTTGATCTGATGTGCTTTGTGAACCTTTATTATTCTCCTCCTATCGTATCTTATTCATTTTAAGTATGTTTTATGTTTAGTTTAGTTTATTACATTTATTTGTTAGGGTTTATATACAAAAAAACATAACTTCACACAAAGAGAAGAGCTTTGGCACGAGTTTAAGCCACTTTTCATCTGCAGCCATTAGGTAGTTAGACAAAAACACTACAAATACCATTAATACAAATAAAAGTTAAAAATACAATAAATGCAATCTAAATTTAAATCCTTACACTCCATCCTATATATAATAATATATATATATAATATAAATGCTTGTTCTGACGTCTGATGTTATATTCTTTCTACTGTCTTTCTATTTACCTCCTTAGGGCAATGGGTAATGACTGCTGGGTAACGATGTCTTTATATGGTTAATTGGTTAATTGTTCAATAAAATTATAAAAAGATGAGACTTACATTTGGAGACTCTGGAGACTTTCCTCTTATTCTCGCCACCACCTGAACCACCACAACCGTCCTCATCATCACAGTCGCCACTATAACGTCCCTCTGCGTCGCCACTTCCTGTTTCAATCTGGTCGAGTGACCCCAGTTTAGGAATGGACTTTCCCTGTAACAGCTGGTTGTGAAAAAAGACACAGAAAAATAAGAATTTTTTGTTAAAAAATATCAACATTTTTGAACAGAAGTAAAATGTGTGTTTTAACTCTCAGTTGATGTGCCCATGCTTTAAACTTTGTTCTATTTCCTGCAGCAAGCAGTATTATATCTACATTATATGTATATATTCACATTCAACATTCACAGCAGAATACAGTGAACAAGGTCCTCTCATGGCAAGGACAGTACAGAATATGCTATCAGAAAATGAAGAGAAACACGGGGAGAAAATGCAAAAGAGCTGCTGATTATGCTGCTAATCAGCTGCAGTCCTCTAAGTAATTAAAAACTATGAATCTACAGAATGATTGCACTGCAAATGGATTTTTAAAGTAAAAGTTTCTGCTGCATCCTGATTTCTTAAATAAGCACTAGAAGTGCTTGCAATATTTAAAATAAAGTTAAAATTAAAAACCCTTTTCTGTTTGTTTGTTTTTAATTTTTTTCAATAATAAGCCTAAAATATGCATTCTTAAGCTGGTGAATTAATGTTTATCAAACTATGAGAATCAACAATTATCCTGATCGCCAGACTTCAATGAATCCATAGTATGAGTCACAAGAGGCTCACCCTTCTTGGCCACAGTGGACTGCGTGGCAGCTAAACTTTCTGCTGTATTGCTGTGCAGCAGAATCTCAATCAAAGACTTTGTGAACTCGATACCAGGGGAAATGCATACGCTGATTGGCTCATTTAAATTCATGGTGCGTCATTGGAAACAAGGGAGACTGCTTTGTGTTGATCAGAAAGGTAGTGTCTATGCTAATTAGTTACTGTTGTGGTTCAGTGCAGGGGAGCAAAAGTGTCAGGGTTGCTGCCATGGCTGAGCTGGAACATATCTGTGCTGATAATTAGCCTGTCTGCCCCTCAGTGGTGACAGGTTAGAAGATTGGAGAGTATTGAGAATTTGGGCAATCTAAGCACTCCTTCCATGTGTGTAATTGCTATGATTTTCTTTCCTTTTATGTCAGATATCTGACCAGACTTTTAATACATTATGTGGAATAATGGTTTTGTGGTACCAGAGATTAGTCTGGTCTGGGAGTTTGACTGTATTGAACTTTGTACTTCACAGTCCAGGAGGAAGAGCACTGCTTGAGGGCTCAGTATGTCCAGAGTTCAAAGGCTGTCACCTCTGAACCCTGTTCACAGAGGAGACCACATCTTAGAATAATTAGCCTATGAGACACTATGCAACCTGAGCTTTAAGATTCACTTATATGGTTTTGATGTATGTATAAATAAACCTGTGAATACACGTGTGAATTCACAGGTTCGATCCTACAAATTGGTTTGACACCTTGGAGGAACAGGAACCAAAATTTAAGTCTAGCAATATTCTATATTTTCTTCTTTTTATTTATTATTGTCGACAACTGGCAGATTCATTTAATTGCATTAAACACTAGTAATGCATTAATCAAGTCTTGTTTGCTGATGATATTTCATAGCAAACTCATTTGCTCCAAAGCTGAGGAAACATTGGTCATGTTTGTCTGTGATTGTCAATCAGCTGGCTAGTCAATACTTTTACTCTTGGGGGCCAGGGTAGTAACTGCTCTGTGTTTGATTGTATTGAACAGCTGTAATGCTCTTTCTGACACACAATGAAGTGAGCCTGAATAGCCTAACAGTGTTATTAGCCACACCTCTGTGAATGACATGGGGCTTTGTCTAACACTCGACAGGTGCTTTGATTCATTCAGTGCATCTCCAGATGAGAAACTGCTCCGAGTAAGCACCCTCTGGCACGCCTCTGGCTGTTATTGCAGTGTGTGGAGAGGTAAAGACGACCAAATAATACCAATTACTCTTTTCACAAACAAAACTGCCCACACGCTTGTAAACTACTGCGCATTTGAATGAATGGGTGAATTTTCTAGACACAGCCTTAACTCAATAACCCTTGCTAATTGGTTGTTGTTTTTTGTCTTTTACAATAGATGCACCAATTAAAAGCCAACACAACAGGAGATAATGATGAACAAAATATTTTCTCCAAATCCTCAGTAGACAAGCTTGTGGTCAAGTAAATGTTAAGATTTAAAAGAAATCTGATAGATATAGGTGTCAATGGGGTAAGAAAGAACACAACATATTTAAATATATTTTATGAGCTCTCTATTCACTCTCCACACTCCTAATTCTCAAATGGTTGCTATATTTAACCTGAACTAAGAAGGGAAGTGGGCATTTATTTGGCACAGAGTATCATTAGAGACAATCCTTTAGATCTACATTTATTAGTAGATATATTGTAGTTCCCATTTGCTGTAGTTAATTTGCTGTAGCTGCTCTTTACTGTTAATGCAAATTCAAACACTTTGTCCATCTGTTTCATTAGAACACATCTAACTGAAAGTAATTAGTCAAAGACAACTGGACTTAGTGTAGAAATTAAATTCTCATTTATTTCAGTGGCTAAAATGTTAGTTTCTTTTAATATTTCTAACACTAATATCCAGTGGTGGCCATCCTTTTGGCACTAGTGTACCCTTGGTTGGCCAAGTGGCATCCTACATTTCTTTCACGTAACTGGCTGATTGGAGGGATAGTAACAATAGGCCCTTTCACACCACTGTGCAGAAAAAGGCAATTATTTCCCATGGAGAGGATGCTACGCTCTCTGACTTCTACAACAAGTATCCAATGGGATTCTGTCATTGACAGGAGGGAGAAGTTACGGTGATGACAATTTTACTGTCGAGAAAAATGGCAGCAAAGTTCATTTTGTGCATCTCTGAACTCCTGGAGTTAAGTAACTCTACTCTCCAACCAGGACCTCAGTGGCCTGGGGCAGATCAAAGAAATACTCAGAGGGTGGCCAGAGGGTGGCATGGAGTCTTTAAGGGGTGGCAGATACATGCTGATTTAATCACATTCCATCACATACCTCAATATTTGCTTGGGGAAAAAAAACAAATGATAAATTGAAAGACATTTCATTACTGTAGCACAATATAGTGAAGCACTGATTAGAAATATGGTGGCAATAGAAATCAATAAACTGTTTTATTTCAAAATCTTCAGACAATTTTCCATATGTGTACCTTTTCCATTAAATTTAAGCTTAGTCTCACTTAGTCTAAAATGTGGCCATAACATATCATTTCATTCGTTTATATTTTTTTACACATTATTTTTAAAATAATCTAAATGAATGTGTTCAATCTGAGATAAAACCAGGAGACACCCCTCTAGATTCTCCTGAGCATGGCAGAAAATATAAGAGATGACGAAGATAATTAATATTGTGATTATTAAATTCTGATGTAGTCGATAGAAGGTAGCCCCTTTGTAGGATGTTGTGCTCTTCTACATTCATGTTCTTGTGTGTTTAGTATGAAACCAGTGTTAAACAATATCTAGTGGCTTGTGCAACCACAGACAGAATTGCTTTTATGTTCCAGTAAGTTACAAAAGCTCATCTGGTACTGATCAATTTTTGTAAAAGGTTACGTGTTAAATGCACAGGCAAACACCATGATGGTGTCCATGGCAACCACCATGTCTGTAAACATTTCATCAGCTGTCCTCTGGAGTTACTGTTTGATCAATGGCAGGAAACACACCCGGGAGAAAACTGCTGAGTGTCTGCTGTTTGCTGTTAATAATAATGAGGATAAACAACGATGGCTACATGAGGTGAGAGAGGAGCCAACTGGAGTTGACGTAGTGGAAATTAGGAAAGTAGTTGAACAACAAACAATATTAGCAAAGTAGCAAAAAATTATTTCACTCTTAGAAACAGTGACCATGCAGCCCAGGCTGAAGGCCTCAACTGTAGGAGGAACAATGAAAACGATATTTAGAGTCTGTCTGTCTGTTTACCTGTCAGTTTCTCACAGTGTATTCCACATCATTACACATCACTTATAAGAACAAAATAAAACAAATACATTTCACAAATTAATTAAGTTTCACTACCCACTGAATCTTGCAACAGAACAAAGCAGCACTGCCGACTAACATGATTTCTAAAGCCTATAATATGTTTCTTTCGAAAATGGCCCTTGTTGTAAAGACAATTTTTGGTCATTTCACTGATCAGACTTAAATAAAGGTTTTGTTTTTTTGTACCAATGGCACTAAGGATAATATCCTGAGATTGAATACTGACTGTGCCGGACCTTTCTGTTCCAATACATTGGTTTGTGACCAGCAAAACCTTCCTATGAGCCTCAGCTGTACTAGCAGTTGATCAGCAAACGCTAGCATGCCAACTCCATAAACTAAGATGATGAACATGGTAATATTGTACGTGCTAAACATCAGCATGGTAGCATTGTAATTGTGAGCATGTTAGCATGATGCATTAACATTGAGCTCAAAGCACCACAGTGCCAGTGCAGCCTCACAGAGCTGCTAGTGTGGCTGTAGACTTGAAATCACCCATTGCTCTTGGGTCATATTTGTTTGCATGCTCTCTTGTCTTCCCTTTCTCTAGTAACCTCTGATCCACACTCCCAAAACAACCCGGATATATTTCACAAATTTCTAAACTTACCGCTGTACACATCACAAACTTTTTCATAATACCAGGTGCTTCCTCAGGAAATCACAAAAAAGACTTTAGTTTGTGAGGCGTCTCAAAAGATTTGTCATGGGAACCAAGGCTTGGCTTAACTTTCATCACTGCACCATAGAGAGTATATCCTGACAGGCTGCATCACACTATATGGTTTGGCAGTTTTGACTGTACAGGTCTGGAGCAAAACACTGTAAAGCATCAAATTTACTGGCACAGACCTCCTGCAGCTTTATGATATCTTCATTACCCGCTGCATAAGGAAAGCCCAAAGCATCATCAAGGACACCAGCCATCCAGCCCACACACTATTCTCACTCCTGCCATCTGGAAACGCAACCGAAGCATTAAATCACGCATCACCGTTTCAGAGACAGTTTCTTCCCACAGGTAGTCAGAATAATGAATAGTACCCACACACACAGACATGAAAACTGTGCCTATGATGTGTAATAGTTCTGTGTTTATTGTGTACTTTCTGAGGTATCACTTAATTATACTATGCATTGTGTTTTTTTATTTCTTGTTGAAGACTGAGAGCGC